>NC_044031.1:246261310-246595708 GCF_901765095.1 Microcaecilia unicolor | reverse complement strand
TGTATTGTGCCATTTAAAAAGGCCTTTTACCCGCTGCAGTAAAAATGGCTCCTTATAAAAATTACCCCTATGCTGGGGTTTTGAAGTCAGAGGAAAACACTGAAGGCCTGTAAAGGAATTTCACCTAGGAGGTCTTTTATTTTATTTATTTGTTACATTTATCCCACATTTTCCTCCCTATTTGCAGGCTCAATGTGGCTTACAAGTACCATAAAGGCATTTGCCATTTCGGATGATAACAACTACAAGATTGATTTGAGGTCAGATGAGTAGAAGTGAATCAGGCGTCAAGGGGTCGAGGGGAAAGGAAAGTAATTGTCCAGTATGAACATTGATTATGTTGGTTGCTGGTGTGAGGATTTATGTGGATCGGTGGGATAAGCCTTTTTGAAGAGGGTGTTTTTAATGATTTCCTGAAGTTTAGTGGCCAGTTTGTTTTCACTGCATATGGGAGTCCATTCCATAGTTGTGGTGCTTATGTAGGAGAAGCTAGATGCATAAGTTGTTTTGTATTTTACTAAGGCGTGCTCATGTTTTTAGCGCATGCTAAAAATAGGCACGCGCTAAACGTTAGAGCGCCAATGCATTCCTATTGGCATCTCTTAACATTTAGTGCACGCTAAAAACGTGAGCACACCTTAGTAAAAGACCTCCTATTTTCCAATTAATTTCTTTTACTGTCTCATCCACTGTCAAAACCTATTTCCTTGTATAGCACTTACTCTTCTTATTCCTTAGATAAACAATGATGTGAGGGAGAATTTTCAATATGACATCTAAATCCGATTTGGGACGTTTTTGCAAACATTTTCAAAAATCCAGTAGTGAAAATGGCCATTTTCAAACCAGAATAACATCCAACTTTTTGTTTTGAAAATGCCATTTGCTATATGTTTTGTGCTCAGTGCATCTATCTTTTAGGACTATTTTTGGAAAAAAGGTGTCCAGTGGAAAAATGCACAAAAACAAGCCATTGGGATTATGGGGGGGGGGGGGGGGGGGCAGCATTCTTAATAGACTGGCCACATATACATCCTAGCAGAGCAATGGGGCACTGCTGGGATGTATGTGTGGCCCAAGTACACATATCATTATATGTATGATGAGTCCTCCAAACCTACCAAAAACCTACTGTACTCAACTGTACTCCACTACAATAGCCATTATTATTTATTTATTTATTTGTAACACTTATACCCCGCGTTTTCCGACTTTTTAGCAGGTTCAATGCGGCTTTAAAACAAAACTAATGGTTTTACAATTGATTCCCTTCTCCTTTCATCTCTCAGCTTTCAACACAGATATCAACATGCACACTGTTTTAACTAATCTCTCAGGGTGGAGAGATGTGTTGTTTTGTATGAAAGAATCCATAATCTCTCCCCATCCCCCCACACCCCCTCCTCTCACAGCCCCCCTCCCTCCATCCCTGGTAGGTGTCATGACTGTGGTCGTGACTCCACTTTCAGTCTCACCTTGTCTTCCGGTGGTCAGCTTCAGAGGTGGCTCAAGTCTGTTCTTTTCCTTTGCATTGTTGCCCCTGCTGCCGCTTCTTGTGTGATCCAAGCCTCATTCTGGTGTTCAGTGTGTTTCAAGCCTCTTTCCTGTACTGCTTCCATTTCCTGCATGTTCAAAGCCTCACTCTGGTGTTCAGTGTGTTTCCTGTCTCTGTCCTGTAGTTGTGACATCATCAGTGAGGGCCTTTATAAGGAAGTTGAGGACATTCATTCGGGACCTTTGCAAAGCCAAATGTCTCCAGGTTTGTTGGTGTGCTTGTTAGCACTTCTGCCCGGTTTCCCAGTCGATGTTCTGTTTCCTAGTTAGTGTGCCTATGTGGCACTTCAGCTTTAGTTCTTCTGTTCATTTCTGTGCTAGGGTTATATAGTCCAGGCATGTCTGGACAAACTAAGAAGGCGTGAAGTAAATCACCATCAACAATAGAAAGCTTCACCAAATCCATGTTCAATATTATGATAATTCTCTAGACCTCCACCTTGGTAGGAAGGAAAAGCCTCACTTTTATCACACGCAAATAATATGTTCCACCTGTTAAACTTACATCACTGGCTGAAAAACCTTCCATCATCCATAGTTCATATAAAGCATCTCAATATTTAATTATTCAAAACTTTTTTTTCACTTTTTTTATACATAACAAAAAATGTTTAAAGAGCAGATTGACTTAACTTTGAGCAGATTAACAGTCTCTGATGTCAGCCAGCATTTCGCATTTTTACATTGCTGCCTCAGGAGGAACACAACTTTCTGCTATGCTGGAAACAAAATTATAAAATTAATTTTAGCAAAACATTTATTTGCTCAAATGCTCACAGTTTAAACACTTACTGCTCTCTGGTTCATTCATGACTTACTGAGCACAATTCAAAATGGAGGCTTGGCGTTCATTAACTTCTATTTAAATCAATGCTGAACCAATAAGATTTCTTCTGTTTCCTGAAATGTCTAACTATTATTTCTGTCATAACTCACAGACAAATTGTATATACTAGGAAGCCCTTTATACTCATTAAAGTTATATTGCAATTTATATCAGTTCTTAAAAAACCTTACCAGTTCTTAAAAAAGTGTATTGATTCAATAGTACATTCAAACCAGAGGGGTAGTGCACTATGATGCTCTATTATTACAAAATCAAACTCAAATGTAGACTTAAGTTGTAAAGTGTATCTCTTAGAATCAGGTGGATTCACAGAAAAAGAAATGGCTAACATGATTGAACAAACTGAGTAATTTTGACAAGGTGCATGACACCCAGTCTGCCACCCCTTGACCACAGCACTGTTCTAAAAAATGTCCTCCTTGGGACTCATTACCAGAACTCGAATTCGAAGAAGACTCACTACCTAAGACTAAAAGACCTTCAAAATCAGCTTTTTTATGCTTCTGAGAATCTTTATCTTTGTACAACTGTATATAAAACCTTGCCCACACAGTAATTTCTTAATCAAGTGTAAATTTCTTCAACTTCTATGTTTGTAAATCTATCCGAAAGATTCCAATTAATTTTTCCACTCCAAATACATTTTATCAAACTCTTCCACCGTATGGTCTATAAACATGGAAAGAATTTTTAAAAACTTTAGTTCCCTTCAGTTCCACAGGGAATAGAAATGGAAATCTAGATCAGACTAGAGGTCATGCACCTTGTCAAAATTGATCAGTTGTTCAATCATGTTAGCTACTTTATGATGTAAGACTACATGTGAGTCTGATTTTGTAATATATGCAATCAGGTGTACATGTGAAAAATTATATGTAGGACAAACACTGAGGAAGCTTAAGACAAGACTAATCGAGCATCATAGTGCACTACATCAGAAGAGTGAGGAAGGTCCTATAGTCAGTGGCGTACCAAGGTGGGGGGCAGTGGGTGCGGTCCGCCCCGGGTGCATTGCCGCTGGGGGGGGGGGGGTTGCCATGCGCCTTTCCGCTACGTCGTTCTGTGCTCCCTCTGTCCCGGAACAGGTTACTTCCTGTTCCAGGGCAGAGGGAGCATGGAAACGAACGAAGCGGACAGGCGCGCGGAAACCCCCCCCCCCCCCCAGTGGCGTGCACCCGGGGGGTTCTTTCACCGGGGGTGGGGCGCATCGGTGTCAGCCCCCTAGGAACGCCACTGCCTATAGTTGAGTACTGTTTGCTAGAGCACCATAATTTTGAAGATCTGAAGTGTTTTATAATAGATGTGGGTGATAATCCTAGAGGTTGGAAACCAAAGACTGCAGTTTTTGCTCTGTGAACAGCTATGGATTTTTAGACTGAAAATGTGCTATAGAAATGATAAGTAGTAGTAGTACCCCTCTGGTTTGAATGTAGATACACTTTTAAAGAACCTGATAGTTTTTTTTTTTTTTTAAAGAAATGATATAAACTGCAATATAACATTAACGATTATAAAGGGCTTCCTAGCATATATGATTTGCCCGTGACTTATGACAGATATATATGGTTAGATGTATCAGGAAACAGAAGAAATCTCAATGATTCAGCTATTGATTTAAATAAAATTTGCTCAATGGTTCCAGCTAGAGAACTGCCAAGTTGGAAGCCAAAAAGAAGCAATTGCCACAGAGTTTTTCATAAAAAGTTCAATTTATTCAGAGGCTTGAATAACAACTGTTGCAAGAACATATAAAAAAACCACAAGTATAAATCATAAAATAATATAACTTTCTAAATAATACACAAACCAAATAAATAAAATATATATAGTTGTGAACCATCCATACATGATATTCAACATAAATAAATGAATGAATAAATAAATAAATAATTATTTAAACAATAATATCCCAGTGGTGCGTCTAAACAATTCTACCTACTGGACTTAAAAACAGCTGAAATAATAAAAAAAACCCACATACATTGAGTATATGCCAAACCTTAGGAAGCGCCCACCATAAAGGTGTGGGGTTTTTTTTTCGAGTTTAAAATAAATGTAGTTAACTGCCTATGAAGTTATAGAGGATTATTCCGCACCAGCAGGTTGATATAACAGCAGGTTTTTTTGGCCAATGATTGAAAGCAGGGTCCATATAGCTTCAACAGATCGATTCAGGACCTGGAAGCTCTTTGAGGCCTTTTTTCCTGCTGGTTAATACAGTTTGAGCTGTAGGTAGTTCCATGTCATTTGTTGACAGCAGGTCCTTTTTTTTGTGTATTCATGCCAAACCTTATACATAGCTAAATTACAAAGGCATAAAAAAGGTCCCACTAACATAGAGGTCCTTTTACTAAGGTTGTGCTGAAAAATGGCCTGTGGTAGTGTAGTGCATGTTTGGGGCGCGCAGGAATATTTTTTTTAGTGCTATCACGAGTCAAGAGCAGTGAGCGCTTGGGCCACTGCCGGCGATCGGCAGCAGCCAGCAAACCACCCAAACAGGGATCGGGGCAGTAAACAGACAGGAATGGTACAAGCAGAACCGGAATTGAAGCTGGAGACAGGCAGAACCGGAACAAGCTGGACTAGAACAAGCAGGACTGGAGCTGAAGCTGACGGCAGGGCAGGGCTGGAACAAGCAGGACTGGAACAAGCAGGACTGGAACTGAAGCTGAAGGCAGGCAGGGTTAGAACAAGCAGGGACTAGAACAGAAGCAGAAAGCAGGCAGGGTTGAAGTAAGCAGGCCTGGAACAGAAGCTGAAAGCAAGCAGGACTGGAGCAAGCATGAATGAAGTGCAACAAGCACATGCAGACAATAACTCATCTGAAGACCTCTGTTGCAAAGGCAAAGCAGGAAGGTTTCTAGGCACTTAATAAAGGCATTTACTAAAAACTCTCTATTTTTGATGGTATCATTAATTATATCTATAGCATTCATCTGTGATATGTTTGTGTATAGGGACTCCGCATCCAATATCACAAAGATAATATCACCTATACATTTCCATATGAGTCAGGATGTTAATAATATCAACAGAATCCCTAGTGTAAGATGGTATCTTGAATAAAAAATGGTCACCTGCCTTGCTGTTTTCTTGAACTGCCACTTTGGCCAGTTCTAGAAGGGAAATTCTGAAGCCTCACTGGATTTCTACAACCCTGTCCTGGTACATTAGGGACACAAAGTGCAGATTTCAATTGGTGGTATTAAATAGATAAATCAAAACATAGAAAAGAAATAAGATACCTTTTTTTATTAGACTAACTTATACATCTTTTGATTAGCTTTTGAAGGTAATCCTTCTTCAGATTAGAAATAAGCAAATGTTGATAAATATCAGAATATATAAGTGAAATACAAAAGCATTCCAATGACAGTCTCACAGGAAGAGGGAGGGGTAGGTTAGGTGAGAAACAGGGATTTCTGGGTAGATGAGTGTAAGGGACAGATGGATGGTAGATAAGAGGGTGACAAAGCATAGGCATTTATGGTTTATAATGGCTAGGAACCCCAGTTCTTTGGTTGAGGTCCTGTCTGGTGGGTGTCAAAATATTTCTATCATTTTGACTTCAAAGGTCTACATTCTTGGACTGTCTTAAAATTTCCTTTTAGCATTCTTAACATAAGATCATTGATGCAGTGTTCTGGTTTTGTAAAGTTCTGTCCCACAGAGGTGACATCCTGGTTGGCATTGGGATGTTTAATATTGTACCTTTGTAAATTGAGCCTCATCTTTAGCATCTGGCTTGTTTCTCCAATACAGCACCCTTCTTCACACTCATATTCAGACTCATATTTGCTATGGCATCCTTGAAGTTGGATTTCCATGCTCTGTAATGCTCAGGATGGCCATTGAACTGAGTAAGCACTGCGCCCCCCCCCCCCCCCAGATCTTTCCAAGTGAGGTACCCTATTAGCTCATTTCTGTCTGAGGCTTCAGTTCGGGTAGTTGGAACCACTACCAGTCAGCTACTGTGGGGTTCACACTTTGGCCCTTCCAAAAAACAGGTCAAGAGGCCTGAAGCTAACAGCTAAATCTAAAAAGCATAGCCTCTGTGTGATCCAGAGATTGCATTTTCTGACAAGTTGGCCGCCGACTGAATGATCACGGAGGCCAGCAGCTCCAGGAACCCAGGTTGGAAAATCGGGTCCACGGAACACCACAGCCCAACAATCAAGTGCTGTGTGCTGCGAGCAGAAGCCCTACCGATAGGGAAGCCCTACCGATAGGGAAACCCAAAAGAATGCTGTAAATACCAGAACATCAGCGGAACATTTAAACCCAGGAGGGCCCACACGCGTCAACCGGCCATATCCACCAACCGACCTCGGATCATTATCGCCAGCCACCAAGTCCCGATCAGAGTACAAGACGCATCGGAGAAGCACCGCTCAGAACCACTCCAGTTCCGGAACAGGCTGGAAGAGTGGCAGTGGCCTGGACTCCGTCTGCAACCACAGAGAGACGTCCAGCTCCAGTCTCAATGGCGCAGGCCCACTGCACCGCAACCGCTCCTGAGAAAACCACCACTGAGCTGTGATCCCACCCGAGCGCTCACGGCGAACACCTGGCCCTTGTCTATTCCTTGTCCCGACAACTGGACAAGGAGAGAGGCATCGGTGACCTGCGGAGTGGAGGCCGGAGCGGTGAGTTAAGCCGATTGCGTAACCTCCCAAGGCCAACAGCTCGGTGCCCCAGCATGGACGCGACTTGCCCACGTGGCGTGGCCCAAGGTACAGGCCTGTAGACGAACCCAAAATCTGCTGCCTGCTCCCTTCCATCTAGGTTCGCCTCGAACCCAGACGAGAGACTCCACTGCCGGCCCAGCTCTGCCCGAGCCAGATAAGGAATCCCACTGCTGGCTCTGCACCGCGGGATCATTGACGTGACGAGGCCGGGCTTGCCCCGAGCCGGGATAGACCACGGCCATCGGCCTGCCGCCTGACCACGACGAGTCCTGACCGGACGACCCAACTCCGCCGGGTAAGCCATCCTCACCGATTGACGACCTTCGTAGTGGATCTCCAGCGTACGTCGTTTGTCTACTGGAGACCTGACAAGAGATGCTACTGCTACTAGGCTGCCTGTGACTCTGTCAGCTTGCTGCTGCTGCTAGACTGCCGGCAACTTTACCTGCTTGCTTTTGCAATACTGCCTTTGAACACATGCTAAAAGCCTATCATAACTTTTGCTGCTAAACCTTGCTTCCAGCTGCCTCACTCTAAATGCCTTTAAATGCTTGTATAACAATTTTTTTTTCTCTCTCTGTTCTACTTTGATTATGTGCACTAGAAACCTGATAAGAGCTGCTGCTGTTGCTAGACTGCCTATGACCTTGCCTGCTAACCTTTGCAATTCTGCCTTCAAACACATGCTAAAAAAATTGTTTTTATATTGTTTTGCTTCTAAGCCATGCCTCTAGTTGCCCTACTTCTATAAGCTTAAGTGCCCGCATTACAACTCACTACCACACTTATTCTCAAATGCTAGCATAAATGCTTCAACTACATTACCGCCCTAAAACACATGTTAAGGTTAAGCACGGCTAGTATTAAACACTGCCATACCTTGTGATCAAATTACTGTAATGGACCAATTGCTAAGACTGTTGACACATTACTGATATTACCAACATCGCCCAACACCCCAACGGACACTGCCCACAAAACTACTGATATCACTAATAACACCCAACACCCCCACGAAAACTATCCACAATAATCCAACATGAACACTAATAATCTACTGATAATAATTTACCTCATTCCCATAATCTACCACGCATGGACCACCCCCAGCATTAACAACAACCCAACCACATTCCACCAACTCTATGCACAACCTATTAACAACTCACCAGACCAAAAATACAACAACCAACCAAAAGGAAAAATCTCCACATACGAACACCACCAACAGAAAGAGAAAAAAAACAACAACGACAAATTCAACCACCGAGGCAACAGACAACTAATAAAAATAAACACATCTAACCTCCCTACAGAACCATACCGCTTACTCCGCATAGGATACATCAATGCAAGATCAGCAGTAAGCAATTCAGTAGACATACTAGACTGGATTACCACAGAAAATCTAGACCTTCTGTTCATCATGGAAACATGGTTCCATGGCCCTACAGACCCCCGCCATCATAGAGACATGCCCACCAGAATACAAAATCACCCATTGGGCAAGAAAAGGAAAAAGAGGTGGCAGAATAGCCATAATTTACAAATCTGAATTCACCGTAACAACCACAGGCGAAGCCACCTCACCACAACTCGAAATTGCCTCAACAAGAATCACTCATCCAAACCTACAAGGACACCTCAACACAATCCTATTCTACAGGCCACCAGGAAAATGGAAAGACTCCCAAACGCAACTCATGGACTTCATCTCAAACGCATGTGTCTCTGCCTCAAACATCCTCATAATAGGAGATATCAACCTACACCTTGAGGACGACACCTCAACAGGCACACAAGAATGCAAAGAATTCTTAAAACTCTGGGACTTACACGCACCTTACACCCAACCAACACACGAAAAAGGACACACATTGGACATCATTACACACAAATTCGACCCAGACTCAACTCTCCTACTTACAGACACAAGATGGATACCCACACCATGGACAGACCACCATAAAGCATATGTCTCCCTCCACTGGCGAAACATACACAGAAACGCAGTCATCAAACATGAATGAACAACATACACCACGAGAGGAAAAATAGACCCCACAATATTCTGGCAACAGGTCTACCAAAACGAATGGTCAACAAATACAGATACCATTCAATTCCTCCAAGAATGGGAAGACATATGTAGGACAACATAAGACACAATTGCCCCAATCCAAACCAGAACATCTCACAGGGAAAAACCTAATCCATGGTTCCCCAAAGAGCTGAAAGAACTCAAAACACAAGTCAGAAAACTAGAACGCGCATGGAACAAAAAGAAAGATGAACACACACTGAATGCCTGGAAATCACTTCGGAGGAAATACAAATACACCATTAAACAGACTAAAAGACTACACTACAAAACAATAATTGGACCAAACTACAAAGACACACACAAACTCTTCCACCTTGTAAATAAATTGCTAGACACCACACCAGTTACAAACAACAGCAAGGATACACCATGGGTCGATCACCTCGTGAAATACTTCAAGAAGAAAATCATACAATTACGACTTAAAATACCCAGCAGCCCTATTGAATACGCAACACTCCTAAACTGTCTAAACCCAGAAGATGGAATATATCCAGCAGACAGGACCTGGACCGAATTCGAATTACTGTCAGAAGACCTCATCTCTAAAACGCTCAAAAGATTTGCCAAATCCCAATGCAAACTAGACATCTGCCCTAACAACCTCATGAAATCAGCTCCTCAACAATTCATAATAGACCTAACGAACCACGTGAATTTCATGCTACAAAACGGACTTTTCCCAAAGGAAAAAGGAAACATTTTACTCACCCCAATACCCAAAGACACAAAGAAAAACGCAAGCGAAATAACTAACTACAGACCAGTAGCATCTATACCACTAATAACCAAAATAACCGAAGGGATGGTAACCGAACAACTCACGGACTATCTCAACAAGTTCTCCATACTGCATGATGCCCAATCAGGATTCCGGTCTAATCACAGCAAAAGAAACAGTATTAATTACCCTAATGACCAAATTTAAACAAATGATTGCAACCGGCACCAATATACTCCTCTTACAATTTGACATGTCAAGTGCCTTGATATGGTTGACCATGGAATCCTACTACACATTCTTGAATATTTTGGCATCGGAGGCAATGTCCTAAACTGGTTCAAAGGGTTCTTAACCTTACGCTCATATCAGGTCACATTAAATTCAACCACGTCTGCTGCATGGACACCGGGAATGCGGAGTACCACAGGGATCCCCCCTCTCGCCAACCATTTTCAACCTAATGATGATCCCCTTGGCAAACTTCTATCAAACTATAACCTCAACCCATACATATATGCCGATGATGTAATGATTTACATTCCTTTCAAACAAAACATTAACGAAATCTCCAACAAAATCAACCAAGTCTACACATTATGAACACCTGGGCAGATGCATTCCAACTGAAACTGAACGCAGAAAAAACTCAATGCCTCGTACTTACCTCCCAATACAACACGAATAAATTTACCGCTATTAACACACCTAAACTAAATCTGCCAATCTCAGAAACCTTAAAAATCCTTGGAGTCACTATTGATCGCCACCTGACACTCGGGAATCATGCGAACAACACAACCAAAAAGATGTTCTACTCCATGTGGAAATTGAAAAGAATAAAACCATTCTTTCCAAGATCTGTCTTCCGCAGTCTAGTACAATCACTCGTACTCAGTCATCTGGACTACTGCAACTCACTATACGCAGGCTGCAAAGAACAAATACTGAGGAAACTTCAAACAGCCCAGAATACAGCAGCCAGACTCATCTTCGGAAAACCAAAATACGAAAGTGCCAAACCCTTACGTGAGAAACTGCACTGGCTCCCACTCAAGGAACGTATCACTTTTAAAGTATGCACCTTAGTCCACAAAATCATCCACGGTGAAGCCCCTGCATACAGGTCTAATTTAATAGACCTGCCACCCAGAAACGCTAAAAGATCATCCCGAACTCTTCTCAATCTCCACTTTCCTAAGTGGAAAGGCATAAAATACAAAGTACTGCACGCATCAACCTTCTCTTATAAGAGCACGCAACTCTGGAATACACTACCACGCAACCTGAAAACGATCTACAAACTAACTGACTTCCGCAAACTATTGAAGACTCATCTTTTTGAGAAAACTTACTGCAAGGATCAAAAAACATGAAGTCCACACACACTAAGAGAAATGTATCAGTACACTCTCTTCTGAGTTCTCTTCCCCCATATTCTCACCACACCTAAATCTCTACCCTCTTGTTATTGTTTTATCGCCCTATCAATTCCCCATTGTTACATTACATTGTTCTACTCCCCATACTATACTTCAACGTTGACTTTGTCTTCCCATAACTCTTCACTATGTAACCTATAATCGTAATGCAACAAATTGTACTTCCACCATTCACAATATATTGTAAGCCACACTGAGCCCGCAAAAAGGTGGGAAAATGTGGGATACAAATGCAATAAATAAATAAATACAGGCTTGCAGAAAGAGGAACATGAAGCAAAATGTTCCAGCAAGGTGCTTAGGACAGAATGTGGTTAGGGGCTTTTTGTAGTTATCAGGCCTGGAGACATAAGATAAAAGGTTGCTGGCAAAATGGACTCTGATGTAGCAAGTGGAAACATGCTATGTTGCTTTAGACCTTCCTAATAATCTTCATCTGTGGTCGAAACTAATGCTAGCAAGCTGCTTGAGCTGTATGCAGACAGAAAAGTATAAAAAGTGATTGTCAGCTGAATTTATTGGGAGAAGTATCATAGAGATTGCATCTGTGAGCTGCCTATGTAACTCCCCTATGAGAAAAGCCTTGCATTCTGTTTCTCTAGCTTGGTAAGTAACCAAAAATAAAATACCTATTATTTTCTCATATCTGTGTGGCTTCCACTTTGTCTCTCCCTATCTACAAGAATGTGTGGAACATTCTATGGGGTTGGGGAGGGCAGGTGAATTTATAAACACTGACTCACTTGTGGCCTTCTGAAGACTGATGAAGAGTATGGCTTCCAGACTCTATTTGAGCCAAGGGTGTTCAGCTGAAGTTCTCCTAGACAGAAACTGCTCAAGTCTGTCTTGCCCCCACTCTGTGTGAAGGCTCAGAGTCTATGGCTGCAGTAAAGCATCTTCCCTGGTGCATATGCCTGGGGCATAAGCCAGTGATACTTTATCTGTATGCATGCAGCATGTGGATCTTTGTGGTGGATGCTGGTTTCCATTGTATGTTGCACCTTAGGCTTGCTCCTTTTGGGTGAGATAATGCAGGCAATGGAGAAAGGAGGGGAGGCGAACTGAGCAGGGCAGATGTTTGTAAGATGAAGGAGAGTAGTTGACTTTAATTACTCTTTGGAATGCAGCCACGAGAAATGCTATCACAGTCTTTTAAATGCCGGTTTTAAATCTTCACAAACTTTCTGCTTTTTTTATAAATGCACTTAAATATCTTATTCAACTTTAAAATGTTGTTTCAATTTACTGTTCAGCTCTTTTCTGATTCGTTGTTGACTTCCACATAATCTTACTGAATTTCACAATTGTTCAGCATATTCCTTGATTTGCCTTTGATAGCCTCTCACTGCTGATACAGACAGCAGAAGTCTCTCTTAGAAGTACATTTGTACTTGGTGAAAGATTTCTTAGATTCCCCTTTAATAATTAATCGGCTTTTTACTGACAGTGGTATCAAACTACAAATAAAACACTGACTTGGGATATAAAAGTTCCAAAACACAACTGTCAGAAAAGTCTCCCTCTTAGATTTGGGTTACTTGGCAATTCAGCTACAGTGGGCTGAGAAGCAGGTCAATTCATATTAATTCTAGTGCCAATCCTTTTCCCCAGGTGACAGCAGATCCTTCACACTTTCTCCCATTCTTAAGTCCTATTCAGGGCTTTTTTTGAGGGGGTACTGAGTACCGGCACCTTTTCCGTTGTCTGCTAAAATTGACCCATGGACCCCAAGTTTTAATGAAAGAGCTGAGGCTCTACACACCAATTCTGTCTTGTCATACATTCTGTGACCGGTTGCAGGGGGCTTGGCTATTGTGGGATAGGCCCCTCAGTGATTACCCCACCCCTGAAGAGTGGCCTAGCATTTGAGTACCGGCACCTTTTTTTACTAGGAAATATGCACTGGTCCTATTCCTTTTCCACAATCTCCTCTCCCTCCCCCAAGCCCCAGAACACTCATTAGTTCCACTGCTTATTGCCACAGCCCCTGTGCGGGGCTTAGCTTCTACCACAGCCCTTGCAGCTCAATCCCTCCTTCCTGTGAATAGAAGCCTTCCCCTTGGCTGGATCCTACCACTGCTTAGGCACTTGAAGGGGGGGGGGGGATTTTGGGAAAATGTAGTGTATCCATTTTTTGAATCATGCATAAAGCCAGACTATTGAAAATCCTAGCCTCCTGAATCCTAAACATTTAGACCCAAAGCATCTCCTTAGTTTGCCTATGTCTTAATACAGCTCTACCTGCCACATAGCAAATGAACATCCCTAGTGTATATGACTCCTAAGCAAGTATCTAATTAAAGTCATGGCCTACTAGTTACAGCAGCTGTTTATAACTATGTGCAAAGAACGGCTTGAACCCTGCATAGAATACTATACAACATTACTATGCATAAATAATTTAGATATTAGGCACGGTGTAACACATTTGGGGACAGTATGTTGTGTAGCTTTCTAAGAAGGGCTTCCTTCCCCCCCCCCACCCCCCCCCCAACTCCCCATACAAAATAAAGGCTAAAGAGTTGGCGTTCATGAAATACAGAAAAACTCAAGGAGAGGAATACCAGATGAAACTGAAAGAAGCCAAGAGAGAGATATGTCTGGCGGAAGAACAAATGGCTAGAAATGTAAGGAGCAGCGACAAAAGTTTCTTCAGGTATATTAGTGAAAGGAGGAAGAATAAAATGGAATTGTGAGACTGAAAGATGCTGCAAACCGCTATGTAGATAATGAGGAAGAAAAAGCAAATTTGCTAAACAGATACTTTTGTTCTGTTTTCACCTGGAGAAGGACCCCGATTGACTGGAAAAAGTACTTATGAGAATGGAGTAGATATAGCACCGTTCATAGAAGAGAGTGTGTATGAAAAACTTGAAAATCTAAAGGTAGACAAAGCCATTGGACTGGATGGGATCCACCCCAGGATATTGAGGGAGCTCAGAGGAGTTCTCATGGGTCCTCTTAAAGATTTGTTTAATAAATCCTTGGAGACGGGAGAGGTTCTGTGGGATTGGAGAACAGCGGATGTGGTCCCTCTTCACAAAAGTGGTGATAGGGAAGAAGCTGGAAACTACAGGCCGGTAAGCCTCACTTCGGTTATTGGAAAAGTAATAGAAGCGGTGTATGCAACTTTTCATTATATTCAGTAGGTTTAAAAAATGTCCATGCAGTGGGAATTTACCAGTACCAAGCCATCCAGTCCAGAGGTTCAACTAATCATGTGATTACAAATTTTAATACCATATTAATTTTGATTAAAATTTGTAATTGTTGCCCACCCTTAATTGAATAGTATGTTGTAAAGTATAATCAGCCACACTGAGCATTTGCTCAAAAGGATGTTTGGGTCAACATTCAAAAAATTTTGAAAATAATATGTCCAAAATACATGCCATAATTCTTTAATGATTATTATTTCAAGCAGGTCCTATTTACTAATGCATGCTTATTAGGTGTATCATTAGTATTATGCTAACATTGTATTATATCTCTGGTATTGGAATTCCAGTGCTGTTAAATGTGTGTATTTTTGATACTGTTTCACGATAGTTCTATTATTAGATTTCAATTTACTATTTTCAAGTTTACCTCATTTATTGTATTTAATTTATTCTTGGTTATTTTACTATTGTTATTGTTAATAAATTGTAAGTTTTATGTTAAACTGTACCTGTTGTACATCGCATTGGGTGAATCTCTTCATAAAGGTGGTTAATAAATCCCAATAAATACATAAATAAATAAATAAATAAATAAATAAATAAAATAAATACTGTTATAACATGTTAAATGTCATTAGAATTACTGTAGATTTACTAAAAGCTGCTACCATGTTATCACATACTAATGTGGTTACACACTTTCTTAGGTAGAGGAGTGTGGTAGCCGTGTTAGTCCACTCTTAAGGTTATCAATAGAAATCAAACAAAATAAAACATGGAAAAGAAAATAAGATGATACCTTTTTTATTGGACATAACTTAATACATTTCTTGATTAGCTTTCGAAGGTTGCCCTTCTTCATTTGACGAAGAAGGGCAACCTTCGAAAGCTAATCAAGAAATGTATTAAGTTATGTCCAATAAAAAAGGTATCATCTTATGTTCTTTTCCATGTTTTATTTTGTTTGATTTCTATTGATACACTTTCTTAGTAAATAGGTCAATGGAATATGCATGAGGCATATTTACATACATGTAGTTTTCAGAACCGCATTAATTTATAATATAAATAATACTCTGCATAATACTCTGTTCTTCTCATTCCATTAATGGTGACTGCCATTGCTTCATAATGTAAGCCATATTGAGCCTGCAAAGAGGTGGGAAAATGTGGGATACAAATGCAGCAAATAAAATAAATACAAATAAATATAGAAAATTAGACCTGTGTGCAGCCCTCATGTACTGGGGCTATGAACATTTGATCTTAAAACATAGGTTGGAATGTTCCATTTCCAACAGTAGAAATGGTTTTCTGAATTACATTTTCAAGTTTAGCAGAAGGCAGATAGAAAACAATGATATAACTTTTCATTTCACATTCCAGTATTTGTCCTGCATCTTAGAGTTTCAACAGCAAGCTCAGGAGGCAATACAGTATTTTGGCATGCATTAACATTGGATGCTCATGCATGTTAATGTAGTGTTAATGTGAGCATTAATGGATTATGCTAATGATATGGAAATAAGGATTATGTTAATGCAGGCATTGATTTACATGCATTATAGTACACAAGTTGATGAGGGCATTAATGCAAAAAGTTAATTATACCTCCCAGGGGTGTAGTTAAGTTTTGATTTTTTTTTTTTTTTTGCATTAATGAGTCTGTATTACATATTTATCAATACACATTTTTTCACTGTTATAATACGTAGTAAACTACTTATCATAATGGTATATCTCATTAACTTATTAGCATAGGTTTTGCATAAACATTAATGCTAATAGCAAGCACACATTAACATGTATTAAATACTCACATTAAATAATACAGGTACTTAATTCACAATTATGCTTGTTTCACTGTTAGCACACTGTGCCCCTTAGACTGCAAAACTGAATATAAAGGTTGCATGAAGGTTCACTCTCTGCCATACTTTTCAATGATATTGGATATACTAGTACTTTCACAGGTACAGTACAATGGATGTGAACACCCTCAAAAAAATCAATGGCTTAACTACTACATATTTCATAAAGTTGTCTATTATAAGTGACACTAGAAATCACTGCATTTAAATGGTTGATACTGTGACTTTGCCAATAATTATATACCTAGGCAGCAATAAGAATGTTCAATCCTGCCTCTGACCCAGATGTCAATAAATCTATATAAGAAATGTACACAACCTGTCTGACTGCAAATTAAGCATCAATAACATATTCTTTTAATCACAGTTTAGGAATTGCTTTTTCACAAAGAGACAGCTGAGTGAATAAATCAGAGCCTGCAAGTTTTAACCCAGCAAGGTGTTGGGTGAAGCTTGTATGTTGCTTTGTGAAATGTTATATTAATACATTTATTTTTAAGATAATAGCTACCAGTTTCTTTTAACAGGAATATCTATTTGTTGTGTTGGTGTTTTATGTGGCCTTGAGCAAATCATTAATACACCTCTATTTTTTTTTTTTGTTTACTCATTTGCAATAATAAAAGAAAAATGCTGTCTGCTTTTTTATTTCCTCTTATTTTTTGGAAGCTGTCAACCAATATTCAAGTCAGTTTTCCTGATCCAGCCTAGGGGTAGCTGTACATCTGTGGCTGAGGTGTAACAATTGAAAAGCACTTGGACATTTTGTTCAGAGGAAACAAATCATTATGGTTAATATTTTTATTACTATTGACACCTGTTTGTCACATTCTGTGAGTTGTTCTCTGTAACAAAATAGAGATTAGGTTCTGAGGATGAAGCATCAGAGATCTTGCTATTCCAGCAGATATTTACCCTACAAGGGGTCTTGGCAATAATCAGTCAAAAACCCTAATTCCAGGTTAGGGCATAAAAAAGTGTAAGTTGATTTGATATAGCTTATAGGGATGTGCAGCTTCCCCCCCCCCCCCCCCCAATACTTTCCCATGTCGTTTACAGGAATTATAATTTTTGTTATTTTTTTATATTTTTCCCCATTTTGAGAGCAATATCATTAGTAGTGTGTACTCTTTTGGAAGAGGGCACACTATTTGCAACACAGAAAAGTAAAACAAAAACTGCAAGGTTTTCTTTCTGTTGTTTCAGGCAAAACAAAACACAACAAAATGAAATGACAATGACATTTCCCATGTTGTTTCAAACAAATGCACATCCCTAGCAATTTGTTTCAAGTCCACGAATGTCCTGCAATTTCAGGAAGGGAATATAATTCCATATAAACCTAGTTGATAAAGTGCCGTTGGACTGTTTTCTCCAAAGTACTAAAATTCTATAGTGCTTTTTGCACTGCTTGCAGGCTTTTATTGTGGACCTCTGGACCCTTCCAGAAGTTTCAGGAAATTAAATCTGACTAAAAAATTCATCATTTCTAAAATGACTTGGAGGCTTTTTTTGCACTTTTTACTGAACTAGTTATTTTCCTGGAGCACATTTGGCCTTTAGCCTGTTCATTTCAGGAAGACACATGAGTTCTGCTTAGGGCAGGAGCTGAAGATGGAACAAATTTAACAGCGGCACTGCAATTTGCACATATAACAACATCAGTGGCATAAGTGTGAGGACCATGGGAACTGATAGCAGGTGGGGTTTTTTTTTCACTGTTTGATGTTTCCAGCTTCAAATTGCTCTGTTTATTTGAAGTTGGAACCAAACTTGAATGAAAGGGATTCTGCAAATATCACAAAGTAACTTATGAAGAAGCAAACCAAACATAAAAATGGCTTTGTGTCTCATGACAATTTACTTACCACTTTCAATCCTTGTGTGAAATCTCTTCAAAACGAACACGCTCAGCATGGATGTAGAAAAATCTTTTTCCCAAAACAAACTGACATTCAAGCTGTCAGAATAAGTGTCTTCCTTCCATCTCTATGGGTTTTTTTTTTAATTTAACAATAGCCATATTATATTATCAATTACTTCCTTTGGAGGACAGAAATGGAGGACAGGGCAAAGAATTGTTCAAGTGGGTACAATACAGGGCCCATAGAACGTCTTCACCTCTTTGAACATTTTTTCCCATATTTGGTGTCATTTTACTGATGTTCTATTAGATTGACAGTAGAGCTTCACTGGACCACTCATGCTATATGGGGAACTTCTATTCCAGTTTCAACTTTCTTCTATAGAGCAGCAGGTATCCTGAAGGTATTTTATGTAGTTTTATCCATTCAGTGTATCTTCCATATTGGCAAGGGCTCTAGTCCCTACAAATTAGGGACAACCACACAAAATGATGATGCCACCACCATTATTACAACCAAGAACCAAAAATTACAAAACAGTAATGTAAAATATAATTTCAGAATTAAAGTATACATTTTTATTTCCTTGTTTATTTATTTATTTGCATTTGTATCCCACATTTTTCCCACCTATTTGCAGGCTCAGTGTGGCTTACAATACATTATAAATAATGGAAGTACAATCAGTTGCAGTACAATAATGGGTTACAGTGTTAAGAGTTATATAAGACAGAGTAAATGCAGGATATTATAGGGGATGGAACAGTGGAATATAACAGTGGTGAGTTGAGAGGGGGACAGAGCAGTATCGAGGGAACAGGGAGGTCTGACAATTTTATCTGTGGGTAGGGTTTGGGAGTGGTGAGAGCGCGGGAGAAGAGATTTCAGAGAGTGTATTGGCGCGTGTCTATGAGATTGTATGGGCTTCATGTGTTTTGATCCTTGCCGTAGATTTTCTTGAAGAGATAAGTCTTTAGTAGTTTGCGGAAGTCGGTCAGTTCGTAGGTCGTTTTCAGGCTGCGTGGTAGTGTATTCCAGAATTGTGTGCTCATGTATGTGAAAGTCGATCCGTGCAGTACTTTGTATTTTATGCCTTTGCACTTAGGGAAATGGAGATTGAGGAAGGTTCAAGACGAACTTTTAGCGTTTCTGGGTGGCAGGTCAATTAGGTCGGACATGTATGCAGGGGCTTCACCGTGAATGATTTTGTGGACTAAGGTGCATACTTTGAAAGTGGTGCGTTCCTTGAGTGGTAGCCAGTGTAGTTTCTCCCGTAAGGGTTTTGCACTTTCGTATTTTGGTTTTCCGAAGATGAGTCTGGCTGCTGTGTTCTGGGCTGTTTGAAGTTTCTTCAGTATGTGTTCCTTGCATCCTGCGTATAATGAGTTGCAATAGTCCAGGTGACTGAGTACGAGTGATTGCACTAGACTGTTGGAGTGGTAGGCTCTAATCCACACCTAGATTACTGGGTTCTTAGACATGGTTGAGCAAATATGGTGTAGGTTCAGGTTAAGGTTCAGTTTATTTGATATACCGCAAAAGTTTCAAAGAGAAATCTTAAACGGTTTACAAAGTTTAAAAAAAAAGTAAGAAGGGGAGGGAGGGGAAACAAGACAAATTAATGAGTGTTAGCATAACATATGGAACACAGGGCTAACAGGAGTAGGAACAAAGGTATCCAGAAGGGAAAAAACAGGTGGGTAACATGGTTGACTGACTCCAATATGCCATGAGTGAACTGTAAACTGAAAATATGCAGATTAATTAATTCCAGGGTTGGTAGGAAATGCCAAGGAGAAACAATAGGTTTTAAACTGAGCCTTGAACTCAAATAAAGAAGGAGGGCATTCCAGAGGTTTAGGCAGCCACACTGAAATATGAGTTTATAATAGTGTCCGGAAAGGCCTTATGGAAGGATGGAACTGTCAAAAGACCTTGGACATGGCTATGACCAAATCCTTCTGTGGTGGAACAGCTTCTCTTTTGACAATTAAAGGTGAGGCGATCATAAGAAGACTTATTGGAAGACATTTGGTGATTGCAAAGATATCTGTTTATTCTCAAAGGAGAAATCTGTACGTAATTACCTGCATTAAAAATATGCTATCTTTTAATTTGAATATGAATATTAAAATATAGAAATGTGGGTTCATTTGAAATGACATGGAAATGCCAACAAAATTTCCCATATTATTTCAGTTCATTTTCTACCTGCAATGACTCCCTTTATCTTGTGTGATCAATAGAACTCAGTTTGTTGAGAGTGTGCCTTTTTGTTGAAATAGGGCATCCTTCTCCTGAAATAGTGTGCTTTTGACCAAAATAGTTCACCCTGTTTGAGCATAAGGGTGCATTATTTCAGGAAAATAGTGAGGCAGGCTGAGCAATGAAGAATCCTTTCTGGAGTCCAAATATAAAGAATCCTTTCTTGAGTCCCCTAAGCAATCTCATCCCCACGGCTATCAGCAGTGTGTTTCCAGCCACTGCCTCCCCTCTCCACACAAGCTCAGTTCAACCAGAATCCCCTGTGTATGCATGCATGGGGGTGCTAATTGGGAACCAATTGAATTGAGCATATGCGGGAGATAGGGGAGTGCTCGTGTTGGCAGCTGGAAATGCGCTACTGACTGTTGCAGGGATGATACTGCTCAAGGGACTAAAAAAAAAAAACTCTTCAGTAGGCAGGGCTCGGAGATCCCCGCCAGTTACACAAACAATCTGTGTCACCACTGGGTGGGCCCCTGTCCACCATGGCTCACCCATAGCTATGCCACTGGTTTAGAGAGAATTGGTAGATTCAAGATATAGGCCTGTAATTGGAATGAATGGCTGTATCAAGAGATTACTTTTTAGGGACAGGACAGATAATGGCCCTTTTCCATGCAATTGGAAATTCTCCAAGAAATAGGCTCTGGTTAAGTATTGATAAATCAATCCATGTATAGGAATTTTAAGCCAAGAACTTGGTAAGGAATCTAAGGAAAAGGTAATTAACCTGGAGGCAGAAAAACAGCTTTGATAGAGACGTGAGTGTAGCCAGGTTTACAATTTTTTCTAATCACCAGAAAATGGAATAGATGTTATATCAGCATATTTTATATTCAGAAATAATACACTATAAGTGTACTGAAAAATACTGCTCACTTTTATAAGCATTAGCATTCTGGGGGCTTAGGGCTCCTTTTCACTAAGCGGCGGTAAGCCCAACACCAGCTTACTGCTTGCTATACAGGAAGTACCGCCGGGCTACTGCAGCAACCTGGCAGTACTTCCCACTCCGAGCATGCTGTCATTTCCGGTGCTACAAAAATGTATTTATTTTTATAGCACCGGAGTGTACCTGGTAGTAATTGTACTGCCAGGTAAATGCAGGAGCCCTTACTGCCATCTCAATGGGTGGTGGTAAGGACTTCCCCCCTGAAATGGCCACACAGAAAGTCCTTTATTTGCCAAACAGCCATTTCCTGCAGGAAGTTGAGACTTCCCTTTTACCAGATGTGGTAAAAAGGGGCCTTGGCGCGCGTGTAAAACACACACTGACGCCAGCGCCAGACCCCTTTTGCCGCAGCTTGGTAAAAGGGGCCCTTAATTGGGGCAGAAAAGGGGCTGAGCTGTAATGATGGAGGAGTGGCCTAGTGGTTAGGGTGGTGGACTTTGGTCCTGAGGAACTGAGTTCAATTCCCAGCCCAGGCAGCTCCTTGTGACTCTGGGCAAGTCACTTATCCCTCCATTGCCTGCTGTGTTGAGCCTGCCATGAGTGGGAAAGCGCGGGGTACAAATGTAACAAAAATAAAAAAAAATGATTGTGTGTACTTCATAAAATACCAACCTACATGCATGGAGTACACAAACACACGTGCCTGGATACAGGTGTAAATTTCTGCAAGAACATTTGTGCATTTTGGGGATAATGCCTTCTGGGGGGCACCAGAAAAAGCGTCATTCTATAAGCTGTGTTTAAAGTTAGATGTGGTTTATAGAATAGCACTTATGTCCAGGAATCATGCCTAACTTTAGGTGCAGCCATTTGCACCAACTGAAACTTGGTGCAAATATATGCACCCTATCCCCCCTCATTCTATAACAATGCACGTAAATGTTAGGAATGCTCCCTTTCTGCCCATGATCCTCCTATTTCTGTGTCCCCCATTTTGAACTCATGTAAAATTTAGGCGCAGATCCCACACCTAAATTTATGCACATATATTTCAATTAAATCTAATTAGTAGCAATAATTGGTTGTTAACAAGCCAATTATCAGTGCTAGTTAGCTCACTATTCAATTAAATTTGTAGACACAATATGATTTCAACATATCACTCTCCAGAAAGAAAGATAATGCTAACATTTTCTCAGGGCTTTTTTTGAGGGGGTACTTGGGGGTACGGAGTACCAGCACCTTTTCCATTGTCTGCTAAAATTGACCCATGGTCCCCAAGTTTTAATGAAAGAGCTCAGGCTCTGCACACCAATTTTGCCTTGTCATAGATTCTGTGACTGGTTGCAGGGGGTGGGTCCCTCAGTGATCACCCCACCCATGAAGTGTGACCTGGCTTTTGAGTACCGGCACTTTTTTTGCTAGAAACAACGCACTGCATTTTCTACTAGTAACAAGCTCAAAATCTCCAGTTTCTGCTAATGGGTTTTTTCAAAGCCAGCTTTGAAAAATCATTGGAAATTTCATGCATTGATGTTGATGTAATAAATGATTAAGTTTATCATATAGTAAAATTGTTTACTATGCTATAATCTGCTTTCATTACGTGCTAATCGCATAGCATGTCATGAAGACATATTAAACGGCCTTGATCCATGGAAACATTCTGATCAATATTTAAACTCCACAGTTGGCATTTGTTTTAAATGTCAGCAGCTGCCATGTTTCTATTATTCACGAATATTCAGCACTATTATCTAAACGGTGAGTGGTGCTGATTGTCTGTGCAGAGCAAAGAATGCTTCATTGTCTGGACAGCAGTGATATTCAAATCATTATCTGGAAAAAAGTTAGGTCAGCAATTTTTCTATCCTAAATTTATCCAGATTGTCATCTGGATAGTGCTCTGAATATCATTATTCTTTGGATAATTTCCCACTGCCCTCACACCACCCATGCACTACCTTGGCACTATTCAGATAGAGCTGCTATATACTGATAGATAGTGATGGTTAAAGACAATTATCTGGGTAACTGCAGCTGATATCTGGATAAATGGTTTTGACTATCATATCCATTGAAGATGATGTATTGAATTTGCTGTATTGCCATTAATGACACTAACAAGCTTATTTTCAAAAGTGATCGCCGGCCATTTCCCGATATAAATCGGGAGATGGCCGGCGATCTCTCAACAGCGACGAAATCGGTATAATCGAAAGTGACTTTTTTGACAGCATCGCCGATTTCCTGTCACCTCGCTGGCAAAAGTTCAAGGGGGAGAGTTGGTGGCGTAGCGAAGGCAGTACATGGGTGGGCATGGGCGTGGCTACCAGATGGCCGGCTTTCGCGGATAATGGAAAAAAAAGCAGCGTTAAGCAGTATTTCGCCGGGTTTACTTGGTCCTTTTATTTTCATGACCAAGCCTCATAAATGTGCCCGAACTGACCAGATGACCACCGGATAGAATGGGGGATGACCTCCCCTTACTCCCCCAGTGGTCACCAACCCCCTCCCACACTAAAAAAATACAAATCAAAACCTTTTTTACCAGCCTGTATGCCAGCCTCAAATGTCATACCCAGCTCCCTGACAGCAGTATGCAAGTCCCTGGAACAGTTTTTTAATGGGTGCAGTGCACTTCAGGCAGGCAGACCCATGTCCATCCCCCCCCCCCCCCCCCACCACCTGTTACACTTGTGGTGGTAAATGGTAAGCCCTCCAACCCCCCCCCCCAAAACCCACTGTACCCACATGTAGGTGCCCCCTTCACCCATAAGGGCTATGGTAATGGTGTAGAGTTGTGGGGAGTGGGTTTTGGGGGGGGGATTTGGGGGGCTCAGTACCCAAGGTAAGGGAGCTATGCACCTGGGAGCTTTTTTTGTATTTTTAAAAAATTTTTAGAAGTGCCCCCTAGGGTGCCCAGTTGGTGTCCTGGCATCAGGGCCGGTCTTAGGCAGAAGTGACCAAGGCCTAAGGGGGCCCCGCTCAGCGTGCCTCAACTCTGCCTCGTGCCTCCGCTCTGACCTGGACTGGGACCGCATCGAGTCACTCAACCTCTCTCCAGCCATAGGCAGATAAAGCATTCCTGGCATACCTTGTACACTGTAGCACTGTGCTGGATCTTTTCTTAATATTTTTCCTTATTTTCTCCTTTGTTATGAGAATTGGAACTACTAATTGTAGTGGACTTGAACTGAATAATTTCTGGGGAGGGGAGGTTTCATGATGATAGCATTGTGCTTATTATTTCAATCAGTTTTTTGTACAAGTTTAGCTTCATTTGTCTTTATTTGAAATTTGATAAATAAAAAATTTTTCTAAAAATGGAATAATCTTATCAATGGGCGGAGCTAGGGTGGGGGCAGAGCTAGGGTGGGGCGGGGCTAGGATGGGGCCCCACCAAATTGGTCTGCACAGGGCCCCGCACTTGCTAAGACCGGCCCTGCCTGGCATGTCAGGGGGACCAGTGCACTACAAATGCTGGCTCCTCCCATGACCAAATGCCTTGGATTTTGCCGGGTTTGAGATGGCCGGCATTTTTTCCCATTATCGCTGAAAAACAAAACCAGCAATCTGAAACCCGGCGAACTCTGGCATTTGGCCGGGCTAAACCGTATTATCGGAAAAAAAGATGGCCGGCCATCTTTTTTGATAATACATTTCCGGCCAGCTGTTGCGCCACCGCCAAAATAGATCGCCAGCGAACTATTTCGCCGGCGACGTTCAATTATGTCTCTCCACATCGACCGCATTAGATGAAGTTGCTCCCCAAAAGAATGTCATTGTGAAAGCTGGTAGTAGCCCTTTGCCATGGCTTACTGCTGCATTGCACTGATTGAGGCATGAGTTGCGGCTTACAGAGAGGGAGTGGAGGCACACTTGAGATAATGAGGCACATTATAGGTACATGATAAAATTGAAGGAATATATACTGACTTTGGCTAATGAGGGAAAATTGGGGAATCCTTAAGACATCCTAGGGAGCTATTTTCAATAGATCTTTTGCTGACCCAGGAGCATAAATCATTAGAAGCTTATTGCCTATTTATGCCTGATGACTTTGGGTGATTGTTTGAGAAAGATATCTGTCACATTACTGAGTCTCTTCTGCCTTTACAGATTGCGGACACTTCCTCAACAGAGGCTACTTCTCAGCAGGGGCGTATCTGAGATTCGGCGGTAGTGGGGGCAGGGGCTAGAGTGAGGGGGCACATTATAACCCCCCCCCCCACCGCCGTCATCGTCGTCATCGTCGTCGTCGTCAACCCTCCCCCCTACCGCCGTTAACCCTCCCCCGCCTACCACCAACCCTTTCCCCGCCTACCGCCGTCACCTACCCCGAGGTCCGCTCCTGCCGGTTTTTTAAACTATTACTTCAGCTGAAGCCCAGCCGAGGTCTTCTTTAACTTCATCTTCATCCTCGTGCTGTTAAAGCTGCATGATGCATCCTTCCAGTTGGACGGAGTTTGACGTCGCAGCACGTTGACGTCCGTACAACGCGCTGCGACGTCAAACTCCGTCCAACTGGAAGGATGCATCATGCAGCTTTAACAGCATGAGGATGAAAATGAAGTTAAAGAAGACCTCGGCTGGGCTGGCGGGGGTTGGAGTCCCCCGCCAGCTGAAGTAATAGTTTAAAAAACCGGCAGGAGCGGACCTCGGGGTAGGTGACGGCGGTAGGGGGCTCCAGGGCGAAATCTGTGGGGGCCCAGGCCCCTGTGGCCCCACGCAGATACGCCCCTGCTTCTCAGTGGGACTTGTTTGAGGAGGTAAATGAAATGGAAATTAGATCTTATTTGCAATCATGCCAACCAACAGTTTCAATTGGCGATGTCTGTAGTCCTGAACTGTTAAGACAGAAGTTAAGTGTTCCAGCCTTGACTATCATTGTTAATTTGCTCTTAAGAAATGGTATGTTACCTGCAGAATTGAAAAGTTTCCTGGTATGAGTTTCAACATCAGTGCTTTGGGGGTGTCTTTTCTGTTTGGGCACCTTCATATCTTTTTGTTCCACCTTCATTGCTTTTTCTTCCGTCTCAGTTCTATTTTCAGGGACATCACAGTGCTGTAATGGAGCAAAAGAATTCTGTAGGGGCAACACTTGTGAGGGCGGATGCTTCTGTGCCACACAACGTAGTCTGCCTGAGCCTACCATGAACCATCTTAAATTAAGTTAAGTTCAAACTTAAATTTCACCTCTTTGGGTTCAAAGTTTGTACATAAGTGTCCCAAATCATCATGAATTGTGTGTTTCATTTGGGGAAGACTTGTGCGTCTCTCACCTCTCAGGTGAGCAACAAGCATAATTGATTCCACCAGTTCCAATATGCGGGACTCATTTCAAAGCCAAATAATTTAACTGAAAACATTTTTGCTGAGTATAACCAACTTTGACAAAGGGCCCAATATTCAGACTGTGGGAGGCAGCCTGCATGCGTGCAGTGGTTGGCGCTGTCCCTGAATATTCAATATTGGATGGCTTAAATTTAACTGGCTAAGTGAATATTCAGTGCTGGCCGGTTAAGTTTATATATGGCCAAAGATAAGGCTGCTATTTATGTGGTTCGATTTGGCTGCTAAACTTAGCCAGCTAGCACTTGAATATTCATGGATAGCCAGCTATAATCATGCAATATAGCCAGTTAGCGCTATGATCCAGGTTCTATATATCACACCTAAAAAATCGGCACTGAAAAAAAATATGCCTAGGCATATTCTATAAAGTACACCTAAATTTAGGCATGCTTTATAGAATATGCCTACATTTCTGCATGGTTTATGGAATGTGCTGAACAACCGTCCGTACGACTTAATTTAGTTGTGGGCAGTTATGATAAGGTCCCTTATGAAAGACTACAGAGGAAATTAGAGGGACATGGGATCGGAGGTAGTGTCTTACTGTAGATTAAAAACTGGTTGAAAGATAGGAAAGATAGAAAACAGAGAGTAGGATTAAAAGGTCAATATTCACAATGGAGAAAGGTAGTTAGCGGGGTCCCTCAGGGATCAGTGCTGGGACCTCTGCTTTTTAACATATTCATAAATGACCTAGAAATGGGGGTAACTAGTGAGGTAATCAAATTTGCCATTGACACAAAGTTATTCAAAGTAGTCAAATCGCGGGAAGATTGTGAAAAACTACAAGAGGACCTTATGAGACTGGGAGACTGGGCGTGTAAATGGCAGATGATGTTTAATGTGAACAAGTGCAAAGTGATGCACGTGGGAAAGAGGAAGCCAAACTATAACTATGTCATGCAAGGTTCAGCGTTGGGAGTCACGGACCGAGAAAGGGATCTAGGTGTCATCGTTGATGATATGTTGAAAACTTCTGCTCAATGTGATGCTGCGGCTAGGAAAGCAAATAGAATGTTGGGTATCATTAGGAAGGGGATTGAAAACAAAAATAAGGATATTATTCTGCCGTTGTATTGCTCCATGGTGCGACCGCACCTCGAGTATTGTGCTCAATTCTGGTCGCCGCACCTCAAAAAAGATATAGTGGAGTTGGAAAAGGTGCAGAGAAGGGTGACAAAGATGATACGGGGGATGGGACGACTTCCCTATCAGGATAGGCTGAAGAGGCTGGGGCTCTTTAGCCTGGAGAAAAGGCAGCTGAGGGGAGATATGATAGAGATCTATAAGATAATGAGTGGAATGGAGCGGGTCGATGTGGAGCGTCTGTTTACGCTTTCCAAAAATACTAGGACAAGGGGGCATGCGATGAAGCTGCAGTGTGGTAAATTTAAAATGAATCGGAGGAAATTTTTCTTCACTCAACGAGTAGTTAAACTCTGGAATTCACTGCCAGAAAAGGTGGTTAAGGCGGTTAACTTAGCGGACTTCAAAAAAGGGTTAGATGGCTTCCTGGAGGAAAAAGCCATAGAATGTTATTGAATGGATGAGGGAATAATACAGTATTTCTAGGATGGGCGGGACAAATTGCTTGTTCTTTTGGCCGCTGTCGGTGACAGGGTGCTGGGCTTGATGGACCCTTGGTCTGTCCCAGCATGGCAATGCTTATGTACTTATGCCAAGTAAAACTTAGTATAAATGCCAATGCCTAAATTAGGCACAGACTGGCATGTAAATTGTAATTAATGCCAATTAGTGTCAATAATTGCTTGTTAATTGGCAATTATCAGCACTGATTGGAATGTTAACTAATTAAGTTGTGCGTGCAAATCCAGAATATGCCCAGATTTGCATGTGCAACTTAAGTCGCACTATATAGAATCTAGAATTATGCACTAACACAAATATCCCCCAGAGAAACTGGCCATCTACCACTGAATATTAGCAGTTAGATGGCTAAATGCTATTTAACCAGCCGGGAGCCATTCCTGGCTGGTTAAATAGCATCGAATATTGGCCGCAAAGTTTTCATTCTTTTCTCCAGTGTATAGTTTGGACCCCTTGATATTCAAAGATATTTAACCATCCAGAAACATTTGCTAACTGGTTAAATGGCATTTCAGTGCCTAAACACTGATATAATTGTCTGCACTTACCACTTATTCAACAATTTTATAAAGACAAGTAGGCACCAACTTATTTATATAAAATAGTCTTGACATAGGCACATTAAAAAGTACTTTAACTAGGCCTCCTCTAGGGAAGCCTTAGAGATAATATTCAGATATCAATCTGTTACCCAACTCTTAATTTATTTCAACATCCTCTTAATATCAAATTAATAGGTGTTAGTAGTATAGGATCTCTCAGATATCTCTGTCACCACCGTGCAGGCTATAATGTGAGCCAGGCACTTTCAATGGTGGGCAGATATTCCTTATTTGATCCACATTTTTTATATATATATTATTTTAAATTCATTGTCTTCAGCTTTATAAACTTCATAAATCAAAATTTCCACTTAGCTTAACTTGTAGTTTCACTACAACTTCTGTCCTCGTTTTTTATATATCATAAAACGATCATTCATCTCGGAGACCACTCATTCCGACATGAATTCATGTTTCGCATTTAATGCTGTGTCAAGGCATGTCTCCTCAATCAAGCCAGGAAACATTCCTCTGCTTTTCTCCGTGATTCAAAGTTGGGTAACAGATTGATATCTGTATATGAGAAACCCCCACTACTAAATATAATAGTGATACCGTATAAATTGGACAAATTAGAGATAATATTGGCATTTTGTGGTTCAAAAAGTTCACTTATTAAAATAAATTCACTCACGTGTTTCTTTAACCCTTTAGTGTCCAATGTTCCCGTAATAAGCCATATGGGAACAGATTGATCCCATTGATGGGAACATTGGACACTAAAGGGTTAATTTCAAGCATGATTTAGAAAATAAAATATGCTAATTTTATTCTTGAATACAAAAACTCTCTTCTCATTCTTTATCCTTATGTTATTGTATATTGCCTCAGTATAAGGGGTGGGTTTAGGGATGGGAAGATTTGGGAAGGGTTTTGGTGTGTTATTTCCTATTACTCAAAATTCTGCTTTTGTTGATACCTTTAAGTTCTTGTTTGCATTTGTCTTTTGGATATTGTGATGTAATTTATATTTTCAATTGCAATAAACAGATTTGAACATAAAGATAAGTTTAGGTTACCCTAGCTCATATCTACTGGAAGTCCTATGACGTGTGTAAGTGAAATTCTTTAATATGGTATTCCTATATGGGCTGCCTTTCTCCCTGTGGTCACTCAGTGCCAATTAGAGACTTTAATGAAAACAAGTCAACCAAGACTGAATGTATTTAACTTTAAGGGCAAAATAATACAAAATTGATTCCCTTTCTGAAACATCAGATTGATTCCCTAAGCTTGTTTTGAAACACAGCAATCAGTCAACCCAAGGGGAAGGCACTTCTTCTTCTCTGTTCACATATCCTGTACTCAAATAGATTTAATTCTAACTGCATCCTCCCTTAAAAGTTGGTTAGGAGATCCCCAATAAGAGCTATTGTCTGGTCTGTGGCGTACCAAGGGGGGGGGGGCGGTCCGCCCCGCGTGCACACCGCTTGGGGGGTGCCGCGCGCCACTCAGCGTCATTCGTTTCCATGCTCCCTCTGCCCCGGAACAGCCTGTTCTGGGGCAGAGGGAGCATGGAAACGAACGACGCTGACTGGCGTGCGGCACCCCCCCCCCCCCAGCGGCGTGCACCCGGGGGGGTTCTTTTGCCGGGGTGGGGGGGTGTTCCTTCGCTGGGGGGGGGGTCACGCTGCATGGGGGGGAGGGTGCTGCACCCGGGGGGCGGGGCGCATCGGCGATCCGCCCCGAGTGTCAGCGCCCCTCGGAACGCCACTGTGTCTGGTCAGATAATGCTCCAGGAGTGGCTCTTTTGGACTCTGCTAGGGAAGATAAAGTTTAGTGCTTGTGGGAGTTCAATAATAGGATTCTTAAAAACAAAGGGGATGAATCACCTATGTACCTTGCCCATGTAATACAGCCAGGGATGAGCTATTCAATCAGGCCAGAGAATAAAAACCTATTTTCTATTCAAAGACAGAGCAGGACAGGAAAGCATATATCTGTGAGCCCTGCCCATGCGCTGTCCATGCTCTGACCATGTGTGCAACCCCTTTGCATTTATGCTCTGATTAAGTTACATGTGTTGTTACAGAATAGCACTTGGGTGCCACTGAAGGGCATAATCGAACGGTGCCGGCCATCTATATGGGCGGCGCCGCAAAGAGCAGTCCCGAACCATATTATCAAAAAAGATGGCCGGCCATCTTTCATTTCGATAATACGGTTGGGGCCGACCAAATGTCAGAGATGGCCGGGTTTGAGATGACCAGCATCGGTTTTCGCCGATAATGGAAACCGATGCCGGCCATCTCAAACGCGACCAAATCCAAGGCATTTGGTCATGGGAGGAGCCAGCATTTGTAGTGCACTGGTCCCCCTCACATGCCAGGACACCAACCGGGCACCCTAGGGGGCACTGCAGTGGACTTCAAAAATTGCTCCCAGGTGCATACCTCCCTTACCTTGTGTGCATAGCCCCCCCAAATCCCCCCAAAACCCACTCCCCACAACTGTACACCACTACCATAGCCCTTAGGGATGAAGGGGGGCACCTACATGTGGGTACAGTGGGTTTTGGGGGGGGGGGTTTGGAGGACTCCCATTTACCACCACAAGTATAGCAGGTGTGGGGGATGGGCCTGAGTCCACCTGCCTGAAGTGCACTGCACCCACAAAAACTGCTCCAGGGACCTGCATACTGCTGTCATGGAGCTGGGTATGACATTTGAGGCTGGCATAGAGGCTGGCAAAAAAATGTTTTTTTTTTTTTGGTGGGAGGGGGTTGGTGACCACTGGGGGAGTAAGGGGAGGTCATCCTCCATTCCCTCCAGTGGTCATCTGGTCAGTTGAGGCACCTTTTTGAGGCTTGGTCGTGAACAAAAAGGGACCAAGTAAAGTCGGCTAAATGCTCGTCAGGGCCGGCTTTCTTTTTTCCATTATCGGGCGAAGCCGGCCATCTGTTAACCACGCCTCCATCCTGCCTTCTGTACCCTGCCAACACGCCCCCTTGAAGTTTGTCCGGCTTCGTGATGGACTGCAGTTGAGGCCGGCCAAAATCGGCTTTCTATTATATCGATTTCGCCGGACTTGAGAGATGGCCGGCCATCTCCCAAAAATAAGCAGGACTTTCACTTGTAACTGTACACTTATGTGCATAAATGCTAGTATTCTATACATTAACACGCACAAGTGATGTGTAAATATAGGCACCTAGATTATAAAATTACCCTTCATGCTTTTAAATATTAAACTGTGTGTTTATCACACAAGGCAAATAATGAAGGCAGTTTCCAAAAGTCATTTACCGAGGTAAATGGGCTATTTGAAAATTGTCCACTCTTCCAGCAGGTAAAAGTATGTGTAAGCCGGGTCCCCTCAGGGGGCTCTGACACCCCCAGCGTGATCCGAGTCACACAGACAAAAACTTTTTTCTCTCTCACACAGTTTCTCTCCAACTCATAGAGTAACAAATTATCCCCATCCGAGCTTGGGCGAGGGACAAGGCTGGAAGGCAATGGGGAATTAAGTGGTGCACAGAAAAATACTGCCAGCTTTATAAGTATTAGCATTCTGGGAGTTTACTTTGGGCAGAAAAGAGGGTGAGCTGTGATGAATGTCTGCCAATCTGGGGAGCAAGTGTCCTCACTCCTGCTCCAAAGACCACACTGTACTTGATTTGATTTTTATGCAAATTCAACTTTATGTTTTAAACTTTATGAATCACCTTTTTCAACAAGTAAATCAAAGCAAAATGTACACTAAAAATAATCAATATTAAAAGAATGCCATTTTATGATAGGAAAGACCATATTCATAACAAGAGCACCCTCCTGACATAACAATAAATAACATAAATCTGATTGCCAAGTACAGCCTTGCCTCCAGGACAACCCCCAGAATCTAAGCATAGATACGAGAACACAAATAAGTTTTTAGAACATTCTGTTTTAGAACAGACTGTTTTAATCTAATGTCATAGGGCAATGTAGTCCATAAAAATGGTGCCATAAAATAGAAGGCACTTTAATGAACCTTTTTTTTGCAACAGGCAGGTAAACTTCTTTGTAACTCCTTATTTACACCAGTATTTGCTTTAAATAATTCTTCCTTTCAATCGAGACCCTACTCCATAGTCTCAACCACTTCTCCAAACTTCCCCACAGGAATCTTAATTACGTACATATTTACAGACTTTCCTGTCTATTACCCGTCCCTTTGGGCAATCAATAATCCAAGGCTGCTCCTAATAATCCTGATCACAATCTGGTTCTCCTTTAGGCAGAGGGCTTTTTGGCTGTCCTTCTTTCAACAGTGCACTTCTCAGAGCTGCAACCTGGCTTTGAACAGGCTTCCCCTGCTCTGGTTCCTACTTCCAGGTTGGGTTACCCGTACCCACGGGGAGCACCACACTCCTTCACAATTGCTACTGTATGGGCAGTAACTACTCTTTTATTCAGCCTTGGTTTATTCTGCCTATCCAGGAGCCCCCTCTGCTCCCTGTATCCCTGGTGGGGATACAGGCAACCAAAGATCCTCCATACAATGCAACACCCATATTTATCACATTCCTTGACTCCTCCCCCCAGTGCCAATCACCGTCTCATATCAATTTCTTCCTGTAACTTACTCCTTAAACTCACCCCTTGGGTTGGATCTCCATCCACCCACAAACACACCTCCCTCCCCCCAGAAACTCTGGAGAGTACTTGTCTGTTCCAGCTGTCAGTAAGACCCATTTTAATGGGGTATTAGATATGCATAGATGGTTCTACTAGTTTGTGTGGCTGTTAAAACCTATTATTTTGCTTTTACTGTAGCTGTTCTTTGATGATTCTACCCCCCCCCCCCCCCCCAAGAAGCAGCTGTCCTAAGCAACCACTCTGTCTTGACTAATGACAGGGCTAGCTGTCCATATATAAATTTTATAGGTCACTATTGCATATATTTTAGAAGCCAACGTACATGTCTAAATCCCAATTTTTGGAATCTGGGATATACGTGTCCAAATTGCAAATAATGTGCATATGGCAAGGAGGTGTAGTTTTAGGTGTGGTTTTGGGTGGGGCTATTATATACACATGCATTCCCCATTTTAGAGCTGACAGTCATGTTTTTGTCTCTCGAGATCAGCTTTGGAATTTATAGCTGCTCCCGAGCATGTCTAGGTTATGTGAAGGCACTCATTTTAGACAGCTCTCTACTGGAGAGATTAGGGGAGGTTGCCTCCTTATCCCCCCTGTGTTCTTTTGTCCACCTTCCCCACCCCACCCCCCTAAAAAAAAAGTGATCTTGGCAAAATCTATTGGTCTATGTGACACTTTGGAGAAATAGAGGCATGTAGGTTTCTTAAATTGCAGAAATACACATTTCAACAGATACCATGATGTAGTGGAGCAATTATATATCAGTTATCTGTCCACGAAAGGATGTGAAATGAGGTCTCACGAAAGGATGTGAAATGAGGTCTTTTCCCCCAAACTTTTCTTGAGACCCTTTTTTATTGGAATTAAGGGGCCCTTGTATTAAGGCGCGTCCAAAAGTGACCTGTGCTGGTGTAGGCATGTGTTTTGGATGCGCACTGGTCCATTTCCTGAGCACGCCTGGAAAAGGGGGGATTTTTTTTTTAAAGTGCCAGAAAATGGACTTGTGGCAAAATGAAAACCAGCGCGAGTCCATCTTCGGCCTGAGACCGTAACGCCACCCATTGACTTAGTGGTAAGGTCTCATGCGCTAACCGGGCAGAAGGCATGCAGCGCTTGGCAACTGCTTATTACTGCCAGGTAAGGGCCCCGTGGTAAAAAATAGAAAATATTTTCTACCGTGTATTTTGGGCGTATGCCAAAAATGGAATTATCACCCGGGGCACGCGGTAGCTGGGCAGTAGTGCCAATTTGATGCATGTTGGATGCGCAGAGGCACCTACGTGCCTTTGTACAAGGGCCCCCTAAATGAGCAGGGACTGTCTTTTGTGTATGGTGTACAGCGCTACGTATGCCTGGTGGCGCTATAGAAATGATAACTAGTAGTAGTAGTAGTAAAAAGAAAGCCTGTGTTATAGACCAAATTCCATGATTTTGCATGAAAGGAAGAAAAGAAAAATAAGTGCCATTTGAAAAGGAGCCTGACTGGATTTCTACTTCTCCTGTGTAAAATTAACAGGTAAAATCCTTGTGCCAATGAATAAATGACGTATAAAATAGTTTGGTTCAGGGGCGTATCTGGACTTTGGCAGTAGGGGGGGCCAGGGCCAGAGGGAGGGGGCACATTTTAGCCCCCCCCCCCGGCACCACCGACCCCCCCCCCCCCCGCCATTGCCAGAGCCCCCCCTGCCACCAACGACTCTCTCCACCTCCTCTCCCGCCGCCAACCCTCCCCCGCTGACGTTGTTTACCTTTGCTGGCGGGGGACCCTAACCCCCACCAGCCGCTGAGGTCTTCAAAGTTCTTGTTCGTCATCCTCCTTTTTCCGTGGCCATGCTGTACACTGTTGATTCGGAGTCTGACGTCGCACTACGTTGTATGCACGTACAACGTGGTGCGACGTCAGACTCCAAATCAACAGCGTACAGCATGGCCACGGACGGAGGAGGACGACGAGCAAGAACTTTGAAGACCTCGGCGGCTGGCGGGGGTTGGGGTCCCCCGCCAGCTGAAGAATTATTTTTAAAAGCAGGCGGAAGCGGACCTCGGCTGGCGGGGGTTGGGGTCCCCCACCAGCAAAGGTAAACAACGTCAGCGGGGTTGGCGGCGGGAGGGGGCCAGGGCGAAATCTGCGGGGGCCCAGGCCCCTGTGGCCCTACGCAGATACGCCCCTGGTTTGGTTAAGTCTGCCAGGGATTTACAAAGCTAGTAGGGATATTCATTCATTAGCGTGTCTTAAAAAATTACGGGCCTGATATTCAAAAGATTTATGCTGCTAACTTTGGGGTCCTTTTACTAAGCTATGGTAAAAAGTGGCCTTAGCGCATCCTTATACGGGTTGTTCCCTTGCCTTAAGTTCATCCTTACCACAGCAGGGAAATAGTTGATTTTCCATCTTTCCTATTAATGGACATGGGCTAATGTTTCCATTAGCACGTGGCTATTAATAAAAATTATCATGAGAGCATTTACCGACACCTATTTAGTTGGCAGTAAGGTTTCACATGGTAATCCTGCACTAACCAGTTAGGAGTAGATTCTATATATCACACCTAAAAAATCAGCGCTGAAATGAAATACACCTAGGCGTATTCTATAAAGAACACTTAAATTTAGGCGTACTTTATAGCATAAGCCTAAATTTCTGCACAATTTATAGTATCCACCAAGCACCCCTCCGACGACTAAATTTAGTCGCAGGCAGTTACGCCAAGTAAAACTCGGTGTAAATGCTAACACCTAAATTACATGTGGACCGGATGTATTCTATAACACAGAAAAAAAGCACCAAGAGCCTTCAGAAATGAGACACAGCTTTTTTAATTGTAAAACTTGAAAATCAATCTTCCATTATGGACCGGTCGTGTTTCGGTGCACAGCGCCTGCGTCAGGGGTCAAATGTGTTCTAATATGAGATGGATTTCGTGTGCAGCAACAAAACTTCCTCCCATGCACTTTAAGAGGTAATTGCTCGGCATGTTAGGAACAAATCCCGTCTCTGAAGGCTCTTAGTGGCTCTTTTTGTGTTTTGGACTTTGCTTTGTACTTGGACCCTCTCTGTGTTGTTCCGAATGTATTCTATGACAACAAGCATAGATTTTAGAAACATCCAAGAGCTGCCCATTCTACACCTATGACCACGCCCCCTTTTCAACTATGAGACTTAGAATTTATGTGCATCACGTTATAGAATACGCTTAGACAGTTCTGTGTGTAAGTTCTAATTGCTGCTAATTAGTGTCAATAATTGCTTGTAAAGTGGCAATTATCAATACTGATTGGTTTAAGTAATGAAGTTGTGCTCTCAAATCCAGAATACAACTGGATTTGCACACACAACTTAAGTTGCACTATATAGAATCCGGAGGTTAGTGTATGGTAATGTGGACACACTAACTGATTAGCACAGGAACACCCAGTCTCTGCTTCCTGACATGCCTCCTCCAACAAAAATTTTAAAATATTTTTAGCGCATGGATAACACGCACCAATTTGGACTTTACAGTAGGACGCCTGAGCGTGTCACACGATAAGCAATTTTAAGCTGTAGTAAACATGTGTTAGCCTTTACTAAAGCTTAGTAAAAGAACCCCTTTGAGAGTTATGCTTATAAATTGGCTTTTTTGAAAATTTGCTAGGGCTGAATGCATATATTTGTACTCAAAATTTTACTAAACTCTTAAATTTAGGAGGATAAAAAGTGGGTGGTAACCAGTGACATAGCCAGACAGCCAATTTCAGGTGGGCCTTAGCCCAAAGTGAGAGGGTACAAATTTTCTCTCTGCCCCATCCCCTCCCTATGCCCACTCTCCACCCCTTCCCTGGCACCTCCCAACTAAAAATATAAATACTTTAACTCATGAGGATGCTCAAGCTCTGCCAGTTGAAAACATCCTCCAAAGATGGCCAGAACTCTCTTTTACCAAGCTTGGCAGGCAGCAGCAGCAACACCTTGGCCAACGATACTGGCACCCCATCCATGCTTAGTTGTTGGTGGCTCAAGGATGTTGCCACCATCTGCCAAGTTTAGTAGAAGGGAGTTTTGGCTGCTTTCGGAGGATATCCTCAGCTGGTGGGGCTTGGGGATCCAAGGGCAGAAAATAAGGCTCCACACTCCAATTCCCTCTCCTCCCTGCCTCCCCCTCCAATCTCCCCACCTGCCATTACAATCACACTGACAGACCCTCACCAAATACAGAACAAGGGATCACAAATTAGAAATAAAAATATGTAGACAAAAATTGAACTCGGAACCTCAGCACGTACTGCAACAGTGGAATAATAAAAACAGAAATGTATTTTCTTTTCTACTGAGCACAATAAAAAAGAGATCTGCTATGCACATTTCCCAAGCTAACATATTTCAGTGAATACATTTATTTTAAAAATGCCTTTTCTACTTTTGTTGTCTGGACATTTTATTTTTCCATCATGTTGGTTTCAATTTCTGTTTTCCACTATCCTGTCCTCTGCTAATTCTTCAAGTGTCGGTTGTCCATTTATCTTTTCTCCTCTCTCATTCCATTCCCTCACTACACTTACCTCTGGCATATTGATTTTTCCATTTTAGCTCTTTCCTCCTTTTTTTCTTTTCTGTCTTTCTGTACACTCAGATTTCACCCTCTTTTTAACCCCTTTCCTTCTTTTTATTTTTCAGATACCTATCACATTTCCTTCTTCTTCTTTTACCTACTAGCACTCCCATTCCCTATCTCACTCCTTCCTCAGCATTCCATTCCCTTCCATCTTCAATCTATTCCCCATTATCATATTTCCACCCCCTGTAATCACTATCCTCCTCTCATTCATTTCCTTGCCACCTCTCCCCCCCTACACACACACATACACTTTGGCCTCTCCCATATGGTTCCACCATTTCTAGTGTCTCCCTCCCTTCACCCTTTTAGCCTAGCATCTGCTCCCTTTTTCTCCCCTCCCCACCCTTGTAGCCTGACATCTCCTTCTCCTTTCCACTCCACCCCCCAAACTCTTCATGGCCCTTCTCTCTTTCCTCTTGCCCCTCCCCCATGATTCAGCATTTTTCCTCTCTTCCCTCCAACGCATAGTCCAGCATCTCTCTCTCACTCCTTTCTGCCCCTAAATTCAAAATCTTCCTTTCTCCCCCTCTTGTGCATTATTTCTCCTCCCCTCTCCCTTCATGTTCAGCATCTCTCTCCCATTGTCCACCATCTCTCTCTCTCTCTCCCTTGCATCCCAGGTCTAACATTTCTCCTCCATGCAGCATCTCTCCACCCCCCCTCCCCTCCACCACTATTATGGCCAACATTTCTCCATCTCTCATCCCTGTGCAGCATTTCTTCCTCCCTCCCTATTCCAACATTTCTTCCTCTCTTGTACTTCACCCCTCTTGTGCTGCATCTCTCCCTCCCTCTCCCCACTCCACCCCACTCTTACATCTAACAATTCTCGCTCTCTCCTCCCTCCCCTTGCAGCATCTCTGTCTTCCTTTCCCTTCACCTCTAGCAATTATTACTCCACCTCCATTCCCAACAATTCTCCCTCTCTTCTACCTCTCCATGCAACATGTCTCCTTCTCTCCCTCCTCTTCACTCCTATGCCCAACAATTTCCCTTTCTCTAACCCCCCTCCCATGTAGCATCTTTCAAAGACTTTCCTCTCTGCTACCCCCTCCCCTATGCAGCATCTTTCAAAGGGTTGCTGACAGCGAGTAAATATCACTACCACTGTTGCTGGCTGACCCAGAAGCCCTCCCTCTGCCACATTCCTGCCAGGCTTTAAACAGGAAGTTGCAGCAGAGGGAAGGCTTCCGGGTCAGCCAGCAACAGTAGCATTTTTTTACACAATGCTAGTGACCCTTTGAAGGTAGATACGTCGCAGGGGGGTTCTAGACTGCAGCGCCACTCCATTTCCAGTGGCAACAGTGGTGGATTTCGGGTGGGGAAGGAACTTCTTCCCCCTCCCCCCCCCCCCAGAAATCCACCACTGGATTAAGATTTTCAATAGTAAGCTCATAAATCTAGGCAAATGAATGGCAAGGCTAAATTTATTAGCATAACTTTTAAGATCCTAAATTAAGGTGACTTTTCAGTTGAGAAGTTATGCTTCTAATTTTGGTTACAAATATGGAACAAATTTAGGAGCCTAACAGGTGCATAAATTTAGGAATTCAGCATTTTCTGAATATTGGCCCTTCGTGCCTGCAAAACTGATTAAGCACATGTATATTTAATTTTTATAAATTAAAAAGTTTCAGTGTACAATGAACATTTGTCATTAAAATAAATGTGTGACATGAACTAAATCAATACAAATTGGGGAAAAACAAATTTTCTGAAAAATAACTGAACAATTTTTGTCTGTGCACATCAATGAAAGGTAACTCACAAGATGTGAAGGCTTTTGAAACCTGAACTTTAGCTTGCAGGAATTGCTTGAAATTCCTTCGATTAAGTCAATACCATAAACTGCATTTATTTCAGTAACTTGTTAAGGAAGATTACAAGGTCATGAACTGTGTTTTGATTACTGAAGACCAAGAGTCCCTGTGGTTTTAAAAGCATTGTTAAGAAATTGAATAGAAAAAGAACTGCAGGTGTTTCTTTTCTTTGCTTGCTGGAGTAATGACAAGTGTGCCTTACACAGAGTTTAAAGTGTTTAGAGGCTCATTTTCAAAACACATACTTTCATGTTACTATCTGGCTTATTTTCGAAAGTGATCGCCGGCCATCTTCCGACATAAATCGGGAGATGGCCGGCGATCTCTCAAAAGCGGCAAAATCTGTATAATCGAAAGGTGCTTTTTTGACGCCTTTGTCGCTTTCCCGTCACGGAGCTGGTGAAAGTTCAAGGGGGCGTGTCGGTGGTGTAGCAAAGGCGGGACATGGGCAGGCATAGGCGTGGCTACCAGATGGCCAGCTTCAGCGCATAATGGAAAAAAAAGCGGCGTTAATGAGTATTTCGCTAGTTTTACTTGGTCCTTTTATTTTCACGACCAAGCCTCAAAAAGGTGCCCCAATTCACCAGATGACCACCGAAGGGAATGGGGGATGACCTCCCCGTACTCCCCCAGTGGTCACCAACACCCTCCCACACTAAAAAAATAAAAACCTTTTTTGCCAGCCTGTATGTCAGCCTCAAATGTCATACCCAGCTCCCTGACAGCAGTATGTAGGTCCCTGGAACAGTTTTTGTTGGTTGCAGTGGACTTCAGGCAGGCGGACCCAGGCCCAAGCCCCCCCCCCCCCACCTGTTATACTTGTGGTGGTAAGTGTTGAGCCCTCCAAACCCCCCCAAAACCCACTCTACCCACATGTAGGTGCCCCCCTCACCCATAAGGGCTATGGTAGTGGTGTAGAGTTGTGGGGAGTGGGTTTTACGGGGGATTTGGGGAGCTCAGCACCCAATGTAAGGGAGCTATGCATCTGGGAGGTATTTGTGTGTATATATATATATTTTTTTTTTTTTTTAAAGTGCCCCCTAGGGTGCCCGTTTGGTGTCCTGGCATGTCAGGGGGACCAGTGCACTACAAATGCTGGCTCCTCCCATGAGCAAATGCCTTGGATTTAGCCGGGGTTGAGATGGCCGCTTTTTGTTTCCATTATCACTGAAAAACAAAACCGGCCATCTCAAACCCGGCGAACTCTGGCAATTGGCCAGGCCAAACCGTATTATCGAAAGAAAAGATGGCCGGCCATCTTTTTTGATAATACGGTTCGGCCAGCTGTTTGCGGCGCGCTAAAATAGATCGCCGGCAATCTATTTTGCCAGCGCCATTCGATTATTCCCCTCTATGTAACTTTGTAAGTCTATGTGCTTTGAAAATGAGCACCCTTAGTTCTCATTTTCAGGCTAAACTCTTTTCTTTCTTTGGGGAAAACATTCCCATTTTGTTCCCGTTCTGTTATTGCTATACTATGGCTTGAATATTGGAATACAGATTTATGTGAAAAGAATATTTTCCTGTTGCTGCTAAGTTTGCATGTTTAGCAGGTGTCTTTTTGTATGGACAAGATGGGGAGGGTCATGATTCATAGATATTGTTTATGAAAACACACACACACACACACACACACACACACACACACATATGTACTTTACAGACAAACAAATTTGGATAGTTTTATGGACAAATGGGCTAATCCATTTTTCAGACCTGAGGTGGTTGGCCCAGTAGTCCATTTGGCCATTGGGGAAATCCCATTCAATCACATGCAAAAATTAATTGGCTTTTAGTTTAGTTCACTTGTCCATAGGTAAATATTGATGTCTTGATGCACTGAATCCAAAAAGCCAAAAATTGGCAAATTTAAGGGTTAACCCATTTGTCTATAAGACCATCCATTTATCTGTGATTTCTGCTGCTTTACTTCTGGTAATTTATAAAAACTTTAGGGATGATTTTAACAGATGTGAGGAGGGCCAGGAAACAATGAGGGTGTATATGTGGGAGGGGGGGGGGGGGGAGAGAAGTTGGGGTCATTAGTATAGAAAGAATTAATCTGCCAAATGTGAGCTTACTAATGCTGCTGTTTTGTGCTTGTCTTTATTTTAGTATACCAGGCATTAAAATGAACTATTGTGACCATGTTAGAACCAGCAGGTAATGTGCATTTAGTACTTAAATGCCTAAGGGGCCCTTTTATTAAAGGGTGGTAGAGCTACTGCCGGTTTGGCATGCGGTGAATTGGCCCTACCGAGGGGGCTCACCCAGGAACTTAGCGGTAGTTCTGGGTCTCCTGCACCCCATTTCCAGTACTAGAAAATAAGACAGATGTAAATTCTCAAATTGGACAGTTGCCAAACACTAAAATGAAAATAAAACACCGTGGTCGTGGTCACATACGAGGGTGTTTGAGAGAGTAAGAAGGCAGCCAGGAAAGCAAGCAAGTAACGCAACCTGAGCTAAGTACTTCATTAAGTTTGCATGCTTAAAGTAGCAACAAAAATGAATTGAAAAATTAAGAAATTATATATAAATTAAAAAATAAGCTACTTAATTTGAGGTTTTTGGCCCATGATGATGAAGCCTTGCCCCCGAAGCTAAAACAGAAATAAAAGCTGGGGGCTTCTTGAGGCCTTTTCCTCTAAATAAAATAAAATGTGCAAGTCTGGATGGCTGTAGCCCGATGAAGCATACTTCTGATAAAGCATACTTTACAAGATCCCCCTTCTTGTCTAGATATTAACTTAGGCATAGACATTTACACCAGATTTTAGATGGCATAAATGGCCGTGACTATATTTAGTCATGGGAAATAGGCATTAGTTGTATTCTATAAACCACACCTAACTTTAGGCATATTCTATAAACTGCGCCTAATTTTAGGCATGTATAGAATACGTTTAGGTGTATTTTATTTCAGCGTTGATTTTTTTTAAGCATCATAAATAGAATCTAGCTCATAATACGTGTTTAAATGTAAGCACCTGGCTTATAGAATTGCCTTTCACATGGATCAAAGGCTGTTTCCCAGATTCAGCTCAGATAGAAGCAAGTACTCTAAAAAGCTCCCCAGCTAACCCTCTGCTAAGTTTTCAGAGATGCTGACCATCTGAAAGTTGTTTCAGTGAAACTGAGATCATCCTATTTCATATCACATATTGCCAGCATTTTCTTTATGTCTGATACATCCACCAAATCTGACACATCCACTGCCAATGTCTGGATGTCATCTCCTATTGCTGAAATTCTGTCCTCTGTGTCCAAAACTTGCTGCCAAAAATTTCCCAATGTGGATATCACAACATCCAGCTTCCTTTTCAAATTCCACTTCTAGTGCTGAAACTACCACCAGAGTTAACTTCCATCGATGTCAGCTTGAGCTCTACATCTGAAATTCATTGACAAAAAGCATATTGTTTTGAAATGCCAACTGCAGCATTTAGGAAAATAAATATATTCAGCACCACTACGTGGATAAGTGGTGGTACTTTGTTAAATATTGTGACTGCTAGTAGGGAACATTTTGAGCAGTAGCATATACTATTTAAACATAGAAAATGAGTAATAGAAGCACAGTAACAGAGAAAATGAGCAGTATGGTACATTACTGAATAATAATAATACACATAATAGCAAAATAGTGTGCACTATTGATGACCACCCAAAAAAAAAAAAAAAGTAAAAACCCTGGAAAAAAAATCCCATAAACAACATGAGAAATTAAACAAAAAGTATGAATGTTGCCTTATACCTAGTAAAAATAAAACTCCTTTTGAATTGAATCCAATTTTTTAATCACAGGGTTAGATCAAATTAAGCCACATTTTTTTCATCCACTAGCAGTCCCTCCTCCAGTCCTGATGTGTCTTCCATCTGCTTTTTGTCAGTTGTTTTTGGTTTAGCATCATAATCAGCCCACATGACAGATATGAAACATTTTCCAGAGTCTTTGGATATCCCGGGTGAGGATTGTTTTCAAAAAAAGGACAAAATTGCTATAATGAGTGTGACTGTTGGGCAGACTGGATGAACCATTCAGGTCTTTATCTGCCGTCATTTACTATGTTACTATGAATGGTATGAACACACACTTTTTGAAAGCATCACGTGACCCCTCCACTCAGAGGAATTTGATATTATAGAACATGTAGGTGGCCTTACGTCATGTGCGTTCCAACAGTACGTGTTGACAAGTACCTATCATATCATACCATGAAATATAAATGAGCACAGAATTCCCACTATGGATATCACCATTGCTGCTGTGATTGGAGCACACACAGATCGTTTCTAAAGTTAGCTTTACCATGAGCCAAGACACATAACTAGTTTTACAAATCACATAGGCCTTCATCATTACAATTCCCTCATTTTTGGCAGGATTTCTCCAGGATGTGTTAGCTGGAACTCCTCGGGGCGGTTAATGTGAGTGATGACATATCCACATTTGAAGCAACATCTGATGAGAACATCATTCAACTTACAGCAGTCTTACAATGATTTCATGAGCAGAATCTCACCACAAACCTTCTAATGATTGAATAAAACAAACCCACCCTAGGAGTTTTCAGATATGTGTATATATTGTAAAGGTAGTGTAAGAACGAGTGATGTAACATATTTGCCCAATGTCATGTCTTCTGCTTCTTCTTGCTGTATGGGACCCCCCCCTTCAAGATGTAATTTGGAATGCACAGCCAGAAAATTTTCATTTTGTGCCATCTCGCACAGATGTAGGAGGTTAGTGCTAAGATAGGAGAAGAGATTAAACAGAACATGTAAAAGAGGCCTTGGCTGGAAAAAAAAAACTAATAGCTTTCTATGGGAGGCAAAGACCTCACCTTGAGTATTGCGTTCAGTTCTGGTCGACATCTCAAAAAAGATATAGTGAAATTAGAACAGTTTAAAAGAAGAGCAACCAAAATAATAAAGGGGATGGAACTCCTCCCATATGAGGAAAGGCTAAAGAGGTTAGGGCTCTTCAGCTTGGAAAAGAGACAGCTGAGGGGAGATATGTTTGAGGTCTATAAAATCCTGAGTGGTGTAGAATGTGTAGAAGTGAATCAATTTTCACTCTTTCAAAAAGTACAAACAGCAGGGGACACAATGAAATGACATGGAAATACTTTCAAAACAAATAGGGGAAAATATTTTTTCACTCAAAGAATAGTTAAGCTCTAGAACTCGTTGCCGGAAAATGTGGTAACAGTGATTAGCATATCTGGGTTTAAAAAAGGTTTGGACAAGTTCCTGGAGGAAAAGTCCATAGTCTGTTATTGAGATGGATATGGGAGAAGCCACTGCTTGCCTTGGGATTGGTACTATGGAATGTTGCTACTGATTGGGTCTCTGTCAGATACTTGTGACCTGGATTGGCCAATGTTGAAAGCAGGATACTGGGCTAGATGGACCATTGGTCTGATCCAGTATGGCTATTCTTATGTTCTCATGTTAATAACACTCCAAGGAGGTAATTTTATAAAGCTATTTTTTTCATGTGTGAAGCCTGTTTTACATGTGGAAATAACATTTCATAAAATTTTATGACCAAATACACATGTAAAAAGTAGGCATTCAGAAAGTGTGTGCCTGCTTTTATGTGAACTGAAAGTGGACATTGCTAGAGGCATAGATTAGGCAAACAGGGGTTGCAACATATGCGTGTATTTTATAAATTATATGTACACCTCTAAATTATATAGGAGAAAATAAACTCAAAAATGAAATATCCACCTATCTAAAGGAGTTTAATTATTAAATCATATAAAGAGATGGTGTGAAGGTGTCCCTTTGGATTGATGAATAATATTAACAAAGTGAACCTCAAACCTCCTAGCAGGGAATATTACAAAATTATTGCTAAACCCCTGCTTCAATAGGAGTAAAGTACTATCATAGGTTCTATTTAAGAGAGTCAAGAGAAAAAAAACCCCAACGTAAAAACTCATGAAGCATGAGAAAACCGATGGGATAAAAAACTCAATTCCTCTCTTAAAAATTCTTTTTCAATCTTAAATACAAATGGACACCAATCATCAAGCCACCCTAAAGACTGACAATAGCCAGTAAAGGACTGTCTAAAGAGAACCCTCAGAGCAAGGGTACATCCTGAGATACCCTAAGGTACTATTTGTTGTATAGTAAAGAAAAACAATGGTAAGTATAAAAAACTTTTTAACATTTTAAACCATCTTGAAACTTTACTTATACACTCTACAACAATTAGAAACCCACTCAGGCTTAACCCCAGATATATCAAATGTGGAATACTTAGCTTCAACCAGGTGTTTAACCCTCAGGAAAAAGACTATGACCAAATATCCCACGCTAAGGGACTCCGGAGTCCTATGAAGTTGCTGCAGCGGCGAAAAAATGCCAGCCCCTCAACAAGAGCGCCTTGTTTCGCCAACCTCGTGGCTGCCTCAGGAAGAGCGCTACAAAACCATCTAGATAAACCAAATTAACACTGAAAACTAAATCGTCAGCTATATGGAACCTCAAAGATGGTGCAGGAACGAGAACTCTGAGAAAAATGAAGCTTTTAATACAACCCATGAAAAGAAACGTGGTGACGTCACCGCGTGACGTATCCAAACGTGATGACGTCACAGCATACATGCATAGAAAACGTCATGACGTCACGACGTATCCAATCATAATACTCAAGTAACGAAGAAAATCACACCCCCAAAGAACACACTCGATATCAATAAAAGGCATTCCATTCAATGTTTCTATTTAGCCCACGAGGGGCTACTGTATCAAGTGTATAGAGTCCCTTAGCGTGGGATATTTGGTCATAGTCTTTTTCCTGAGGGTTAAACACCTGGTTGAAGCTAAGTATTCCACATTTGATATATCTGGGGTTAAGCCTGAGTGGGTTTCTAATTGTTGTAGAGTGTATAAGTAAAGTTTCAAGATGGTTTAAAATGTTAAAAAGTTTTTTATACTTACCATTGTTTTTCTTTACTATACAACAAATAGTACCTTAGGGTATCTCAGGATGTACCCTTGCTCTGAGGGTTCTCTTTAGACAGTCCTTTACTGGCTATTGTCAGTCTTTAGGGTGGCTTGATGATTGGTGTCCATTTGTATTTAAGATTGAAAAAGAATTTTTAAGAGAGGAATTGAGTTTTTTATCCCATCGGTTTTCTCATGCTTCATGAGTTTTTACGTTGGGGTTTTTTTCTCTTGACTCTCTTAAATAGAACCTATGATAGTACTCTACTCCTATTGAAGCAGGGGTTTAGCAATAATTTTGTAATATTCCCTGCTAGGAGGTTTGAGGTTCACTTTGTTAATATTATTCATCAATCCAAAGGGACACCTTCACACCATCTCTTTATATGATTTAATAATTAAACTCCTTTAGATAGGTGGATAAATTATATGTATACATACTTTAGATGATAATTCTATCACACAGTGCCTAGCACCAAAATGGGCCTATTTAAGCCAATTATATTTAAAAAAATGTAGGCATCCATTTTTTATTCAAAAGTATTAGCATAAGTGGCTGAAAATGCATCCTAATTAATTAATTAATTTGTTGCATTTCTATCCCACATTTTCCCACCTATTTGCAGGCTCAATGTGGCTTACATTGTGCCGTAATGGCAATTGCCATGTCCAGGAATGAGAAATACAAAGTAGTATTGCATTAGGGTTCATAGTTGATAGAGTAAAGTATAGAGTAAGTTAGACAGTCAAATATCAGAGTTTGTTTCGGCATGAGGAATAAAGTGGTAGTGCGTTAACGTTCATTAGTACCAGAGTAAATGAAACGGTCATGTGTAGAGAGATCGGTGTTGTCTGGTTTTGGTAAAGTTTCATTGTTTAGTATTTAGGATGGATCATTGTGGTATGCCTTTTTGAATAGGTTGGTTTTCAGTAGTTTTTGGAAAGTTGTTAGGTCGTGCATTGTTTTTATGACATTTGGTAGTGCGTTCCATAGTTGCATGCTTATGTAGGAGAAGCTGGATGCGTATGTTGACTTGTATTTGAGTCCTTTGCAATTGGGGTAATGCATATTCATACCAGCCCTAGAGCTATTATAGATGAGCATGCCTGAAGAGGTTTACTAGCCCAGTAGCAATACATATGAGTTCCTGAAGATGGTTAAGAATTGAATACCTTCCCTGAAGCAGCTGAAAGTGAAACATAGCGCTATGTCAGAAGACCAATTTTTGTGTCAATGAGAAAACATGGACCCAATATTCAGCTGGTGGCAGGCAGTGCTTTGGCTGCCCACTGCCGGCATTCAACTTGAATGTTCAATAACTGGTCATTTCTGGTGACCGGCATTAAATATATGCTTTTTTTTTTGGCTGCCACACACTTAACCAATTAAGCCAATATTCAGTGTCTGACCGGTTAATTTATAACAGTTAAAGATAGGACTGCTATTTATGTGGTCCGATTTAACCACTAATCTTATCTAGTCTGGTACTGAATAGCCAAACCTAACCCGATAAGTTACGCGACATAGCCGGTTTAGCGGTAGCCACTAACTGCGAATATTGAGCTGGTGATATCTGGTTATCTCCCACTGAATATTAATTTAGCCACAAAAATGCTATTTAACCAGTCAGCGGCTGTTTCTGACTGGTTAAATAATGCTGAATATCAGGGGGTTAAAATTCAAAGATAAGTGTACATTTATTTTTTGAGAAATTATATAGCAATTTGCATTCCAAATATTATATATATATATATATATATATATATATATATATATATATATTTTTTTTTTTTTTTTTTTTTTTTTAAGGCCCAAAGAAGAACCAAGATGTTATTGCTAGACTGTCTTGTATCCAGATTTATTCACCTTCTGCTGGTCCACAAAAAGCATTTTTCTTTAGGTGGGAGTTAGGATGTTGAAATTGTGCAGTTCTGTCACAAAAAAAAAATATGGGCTCCTTTTACAAAGCAGCACTACCAATTAGCTTGTGCTGAATGTGAAGAAGCGTTCATGGGAATTGAATGGGTTTCTTCACATTCAACACAAGCTAATTGGTAGCGCCTCTTCATAAAAGGAGCCCCAGATCTCTTCCCCACATTTTTTTTGTGTCTGTCTTTATAAAATAAGCTTAAAATAAGCAGTTAATTGGCACTTTATTATAAAATTATCCCCACTTGTATTCTTAATTTAAAATGAAGCACAGTAAGGGTCTCTTTTATCAAGCCACGCTAGCAACTCCCAGGAGGCCCTATTACAAAGTAGCACAGTAACATAGTAGATGACGGCAGAAAAAGACCTGCACGGTCCATCCAGTCTGCCCAACAAGATAACTCATATTTGCTACTTTTTGTGTATACCCTACTTTGATTTGTACCTGTGCTCTTCAGGCTACAGACTGTATACTATCCCCGCCTCCCAACCACCAGCCCCGCCTCCCAACCACTGGCTCTGGCACAGACCGTATAAGTCTGCCCAGCACTATCCCTGCCTCCCAACCACCAGCCCCGCCTCCCGATCTTGACTAAGCTCCTGAGGATCCATTCCTTCGGCACAGGATTCCTTTATGCTTATCCCACGCATGTTTGAATTCCGTTACCGTTTTCATTTCCACCACCTCCCGTGGGAGGGCATTCCAAGCATCCACTACTCGCTCCGTGAAAAAATACTTCCTGACATTTTTCTTGAGTCTGCCCCCCTTCAATCTCATTTCATGTCCTCTCGTTCTACCATCTTCCCATCTCCGGAAGAGGTTCGTTTGCAGATTAATACCTTTCAAATATTTGAACGTCTGTATCATATCACCCCTGTTTCTCCTTTCCTCCAGAGTATACATGTTTAGTTCAGCAAGTCTCTCCTCATACGTCTTGTAACGCAAATCCCATACCATTCTCGTAGCTTTTCTTTGCACCGCTTCAATTCTTTTTACATCCTTAACAAGATACGGCCTCCAAAACTGAACACAATACTCCATGTAAGCTCCTACGCTTGCCCAACACGCGTCAGTTCTCACTTACTGCCTGGCTACCATATGGCCTGGGCAGTAATTTCATTTTTATGTCAAAAAATACACACGTCAAAAAAAATTTTTATTTTCTGGCACACGGGTGGTAATCTACATTTGAATGCGCATTGACCATTCCCGCCTGGTTAACATGTGAGACCTTACTGCTAAGTCAATGGCTAGTGGTAAGGTCTCAGACCCAAAATGGAAGCACACCAATTTTTATTTTACCGCACATCCATTTTCGGTCCCCCCCCCCCCCCCCCCCCCCAAAGAGGCATTTTTTTACATGTGCTGGAAAATGATTCTGCGAGCGGTCAAAACACACGCCTACACTACCACAGGCCATTTTTCAGGGCACCTTTTAATGGGCTCTGTTGGCATTGCTGCTTGGGAACTGCTAGCGTGGCTTGATGAAAGAGGCATCTTTTGACTATGTAGTGGTATTAATAGCAACATATTATCCACTAGGTGTCACTCTTGTTTACCCAACTTCTCTCATACTAGCTAATTGTAACTAGTTTGATTTCTTCTCATACCTTGTTGCCATCCGAGTTATTTAATATTTACCCTATGATTAAATTATAGCACAGTACCTTGGACAAACCCTAATTTTGGGAATACGGAATTAGAAAACAGGAAACCGTATGCACAAGAACCAACTGTGCTTGTTACCCAGGAAGTGTGTTATCCATTTTGTGAAAACCATTACACTGCAGATTTTGCTGAAAGTTGAATCCAGTACTAATAAATACTACATATAAATTATTTCAGATGGGAAGAGTGACTAATTTTGGAATGCAAAATATGCCAGTGGTATATAATAAAGAATAAGGCAGCTTTGTTCTTTTTTTTTCCCTTTAAGTTAAATCTTAATGATGATTGAAGAGCCCAATTAGTGGTGTTCTTAAGAAAATATATGCCAAGGATATTGAAAATACCTAGTAAGACTCTTTTTTTATAACTAGTCATTGTTATAGTGCCAAAATCAACTCCTTCTTTTAAGTCCTTGCCCATAAGTTGTGTCGACTGCCATCTGGCTTACACATGTTACTTTTAAACCTGATTTCGCCAACTGCTCTTCAAAAGAAAATAACCAAGATTACAAACTTCTGCGTGCACAGCATCAAAATAGAAACTGCATTGTGTTAACACACTTGCTTTAACAGCTTGCCTTGTTTTTACAGCTTAATTCAGGAATTAAAGCAATATCCCCGCAGCAGTGTTATATAGCTGTGTCAACATTTCCATGTTATGAACCCTTTTTTGGCATAGTTTATGACTCAGCCATCAAAGTTCACTTTAAGCTTAATCTTATAGTAATTAGTTTTGGCTGTACACAATCTGAGAAAAGATAAGAAATGGAAAATGCACAGTTGTGGTTTGTTGGCATAGGACAGGCACGGTTGTTTGGCATAGGACCTCTAGCTTGGAATTGGGATGTCTAGGTTGGGATATTATACTAGAAAGAAAGCACCAAGAGCCTTCGAATCTGGAACAGGTCCTTTAATCAGCTGATGTACATCACTGACCCGACACGGGCTGTGTTTTGGCACTCAATGCCTGCATCAGGGGGTCATACAATATAAAAGTTCCAAAATGAGATAGCCCCACAAAGGACTTCTGGTAATGATGAATGACCTGTTAGTAAGTCAATCTTCTAGCAATCCGTTCTCTGTGGAGCATACAAAAGGTTGGGGTATTAACAATTGCCCCAAGTATTTTATAAAAGGCTCTGCTGAACATGAAGCCTTGAGTAAAATATGCATCAGGATGAATGCTCCAGCTATATGTGCTGAGGGTTTTTTTTGGAAATGGAATTTGGGGTATTGGGAGACTGGGGGGGGGGGGGTAATATTGACAAGATACTGGGGTGGAGTGGAGGTTATTTTAGAAAGGGAATCAGAGGCCTGATGTCCAGGCAGGGATAGGGCATTTTGACAAAGGATGGGGGGGGGGGGGGGGGACCAGTTTGATGCCTTGGCAGAGTATCGTTTAATTGCCGCAACTGGGAACCCCCAATATTCCCAGCTCCATCAATGCAATAGCTAAATTTACTGTAAGATTTACTAACATGCAATACTGAAGTATAGATTAATGAATTCTAAGTTAAACTTTTGTGAGGTAAAATAGAGAAACAGCATGCTATATTATCATGACTTAGTAAACAGGGCTCAAATACAGCAGTAATATAAAAAGACAAATAAAAAAATGAGTAACCCAAAAGAGCAACGCTGGGATAAATTATCAAAGAGCCACAGAGCAGCAAAATGTTGGCTGAAGCCCCCTAGCAGTAGTGTTGTATAAGAACATAAGAAAAGCCATGCTGAGTCAGACCAAGGTGCACCAAACCCAACACCCTATCTCCAACAGTGGGCACTCCAGGTCACAAGTAACCAGTAAATCCCAAAACATAAGAGGTCAATATTCAGCAGCACTATCTGGTCAGGAGTGGTTCCTCTCAATATTAGTACCAAGGGACAGGCATGGATTTTCAGCACTATTCTAAGGGCAATGCCACTGAAAATTATTATTGCCATCCGGCACTATCCAAACAGTGCCAGGGCGATCTGGGAATGGAGCGAAGATGGAGCAAGAAGTTACCCCAGTTAGCATTGATTTTCAGTCTACTAACTGGGCTACCATCTGGATAAAAATAGGGAAGCAAAAAGGTAGTTATCTGGGTACTAGTTTAAATATCACTGGTGCCCAGATCAGTGCCAGCAGCCATTTTATAACTGAATATCAGCGCTAGCATTGAGCCTGCCATGAGTGGGAAAGCACAGGGTACAAATGTAACAAAAAAATAAACAATGGCTTGTCATTTAATATGTGGGTATAAAAAGCCCTCAGGGGCCAGAATTTAAAAAAACAACAACAATAACTTACTTCCATGGGCTGAACATCAGGTATATCTATTTCTCATAGTTCTTTTCCCAAGTCTACTTAGCTAATAATGTTTTGTGGTCTTTTCCTCCAAGAACTTGTTCATATCTCTTTGAATCCTGTTATGGTAGTTGACCAGACCACATCCTCCAATAAGAGATTCCATAGCTTAATTATTCACAACATTAAACTTGCTGTGGTTTCTTTTCAGGGTTCTGCTCATTAGTTTCATGGGGTGTCCTCCTTTTTTTGAGCTTTCTGACAGATTAGGATTTGGGATTCTCTTTTTATATATGAACAGCTTTTGGTTGCTCATGATAATTGGGATGTACCTCTTCAAGGTACACTAGTTTCTAAATTATTGCGTATGATTTTATGGATCTCTGAACACAATTTGAATTGAATTTTTCAAAAACAGAAATCATTTGGTTTTCCAAATCCAATCCCCCTCCATTGTGGTCATCCAAAAATGTAAAATATCTCGGGCTAGATCTATTACCTTGCCTAGATCAAACCATTGAAACTAACAGTAATAAAATCATTACGTGCCTTCAAGCTCTCATTAAATCGTGGTCAACCTTGCATCTCTCTTGGTAAGGTCACTTAGATATCATCAAGATGATGATCAATCCCAAAATTAATTTTATTCTAAGTATGATTCCCGTTATGTTCCCCCCTCAATTTTATAAACAAACTAGTAAAAAAGCCCCTTTTCTCACACAAATGAAACAGGCACTAGCAAGGTTATCTTGTAATGGCGATTATGTTTTTAAGGGAACCATTAGGAGAAATGTTCTGTCATGATAAGTAATAATTGGGAAGGGTGTATAATGAGTAATATGCTCCAGGGGCAGGGGCGTATCTGGAATCCGGCGGTAGGGGGGGCCAGAGCCAGAGAGGGGGGGCACTGCAGCGTTACTTCCTGGAAGCATGGCCACGGAGGAAGACGAAAAACGGAGATTGCGGGTCGGACCTCGGCGCCAGCAAAAGTAAGCAGCGGGGGAGGGTTGATGGCGGGGAGGGGGGCCAGGGCGAAATCTGCGGGGGCCCAGGCCCCTGTGGCCCCACGCAGATACGCTCCTGTCCAGGGGTATGAGATACGGATTGTTTTTGTTGTTGTTGTTGTTTTAATCTTTCTTTTTGTGATTTTTATTTATAGTATTTTTTTAAAGATAAAGAGTATGCAGACTCCATCCATGTCCAGCATTTCTCCTCTCTTCCCTCCCCTCCATCCATGTGCATCTCCTACCTGTCTCTCTATAGCAATTATATTTATGCAGTTTTCATGGCACTAACCATGTTACTGAATATTGACCCCAATATGGTTTGAAAATCAGTCTGAAATATGATGGATAATACTTCCCACTACTCTCCCCATCCCTACCCCCTAAAAGTTATTTATCCCTGCAAACTATATCCCCAGCAACTTCTCCACCCACCAAACAACCTTCAAAAGTGCTGCCACTTCTCAAAAATGTCCCACCCCTATCAATCCCCAACCTGTTCTCACTCCAAAGCACCCCCCCCCATAACTATTCCACCCCAAAACTACTCCATGCAAGTGGAGGAGTAGCCTAATGGTTAGAGACCAGGCTGACAACAAGGGAAATCCAGTTCAAGTCTTGTGGCTTGTGATTTTGGATATGTAACTTAACCCTCCATTGCCTGGGTACAAACTAGATCGAAAGCCTTATGGGGATAGGGAAATACCTAGTATATCTGAAAAAGATGTAATGTAAATCGAAACAAATAATACAAAACAGCAGAAGCAAAAATATTTTGAAAACAGAAAATGGCATAGGTCATGCACACAAAGTTTTTTTCTGTACCTCAGTATTTGCTGCCACTTTAAGAAATTCTGCAACAGACATTACATCATTTTTCATGCTGCACAATTAGGTACCATATGTTAATAAGTATATGTTAAAAAAAACAACATTGTTTTATTGTTATGAATTCTGAAATTATATTTTTTCAATTTTGAGATCAGAAAGTTGACTCTTGCCAATTCCTCTGTTACAGTTTTTAATAAGTAAGAAGAATCAAGTCCAGAAACTCTAATGCTTAAGCTTCTGCATATATCATTTAGATCGTTCATCATTTATGGTTATGAAATCTGGACAAATAGTGTAGGTCCCCAACTAGGTAGCCGGCCATCCAAGGCATAAGTACCATCTCAACATATTTCCATACAGTGTTCTGAAAAATGAACTATGAAATTGCTTAGTTGGCAGACATCCATGGTCAGTAACAGGGCTCTTTTGTCTTTCTCTCTTTTCTGGAACAGTTAGTTCAATCTGTTCTCTTGCACACTGCTGGGACAGTAGTTCACAACTGTAATTAATTCTGATTTATTGCATTGCTTTCTGCTCCATCGTACCACAAACTTCAGTCTTAGTAGGAATCATAAAGTCAAACTGAGATTAGGAAGAGTCGGAGTCTTTCAGTCACTTTATCATAAGAAGAATTTCTTTCTTAGGTAATAAGAAAACAGTTGATGAGATGGAACAAAGGAAACAAAATAATTGCATTGTTTGTAAATAGCATATATTTCACCAAAAAAATTTGATATTCTGAAACTTTTGAAAGAGAAAATGTTGCACAAATAATTGCATCCAAGCAAAAGCTTTTCCAAATAGCACTGTAGACTACGCCCAGTTCTTACAGTAAGCATTTTTAGGGGCCTTTTTAATAAAATGTGGCAAATGTTTGCACTTATTGCACCTTAACTCTAAAAGATAATATGCGGTAATTGCAAAGTTTGTGTGGTAAAGTAGGCAGTATGCCCTGCATCTGCCCTGTGTTTAATACACAGGGCAGAAAGTTATTGCACAGACCCATATTCTATGCCTTGGCAGGCAGAGTGGGTGCACTCACATTCCTGCCCAGATATGGAATGCAGGCCCTAGTGCCCATCGTTTTAAAAAAGTGAGAGCCGGTCAGTGGTTGCCTCCTATGCCAATTTCTCCAGCACTTCAGAATCTACACCTCAGACAGTTTCTCTCGCCCTTATCCCATCTTCCCCAAGCAGAGCCCAGCCATGGAATACCCCACTAGACTGACCTTAATCCCATCCCCAGTACTCATTAGGTAGTCTACTGGTATGGGAGTGGGAGAAGTCCCCCATTGCTTCTGACCCATGTGGCTCTGGGTTTCAAAATGACTATCCTTTCCTATAACAGCATTCTTCTTCTTCTTCTTCTTCTTATTATTATTATTAGCATTTGTATAGTGCTACCAGACGCACGCAGCGCTGAACATTTGACAGTACTATTGACTAGCTGGTGGCCATGCTGAATGTTCCAAGATGGCTATTTCCCTCAGAAAAAGGCAACATACTGCTTACGCCAATCCCAAAAGACACCAGGAAAGACATCAACACCTTAAACTACAGGTCAGTGGCATCCATACCTCTAACAACCAAAATTATGGAAGGCATAGAAGCCAGCCATCTAACTGACTACATCAACAAATTCTCCATACTACATGAATCACAATCAGGCTTTAGATCTCACCACAGCTGATCACACTATTAGCGAACTTCAAAAAAGAAATATCATATGGAAGAAACATTCTCCTACTACAGTTCGACATGTCAAGCGCATTTGACATGGTTGACCATCAAATCCTGAAAAGAATCCTTGACAAAATTGGCATAGGAGGGAAGGTGCTCAAATGACTCCTAGAATTCCTGCCCATAGTCCATAGTCTGCTATTGAGACAGACAAGGGGAAGCAACTGGTTGCCCAGGGATTGGTAGTATGGAATGTTGCTGCTAATTGGGTTTCTGCCAGGTACTTGTGACCTGGCTTGGCCACTATTTGGAAAACAGGATACTGGGCTAGATGGACCATTGGTCTGACCCAGTACGGCTACTCTTATGTTCTTATGATTGCTAACCACTAGATCCTACCAAGTAAAGATGAATTCTGCCCTCTCCCATACATGGAAAGCTGTATATGTAGTCCCACAGGGCTTGCCACTTTCACCAATACTATTCAACGTAATGATGACCCCTTTGCCCGAACACTATCCAAACAAGGATTAAATCCACTCATATGTGCCAATGATGTATCAATCTACATCCCTTTTAAAAAGAATCTGCACAAAATCACAACCAGGATTACAGAAGGCATACATATAATGGAATCCTGGGCATCAACATTCAAGCTCAAAATGAACAAAGACAAAAGACAATGCCTGATAATCACATCGCCATACAACACCACCATCTCCATCATGGATACATACCTCTTGATATCTGACAATCTAAAAATTCTAGGAGTCACCATAGACCGCATCCAGACCCTAGACACACAAATCTCAAACACTACAAAATAAATATTCCACACCATGTGGAAACTGAAATGCATTAAACACTATTTCCCAAGAGATGTATTCTGCACACTAGTACAATCCATAGTCCTCACCCATGTTGACTATTGCAACAGAATTTATGCCGGATGCAGGGAAAAATCACTAAAAAAAATCTGCAAACATCACAAAACACAGCACAGCAAAACTAATCATTGGATAAAAATGATTCGAAAGTGCATGACCATTACTCCAAAATCTACATTGGCTTCCTGTCAAAGCACGGATATCCTTCAAGGTATGCTCTCTCGCTTATAGAATAATCTTCAGCCTTGCACAGGATTACATGATAAACCTAATAGAACTACCTATACACAATGCAATCAAGGGCATTAGAACCTATCTTGCCCTTCACTTTCCCAAATGTTAAGGCATAATATACAAATCTTCATACTCACCCAACTTCACATACATCTGTCCCAAAATATGGAACACAGTACCAAAAGCCCTGAAATGCAGGAACAACTACTTAACATTCTGAAAACACATGAAAGCCCACTTCTTTAAACAATCCTCTCTGATGAAACCACATAATCAAACCGACTCACAGCCAACACACAATAGTACCAGACAGAGCTTTTTTGTAGGAAAAAAAGGTACCGGTACTCTTTATGGATACCCTTATGGGTGGGGTCACTATCTGACTCCACCCCTTCAGTATCCACACTCACAGTAGCCACACACCTGTTTATATGCACCATGGCTAGTAAAAGAGATCAATGAAAATATTACACCAGTATAGGAGAAGAAAAATAACTTTCATTTTTTTCCATTATAAATCATTTCTATAAGCTGGTACAGCTCCAGTATACTCAAAATGACACAAACCAAATTAGTACACAGACCAAGAATTAGGAGAACAGTCTTGTCAAATATGAAACACAATATGTTATCAAAATCTCACAACCTAACAAACAGATCCCTATTCAGACACTTGGCCTTGCAGTCACACATGCAGAACAGGTGGAGGGGCATAATTGAATGAAAACGTCTATCTCCATGGGCGTTTATCTCCGAGAACGGGTCCATGAAGGGGCGGACCGAACCGTATTTTCGAAAAAAATAGACATCCATGTTTTATTCAACAATTTGTGAGCTGGGCGTTTTTGTTTTTCAGCGATAATGGAAAATGAAAGCGCCCAGCTCAAAAACGAATAAATCCAAGGCATTTGTTCATGGGAGGGGCCAGGATTCGTACTGCACTGGCCCCCCTCACATGCCAGGACATCAACCGGACACCCTAGGGGGCACTTTTACAAAAACAAAAAAAACAAAAAAAAAAGGTAAAAGAGCTCCCAGGTGCATAGCACCCTTCCCTTGTGTGTTGAGCCCCCCAAATCCCCCTCAAAACCCACTGCCCACAAGTCTACACCATTACTATAGCCCTAAGGGGTGAAGGGGGGCACCTACATGTGGGTACAGTGGGTTTGGGGGGTTGGACGACTAATAAGCATTAAGCAGCATAATTGTAACAGGTAGGGGAGGGATGGGCCTGGGTCCACCTGCCTGAAATCCACTGCACCCTCTAATAACTGCTCCAGTGACCTGCATACTGCTGCCAGGGAGGTGGGTATGACAGTTGAGGGTGAAAATAAACATTTGTGAAACGGCATATTTTGTGGTGGGAGGGGGTTTGTGACCACTGGGGGAGTCAGGGGAGGTCATCCCCGATTCCCTCCAGTGGTTATCTGGTCATTTAGGGCACTTTTTGGGGCCTTATTCGTGTAAAAACAGGGTCCAGGAAAAGTGCCCTAAATTCTCGCTAAAAATGCATATTTTTTTCCATTATCGGCGAAAGGCGCCCATCTCTGATCAGCCGATAACCACGCCCCAGTTCCATCGTCACCACGCCTTTGACACGCCCCCATCAACTTTGTACGCTTCCGCGATAGAGTGCAGTTGAAAACGTCCAAGTTCGGCTTTCGATTATACCGCGTTATTCGTTTTTGGGAGATAAACGCCTATCTCCCGATTTAGGTAGCAATATAGGCGTTTTTGTCTTTCGATTATAAGCTGGATAGTCTCTCTTCAAATACAGGCAAAAATTAACCTGAAATCTTAAGAAGCTAGACTCTGCATGCAGAACACTACCAGAAAGAAACATGTTAACTCCTATACAGTGCAAAATAAGACAGATGTAAATTCTCAAATTGGACAGTTGCCAAACACTAAAATGAAAATAAAATTATTTTTCTAGCTTTGTTGTCTGGTGACTTTATTTTCTGATCATGTTGGTCCCAGTATCTGATTCTGCTGCTGTCTATTTGTTATCTTAACTCCATTTCCGGGGCTTCATGTCCATTTATTTCTTTACTTTCCTCTTTTCTTCTTTATTTCATGCCCTACATACATAAATAAAAACTGTGTCCTCCGCAGACTTGACTGGAAGAGTTAGAGTGGATTCAGCTTTTGCCTATTTTCTCCATCCATGTGCAGTTTTTTCTCCTTTCATCCCTTTCCCTCATCTCCATCCATGTGTATCTTCTTTTTTTCTCTTTCTTCCCCTCCATCTAGTCCAGCATTTCTCCTCTCTCCCATCCCGTGCATCCATGTTCAGCATTTTCCCATCCCCTCCATCCATGTTCATCTCCTTCCTCTCTCTTCCCTCCCCTCCATCCATATCCAGTGATTCTCCTCTCTTCCCTGTCCTCCCCTCTATCCTTCCATGTCCAGCAATTCTCCTCTTTCCGCTGTTCTCCTCTCCATCCATGCTCAGCAATTCTCTTTTCTCCCCTGCCATCCCCTCCATCCATGTCCTGCAATTCTCCTCTCTCCCCTGACCTCCTTCATCCATGTCCAGCAATTCTCATCTCTCCCCACACTCTTCTCCATCTATGTCCAGCAATTCTCCTCTCTCTCCTGCCCTCCCCTCCATCCATGTCCAGCAATTCTCCTCTCTCCCTTCCCGCCATCCATGTCCAGCAAATCTCCTCTCTCCCTTTCCTCTTCTCCATCCATGTCCAGCAATTTTCCTTTCCCCTGCCCTCCACTCCATCCATGTCCAGCAATTCTCCTCTCTCCCTTGCCTTCCCCTCCATCCATATCCAGCAATTCTCCTCTCTCCCCTGTCCTCCCCTCCATTCATCCATCCATGTCCAGCAATTATCCTCTCTCCCCTGCTTTCCTCTCAATCCATGTCCATGTGAAGATGTGATTCCATGTTCCCCAATAAATGGAGAGTTTAATTTTACTTCCAATATTTATAATACCATGATTCCCAAGGCACATTACAACAACAGTTAAGATGAACCCATCAAGAAACAGGTTAGTCTCACTAAAATTTTGCCATCTATATTGGACAGTGTAGAAAAATTAGCACAAAATACAGAGTTTATAACTGCTGTTTCTTTGGGAAGCTTTCAAATAAATTAAAAAGCTGTCCAATAAGTTTTTAAAAATCTTATCTGCTCCACCTTTGAAGGCACAGCCTATCCAACTAGAACAGCTTTAAACTTTTTACAGATTGACCAGGCATAGGCATTTGTTAGTGTTTCAAAGAGAAAAAAAAACTTTGGAACAGGTAGGTAGGCGGGCAGGCAGGCAGGCAGACAGGCAGGTAGGTGGAAGGGAGGGAGGGAGGGAGAAAAGCTCAGGACAGACAGCTATCATTGGTGGCAGAGGCAGTGGCGAGAGAGAGAGCGCAGCTCAAAGTTAGAACAGGTGAAAAAAAGGTGCCGGTACACCGTACCGGCACGTACCAGCACAAAAAAGCCCTGGTACCGGATCTCGGACAGAAACTGAAAAAGACAAGTGCCAATTCATAACAACATTGTAACATGTATAACTAAAGTAATTTGTAAGCCACGATGAATCAATTACCTAATTGGAAAATGTGGGATACAAATGCAGACAATAAATAAATAAATTGATAGGGGAGTCATCCTTCTATATAAGGAATGATTGTCATGTTGTTAGTAGCCATGGCAGCTATCCCTTGGTACCAACCTGCATTCTAGCTGTTACAGCCAGCTATGCCCTGTCTCTACCCCTTAACTGTCCATGACCTGCCCCTACCCGCATTAAGCGCCTAATAATATAGTAAATGATGACAGATAAAGACCTGTATGATGCATGTCTTTTACCTTGCTGGCTGTTTTAACGTGCAGTAGTAATTAATGTAGATATGCTCTAATGGCTATTGTGCAGTGAAATCTGTGCTAGCTGCTTAAGACAGCTTAAGAACATAAAAATAGTCTTTCTAGCCCAGTATCCTGCTTCCAACAGTGGCCAATCCAGGTTACAAGTATCTGGCAGAAACCCAATCAGCAGCAACATTCCATGCTATCAAACCCAGGGCAAGTAATGGATTCCCACATGTCTATTTCAATAGCAGACTATGGACTTTTCTTCCAGGAAACCTTTCTTAAACCCATACACGTTAACTTCCATTACCACATCCTCCAGCAGCAAGTTCCAGGGCTTAACTATTCTTTGCATGAAAAACTATTTCCTCCTATTTGTTTTAAAAGTAATTTCAATTGAGTGCCCCTTAGTCTTTGTACTTTTTGAACGTGAAAAATTGATTCACTTCTACCCATTCTACACCACTCAGGATTTTATAGACCTCAATCATATCCCCCCTCAGCCATCTCTTTTCCATGCTGAACAGCCCAAACCTCTTTAGGTTTTCCTCAAATGGGAGGAGTTCCATCTTTTTTATCATTTTGGTTGCTCTTCTTTGAACCTTTTCTAATTCCACTATATCTTTTTTTGAGATACCGCAACCAAAATTGAGCGCAATACTCAAGGTGAGGTCACACCATGGAGTGATACAGAGGCATTATAATATTCTTGGTCTTATTTTGCATCCTTTTCCTAATAATTCCTCGCATCCTGTTGGCTTTTTTAGCTGCTGACGCACAGTGGGCAGAACATTTCAGCATATTGTCTACAATGACACCTAAATCTTTGTCTTGAGTGCTGACTCCTAAGGAGGACTCCAGCATCAGGTAACTATGATTCAGATTATTCTTCCCAATGTGCATCACTTTGCATGTCTCCATATTAAATTTTATCTGCCAGTTGGATGCCCAGTCTTCCTGTTTCCTAAGATCTTCCTGCAATTTTTCACAATGCGCACGCATTTCTACAACTTTGAATAGTTTTCTGTCATCTGCAAAGTTAATTACCTCACTCGTGATTCCATTTTCCAGATCATTTATAAATATGTTAAATAGCACAGGTCCCAGTACGGATCCCAGCATCACTCAACTATTCACTGTCCTCCATTGAGAAAAATGGTCATTTAACCTTACCCTCTGTTTTTTTGTCCAATAACCAATTCCTAATCCACAGAAGGACATTGCCTCCTGTCCTATGACTTTCTAATTTTCTCAGGAGTCTCTCATGAGGAACTTTGTCAAAGGCATTCTAAAAATTTAGATACACTACATCAACTGGTTCACCTTTATCCACATGTTTATTTACACCTTCAAAGAAATGAAGCAAATTGGTGAGGAAGACTTCCCTTGGCTGAACCCATGATGATGCTGTCCCATTAAACCACGTTTGTCTATGTATTCTGTAATTTTCCCCAGCACTGAAGTCAGGCTTACTAGTCTACAAATTCCAGTATCACCCCTGGAACCATTTTTAAAAATCAGTGTTACATTGGCCGCCCTTCAATCTTCAGGTACTATGGACGATTTTAATAACAGGTTACAGATCACTAACAACAAATCAGTAATTTCATGTTTGATTTCTTTCAGTACCCTGAAGTATATACCATTTGGTTCAGGTGATTTATCACTTTAACTTGTCTTTTTGGCTCAGTACATCTTCCAGGTTCACAGAGATTTCTTTCAGTTCCTCTGCACCATCACCCTTAAAACCCAATTCCAGTACAATAGATCTCTTAAATCTTCTTCCGTAAAGCCCGAAGCAAAGAATGTATTTATTTAATTTCTTTGCTATGTCCTTGTCCTCCCTGAGTGCTCCTATTGCTCCTTCAGGATCTAACAGTCCCACAGATTCCCTCACAGGCTTTCTGCTTCTGATGTATCTGAAAATGATCCCTTAGTCAACATCCATGTTTCAGTTGGGAGAGTAATTTTCAGTCTTCACACAGCTTGCAGTATTGCACTGGAGAAAGAAATGAAGGATGCCATAGATATTTTGGTTTCAGCTAGGCCAGGGGAGTTAACTGTCTTTTTTAGAGGATTCCTCAGATGTCATTTCATCTAGAACTGTCCACCTGGTTACATAGTTATTTTACCCACAGAATAGGTTTTGTTTAGTTTATTTGTTCATATTCAGCATAATTACTATACCGATCACAAAAATACATACATAATCATAAAATCCAAAAAGAACATTAAAACAAATATAATACAGCCATATTCTCTTTTCTCCGCTATACAACGTTTAGTCTCTACAGCCAACTATAAAATAAATTCAATTCTTCAAATTATAAATGCTTCCATAAATAAATATATTTCAACAATTTTTTAAAATTTACTTGTATTCCCTATTATCTTAATCTGCTCCAGCGATGAATTCCACAACCTTCTGTATAGCTGGAATATATAATAAACCAGTCCCCACTGATCTCAAAGACCTATTTGGCTAAAAAATCCCAAGAACAGTTCTTAAATAACAATCAGCATCAGAGTGCAAGACTTTGTGAAACAAAAGCAGGATTTTAAACACAATTCTTTTCTCACCAGTAACTAATGGAACGCCTTCAGTACCAGGGAGATATGCTGGAAACGTGACAGACCAGAGACAAGACGTGCTGTCGTGTTCTGAACAACCTGCAGCACTCTAATACTAGACTTTGCCAAGCTCTAGCACATTGCAGTAATCCAGACCACTCATTACCAAACTTTGAACCAACAATTTAAAATCCTCCACAGAAATATAACCCTCCTACTTAATGTCTTCAATTTCAAAGCACACTTTGAACTACCTTTCTAATGTGTGGTCTAAAATTCAAATGAGCATCTAAGATGACTACCAGACTGCAAACCTCTTATGTCAAGCGGACTTCATTCTCACTAAGTTTAATCATCACGAACCTGGGCTGAACCCATGCCATGACTCACCTGGAGGGCCTGCTGCTCCTTCAGGCTGCTGCTTTCTGGCTCCACACACCATATGTCCAGTGGCATTCCCAGGCACACGCGCTCACATGCCAGCACGCATTTTAGAAGTGCTGTGGTGGGAGAATGAGTGGGGTGCATCTGGGTGACATCATTACTCTGGGGCCATTTAGGGTGATTGGGCCTTCCCTCCAGGGGCGTAGACAGACCTCAGCGGGAGGGGGGTCCAAAGCCTGAGGTGAGGGGGCACATTTTAGTCTCCCTGGTGCCGCTGCCCCCGACACTTTCGACCCCTCCAAGCTGCCACCTCTCCCCCACCACTTTCGACCCCCCACCTCCACCAACGCAGCCAAACCTCCCCTGCCGCCGCCATGTACCTTTGCTGGTGGGGGTCCCCAACCCCTGCCAGCTGAAGTCCTCTTCAGCGCCGGTCTCCGGCACTTTTACTGATCTGTTTCTGTGAGTCCTGACTCCTGACGTCCTGCACGGTCTAAAGTCATTCAAAATAGATGGAACTCAAGTTGCTTTCTTCAATAAAGGTCTTATAGTGGCAACTTTCAAAACATCTGGAACCTTACCCCTAGCTAATTACATTTAATACTGAGGAAATTATACTACTCATTTCCTCTGCCGAATCATTATATACCTTGGTTGCAGGTCTATCGCCCACTTATAGCTCGTTGGATCCTATACCTTCTGCATGGTTGAAAAAACATACGTTAGAAGTCCAACAGTTTATGTACTCAATTGTCATGTTGAGCCTTTCTGATGGGATAGTCCCCACTATTTTGAAAGAAGCGCTAGTAAAACCTAGTCTAAAGAAATCTTCATTGGATCCCTTATTACCTACTAACTATAGACCAGTCTCTAATCTTCCTTTTCTATCCAAAGTTATAGAGACAATAGTGTTTAGACAGTTGCAAACTTATGTAGATTCAAAAAATTTGTTACATCCCAGACAATCTGGTTTTAGGAAGGGTCACAGTACAGAGACTATTCTGACTTCACTGTTAAGTGAAATCCATGCTAAATTAGAGCTTGGTTATATTGCCCTGGTTGTTTCATTAGATTTGTCTGCGGCCTTTGACCTAATTAATCATAACTTACTTCTTGATAGATTGAGTGAGATTGGTATTTCAGGGACAACTATGAAATGGTTTATATCCTTTCTCACGGATCGTTCATTTAAAGTAGTTCAGCAGCAATCTTGTTCTACATCATACAACCTATTATGTGGAGTTCCTCAGGGCTCGGTTTTATCTCCACTACTGTTTAACCTATACATCAGTCCCCTGGCACTCCTCATTCAAACAATGGGTATCAGTTTTTATTCATATGCAGATGATTTTCTGCTTATTCATTATGTTAGACCATCGAACATAGATCTTACACCCATTCAAATATGCTTGGATAAATTAGCAGACTGGTTGACAACATATCAGCTGGTACTGAACCCAGATAAGACTATAACATCTTGGATAGTAGGACAAGGCACATATCCCCCTGTGGTACCTATGCTATTTGGTCAGAATATTCCAACAGTTAAGTCCTTTAGATATCTCGGGGTCATTATTGATTCTGCATTGACTTTTGAGGAACAAGTATCCGATGTAGTGAAAAAATCTTTTTTTCATCTGAGGCGGCTTTGGTCAGTTAGAAATTCAGTAAGTAAGGACTCTCTCAAAACACTGACATCTGCATATATTACTTCACGTTTAGACTACTGTAACATTGTATATGCTGGGATTACTCAAGCAAACTTAAAGCGATTACAAAGAATTCAAAATACAGCAGCACGTATGATCTGCAGGGCCCGGAGGGATGACAGAGTAACACCTTTACTGCATCGTCTGCACTGGCTCCCGGTCGAAGCAAGGGTAAAGTTTAAGGCTCTTGTTCTGACCCACAAAGCCTTTTATACATTAAATCCTAGCTACTTGTCGAATTTAACAATTCCCTACACCGCTATGCGAACTCTTAGATCCCTAACAGATAACAGGTTAGTTATTCCCCCTCTTGCTAAGGCTAGATAGGAATCTACACGGAGATCGGCTTTTTTCTATTTGTCACCCTCCCTTTGGAATAGCCTTCCAAAGGAGATCAGATTAGAGAAATCTTATCTCCATTACCGAAAACTTTTGAAAACCTTTTTCTTTATAAGCTACATAGAACAGAACTTAGCATAATGAGATAAGGTCAAAAAGAAAAAGAAAAAAAGGGGTAGCTTAATTGTATATTAGATTTTTAATTTGTATTGATTTTATTATGTAGTTTATTCTGGTTTGCTGTGCTTTCCTGTCATGAATGGAATTCCTATGTTTGTTTATTTGTATATACTAATTGTTTTTATACATATGTAAACCGTTCTGTTTTGCAGTTGCAATAAGATACGGTATATAAATTAACATAAATAAATAAAAATAAAATAAATAAATAATGACTACTGACAAACAACTATCACTAGAGGAATTGGTTGGCTTAAGAGCTCTCATAGACCAGACCTCAGAAACAGTAGATGGCTCAAAACAAGACCAATTACTATCATCTGTAGCCAATAAAATGTCCTAGTTTTTCCATTTTTTCCACAAAATAAAATCTCCAAAACAGTCTGGAGTACTAGAGCACAAGTTATCATTCAAGCAAGTTTCTTGGGTCAAAAATTTAACCAGACTGAACAATTCTTTAGGTCTATTTAGTGCCTTTCTAAGTCTTTAACTTGTCATAGAATGCCTATACTCATCCATTTAGAACTGGATGAAGAACCATTCCTTGCCCCTGATGGTCTAGGGGGTCCCCAGGAAAGAGCAATCCCTGGTTGTCCTGCTCTTCCAGCACCACATAAAGAAGCATGACTAATTGCTTATCCCTAGTAATTTTTAAAGAAACATAGGTGCCTCTCGTGTCTTATAGTATTGAAATTGATGCTTTCTTACCCTCTCAATCTAGAGAACCTGAAATAAAATTACTTTTTTTGTACCTTTCACCTAAGTATCCTGTTATAAAATCAAGCTCTATGAAGGTAATACTATAAATGGGAACCTGTTTTAGGTATCAGGAGTGTGCCTATTTAAAACCTATTTTACAAGGAAAGTAGGTGTTTACTTTTCTTTATAGAATATTAGCATAAGAGGTCAAAACTATACTTATACCATAGGATAAATCATTTACACCAGCTGTAGAGCTCATAAATGTGCATTCTGCCCTTAATCCTCCCCAAATCTACCTATGTGAATGCCCACCTGCAAAGAATGCACCTTTGAATATCGGTGTGAACTTACAGAAAAATGTTTAATGGAAAACATCATTTATGAAAATGCATCAACATATACATGACTTGAATACTGGTATTTACACATGTTCTTGCCACTTATATCTAGGTGGCTATGTTGCCAGCAGTACCGTGAGGCTGCCATTTTGAGGATGCAGTCGCTAGGGGCAAGAGCAAGTAGGGTTCGCTTATGCCCCCATCTCCCCCATTGGATCACCAGGGATTTGAGGTAGGCCCAGGGGGTGGAGGTGGGAGGTAGGAGGGGTTCTTGATGTGACAGACTAGGAAGGAGGGGTCTGTTTTGGATGTGGATGGGAGGGGACTTGTAGGGCAAAAAAGCAGTTAAAATGTTATGCGGATGCCACTAATATTCAGCTGGGGCCCTCTTAACTGTCTTATGTGAGTTCTGCTGAATATCAGCCTGCACCTGCGTAAGCTCTAGTGCTAGAAGTGGGAGAATTAGCCCTGGAAATTCAGTGCTGGTATGGCCTGGAACTGAATACCCGGGGCTAATGTAGCCAGTGACGGTCAGCGTTTAAAATAAATGCTGACCTTCACTGGCTGAATATTGCCCCCACGTATGTTTTTATGTGCAAGCACTTACTGTACGTCAGTCAGCATAAGCATAAATTATAGTATTCTATAAGAACATAAGAATAGCCATACTGGGTCAGATCAATGGTCCATGTAGCCCAGTATCCTGCTTCCAGTAGTGGCCAACGCAGGTCACAAGTACCTGGTAGAAACCCAAAGTGTGGCAACATTCCATGATACCAATCTGAGGGCAAGCAGTGGCTTCCCCCATGTCCATCTCAATAACAGACTATGACCTTTTCCTCCAGGAACTTGTCCAAACCTTTTTAAACCCAGATAAGCTAACCACTGTTACCACATCCTTTTGCAATGAGCTCCAAGGCATGTAAGTGTGTGCACCCCACCCACCTTCTGTCCAGACTCCACCCATGTGAATACCCGCTTGCAACATATGCGCTACCAAAGATAGACACATACTTGCAGAATAACGTATAGCTTGGTTCTTGTCATTCATGCACATATGCTCATAAATGACAAAAATATTAGTATTTGCCCCTAAATGTATATTTAGAAAATCCCCTAAATGTGTATTTGGAATCACCAGTTGTTTAAATGGTGTCCGATATGTGTCTAGGGGCAATCGCAGCACCATCCTACACAAAAGTTCGGCTTGCTGTTTTTCTGATTTAATTTATAGCTCTGAGTGTAAGATTTGTGCTAGCTCCCAATCCTCCCCTAACCCTACCTCACAGTATGCATGATAGCACAAAAATTATACATATAATTAGGGCAAATATTTAAACTAAAAGTTACAGGTTCTGCAGTAATGCCAACTACATAACTCTTTTTAAATATCAGGCCCAGGATTTTCATAGGTAGAATGACCAAATCTGCCTAAATTAATATGCAACCAACTATAGCAGGAGATGCAAGACAAGGGGAAACTAGCCTTTCTTTCCAGATCTGCAGCTTCTCTGACTATACAGCTGATACTTTGCTAACACCTACCTTTGGGTGAGATTAAAAAAAAAACTCTTTTCAGAGACTCAGGTCATCTTCTCAGATCTAAAGACTAAATCAGATCCAGAGAGTTCTCATCTATATTGTAGGGGACCAAATATGGTGGTCCACAGCAAAAACTAGGTATAATTCCGTTTGTGGAACTAGAAATGTTAGCTGTTATGATGTTTACATCAAGGAAATCTGAAGATCTTCTAATCTGTGAGTTATATAAATGTTCCACATTCATTATGGTTAGAAATTCAATGTGTCCAATTCAATGCTTGCAAGTTTTCTTCTAATTACGAGACATTTATGTTGCATGGCAGCAGGAAATCAAGCAAAATAATGCATGAGCATTAAACACAAGTAGTCACAGATTGAGTTTTCATACAATTTCAGGCAGTAATTATTTCAAACCAATGTACTATATCTCAAATGTTTTACAGTGCATGCTTTTAGTATTAAATTAAAATTAGCTACAGACACAGATGATTCAAAGAAGACACAACAAATCAATCTCCTTTTCTCCAACACACAAACGAAAGTTATAAAGGCCAATGGCTGTAAATATTACCTGATATTACACATATGCATTTGAAGGTGCTCATATTTATGAGTATATTATAGATGTAAATGCTTATACTCCACTTAGGAAGATATTTACAGAATAGCACTTATCTTGCATAGTGCATATTTTCAAAGGAGACATATCGTGGTGTGCCCATGTATACGTTACTTACAATGCATCACTACCACATCTTACACCAGCTCTATGGATGGTGTTAGTGCAGACCCCTAGGCATTAGGCTTGCTAATGCTGGGTTATGCTTCTATAAAAGAACCTAGATACCTTGGTTCTGTCAAAGAATAGATTCCTACTGTGTGGCCTCTGGATGCCTAAATGGAGGTGCCCAGTTATGGAATTATCTCCTTGGTTTCTAGCTGTATTTCAGATTTTGTTATGATATCCCAAATTGATTTATGCACATAAAAACTCCCTTTAAATGTCCATAAAGTTGACTTACTTGCATTAAAAATATTTTATGCATGTTAATCACATTTTACATGTATTAATTTCTGAAACAAAGTGAAAAAAAATAAAAAAAATCGATCAAAAAATCCAAAAATAAATATGTGTGTTTGTGTGCTTGCTTACTCCTATAACCTTATCCATGGAGCTCAACTGTACCAGACATAAGCCTTCCCTGAAGAGGAATGGTTTAGAAGAGCAGGAGGTGGAGTAATAGGAGAGCCACCACCATCCCTCTGCATTGATGGGCCTTAGTCTGATTAGCACTGTGGAAAAAGCTAAGGCATCACAGTGCGAAAACCAACTTCCTTTTGCATGGGTTCCTGGCTGCAGCAACTTATATAGTGAGCTCCAAGACAAGCCCATTATCTGATAAAGAAGGAGTTGGTGGTGGAATCAAGTCATCCCTCCCCCATACTTCCTTTCTCCAAACCCTTTCCTTAAAAATTATTATAACACACCCTGACCCCTCAGACAACAGTCATACCACTCGACCCCGTAGACTCACCCACAACAGCCATAGCATATACTACCCCCATGGAACACCCCCCCCCCCCCCGCTCTTACAAGGAGTATCCTCAGTATCTAATGGGGGGCAGGAATGATGGGAGTAACTTGATTGTAAGTGGAGAACACAGTCCCCTGATGTAGCATATTGTGAAAAAAATAATCATCTTTGGGATAATGAATCATGATGCATCTAAGATAAGTCATTTAAAATGTTTATTTTTGTATGATGGAGGGGATACTAATACTTATTTTTGATTTGTATGAAGTGTTGCTTAATTTAGATTTAGATGTATTGATTTATAACCCGCCCTTATCCAGGGCGAGGAACAACAAAAAAACATTAGTTTACTGACATTGTCAGTAGGTGGAGTTCTTTGTCCATTCGTTGTCCTTTTCTCCACCTTTTCTTCATGTATTAAAATGGATTTGCTGTGTGACCAATGATTAGTTGAGTTCTGACTATCACCCGCATGTACTCAATATATGGGTGGAGAACACTGAGGCTCTACCATAGCCTTATTTTTGAGATGTAAGATATAATAATTTTTAAAGGTAGCCATTCTGCTTCAAGAAGTTTTTGGCAGATTGCATTTCTGCTATTCAGACAGGAATGATCTCCTGGATGCTCCTGACCCTTCAGTGACTGAGTTCTTCTGACCTTAGTGATGATTTCGCAGTACTACCCCTGGGGGGGGGGGGTCAAACTGCCAAATAAGGAGTGTCTGTTTCTAATTTATTAGCTTGATACCTGGCAGGAGCACTATGAAACTACCAAGAGGCGGTCAGAGGTGTGGTTTTGAAACTGGGCACCAATGGACAGGAGCATCCAAACATCTAGGGGTCACTCCTGGTTTCACTAGACAACTGGAAGTCTGTTGTGCGGGGTGTATTATGGCAGTTAGCAGGGGAGATCCCTAGGGGTTGGTGGGTGAAATGGAATGAAGTGGAGGAGAGGGATTAGATGTGTGTCAGGGGAGTTCAGGGAAGAGGGGGGTTAGGAGCTGACTTAGAATTCCATCTGTCCCTTTCTTTGGACATCAGGTCTAAATTGGCAAATGATACTTGTTCATGCCTCAGAGCAGGTGCCAAAGCTAAGGGTAATTTTTCAAATATGTATATTCCTATGGTCAGATAGGGAATACAAGTGTAGAGTTTTGGTCTGCCCAATCTACACCCAAACTGTACCTCCTTGAAACCTCTGTATGATGTGGATCTACATGTAAATAGTGGCTTTCTGAATTCACCATTTACACATATACTGTATGCAATCTTCATGTGCAAATGCAACTATTTACATGTTTGGATGCTTCTAAAATAACATCCTTAGGCACCTAATTTAGGGGCACTTTTACTAAAGCTTAGCAAATACTAATGAACAAAGATCAAGCAATGCAGAGTACAGCATAAAAATAATTGTAATTAACTCTCTATAAACTCACATTATCCTGAGACAGTTTTTTCTATTTGTTAATTACAATTATTTTTATACTGGACTCTGCATTGCTAGATTTTTGTTCATTGATGTTCCCCATATCTGTTGTTCATTTGGCATTTTTATTACAATGGACCATTCTTGTTGTGTTGTGCCACCACATATGTATTTTGGTTTGACATTCATGAAGTTTGGTGAGTAAATGATATCCTTTCAATATTCACTTTTCATTTCCACTCTTCCCCCCCCCCCCCCCATTTTTTAGAAGTATCACATCACATTATTGAAAAGCATCACTACGCTTATATTTATGATTCATTCATTTATTTCACTTCTGTATGATTTCATTTCACTAGTTGATTCATCTAGTTATCCATTCTAGTAGGTTATGCCGAAACTCGGCTCGTGTCGGGTTACTATTAAAAGTATACTTGTACCTATTAATTTCAAGCCATGACCTCTAGTTTTAGTACTATTTGAAAGGGTAAACTGACATTCCCTATTTCAGTGGTTCCCAAACCTGGTCCTGGAGGTACCCCAGCCAGTCAGGTTTTCGGGATATCCACAACGAATATTCATGAGAGAGATTTGCATGCAGTGGAGGCAGTGCATGCAAATTTCTCTAATGAATATTCATTGTGGATATCCTGAAAAACTGACTGGCTGGGGTGCCTCTAGGACTAAGTTTGGGAGCCACTGCTCTATTTACCTGTCCAATCCCACTCGCCATTTTGTTGATTTCTGTCATATCCTCTGTCAGCTGTCTCTTTTCCAAGCTGAAGAGCCCTAAACTGTTTAGTCTTTTTCATACAAGAACCATACCATCTCCTTTATCATTTTGGTTACCCTTCTCTGAACCTTTTCTAGTTTTGCTAAATCCTTCTTGAGCTAGAGAGACCACAGTATTCATGGTATAGTTGCACTATAGATCGGTGGAGAGGCACTATAATATTCTCCATTTCATTCTCTGTCTCTTTCCAAATATTTATGAAATTAATAAATTTGATATACCACCAGTGCTTTTTTTGTGCCAGTACGCAACGGTATGGCATACCGGCACCTTTTTCTTGCCCCCCCCCCCATCCGCTCCCCTGACCTCCCCCACCAGCCATCCATCCCCACCCCGCGATTCCCTTCGCTCCCCTGCCCGGCATCCATACCCACTCTGCGATTCTCCTTGCTCCCCTGCCTCCGTCGCAGCTGCCGTAGTGAAAGGCCGTCAGCCTTCCCTTCGTTTCCTGTTGTGTCCTGCCCTCGCGCAATGATGTCAGAAGAAGGCGGGACGCTGACAGGAAACGAAGGGAAGGCTGATGGCCTTTCACTACGGCAGCTGCGATGGAGGCAGGGGATCAAGGAGAATAGCAGAGTGGGTATAGATGCCGGGCAGGGGAGCAAAGGGAATCACGGGATTTTCTATCTACACTTCTTCCCTTGGTTCATTAATCTCATCCCATGGCTTTTCCTACCATCTCTATGCTGATGACTCCCAAATCTACCTTTCTACCCCTGATATCTCACCTTGCATCCAAACCAAAGTTTCAGCGTGCTTGTCTGACATTGCTGTCTGGATGTCTCAACGCCACCTGAAATTAAATATGACCAAAATTGAGCTTCTCATTTCCCCCCCCAAACCCACCTCCCCGCGCCCCCCATTTTCTATTTCTGTTGATGGCTCTCTCATTCTCCCTGTCTCCTCAGCTCGAAACCGTGGGGTCATCTTTGACTCTTCTCTCTCCTTCTCTGCTCATATCCAGCAGATTGCCAAGACCTGTCATTTCTTTTTTTACAACATCTGTAAAATCCGCCCCTTTCTTTCCGAGCACTCTACCAAAACCCTCATCCACACCCTTGTCACCTCTCGTTTAGACTACTGCAATCTGCTTCTTGCTGGCCTCCCAGTGTCCAATTTGAGAACTTACATCTGCTGTCTTACTTTGCACTGGGTATACTGGAGCTGTAACAGCTTACAGAAATTATTTCTAATGAAAAAAAATCACATTTTTTTTTCTCCTATACTAGTATAATATTTTCATTGATGTATGTTTATATGCACCATAGCTGGGATAAGGGGTGTGGCTAATGTGGGTGTGGCTATCGTAGGGGTGGAGCCACATGTGGTGACCCCGCCCATAATGAGTACCGGCACCTTTTTTTCTACAAAAAAAGCACTGTATATCGCCTTTCTACTTCAAAAAGCAAAGCAAAGGCGTTAAATAATTCCTATTTGCTTTTCTCACTGCCACCAAACACTGAGGCGAGGACTTCAATGTATTGCCCACAATAATTTCAAAATCCTTTTCTTATATGGTGACTCTATATGTTGAACCCAGCATTGGATATGCAGAGTCAAGGTTGTTTTTCCCTATGTACATCATTTTATTCTTGTTAAATTTCACCTACCATTTCAACGCCCACTACACCAGTCTTGCAGGGTTCTTCTGCAGTTCCTCAAAGTTTACTTATGTTTCAGCCATTTGAACATTTTTCTGTTATCTGCAGATCTGATCAGTTCACTCATTGCTCTCTTTCCAGATTATCCCTGAAGTGCCCCACTTGTTTCCATGTTATTTTAGAGACATTGTTGAGGTTGGAAAGTTTTTCTTTTCTTTTTTTCTAAAAAAAGAATTGGCTTCAGGTCTGGGAAAGGTTTTGCCTTGTTCTAGATAACCACAGACTAATAATAATCAAAAGCTGGTACTAAACAACAACAAATAAATAACTCATTGAGCTAGATTTTTAAAAAATTTGAAGCAGCTATCATATGTATTGTGAACTTCATTTTTTATCTCCTGTTACATAACCAGAAATTTTCCACAGTACATACTAATTTAAGATGCTTTGCGAAATAATCGCAGCTAGATATAGACATAAAGTCAGGCTCTTATTAAAAAAACATGCCGAGGATGATAACTCACTGGATGGGTCCTCCGAGCTTAAGTGTAATATGTTCTTTTTGCTTATTTCATTTTCTTTATATTTTTTAAAAAGTCACATAGTACTAAATCTACGTGCAAATCAGGAATGAGACTCATTTTGTTTGTCATGTTATGGGCAACATTCTTTTACAAATTCATCCATAATACACTTTGCACAGTTCTGCAGATACTAATGATAATTTCAATAATTCATGACAGCCATTCAGATGCTCATTTGTAGACATGAAACCCCTGGCTGCAAGCCATAGGATGCCACATAAAATTTTTTATTGCTGTCAAGGCTCATTTCGTTTGAGAACTGGTTGGAGAAGATAATATTCTCTCTTTTATTCTCAGAATTTAAAACCAAAAGATCTTATGGGACAAACAGAGAATCACACCTCCTTTTTATCCTGAGCTGATCAACATCTTGATTCGAAGGGATGACGGGGGTTTAGAAACAGAACGAGTAGCAGACATGTTAGAATTGATTTTCTAATAGAAATGGGGCCAGAGAGTAGTAAATATAACCAGACTTGTTTCATTGATTGAACTTTTTTTTTTTTTTTTTTAAGAAAAGCATTTGCAGAGCCAACATTAACAGACCATAGGTTCTCCTGTTCTCCTACCTTAGAAAAGAAATCTGAGCCTGCAAAAGTCTAGGAAAAGTTTAAGTCTGGTTGAAAAGAATCACAGTCCTTGTACTGTAGTCATAAAGGTGCCTCCCAGGGGCAGATGCTCAAAGGTTCACAGTAGAGTCTTTACTCTACCATGAAATTAGAATTCAAAAATTGCTGCGGCATGCTCAAACTAATGACCATGCAAATAAATGTTGCGTTAAAATCATGGCAGTAATCTGTAGTTCGGTGCTAAATGGCAACTTTACTGTCAGCACCTGAGTGGTGATTGGCTTAGGCACTGACTGGAAAGTTGATATTATAAAAACACACACACACACACAAGCATGCTGTGGCATGTATCATCCACTTACCCCCAATCCGACACTTCTTCTGGCTCCACTCCAAACATATCCCTGATGTCTAGCGCCACCCACCCCACCCCATATATCTGAACCCTCTTCCTAGTATTAAAAAAACTCTCTGATGGTCTAGTGGCCCCCTGGCCCCAAGGCCCGCCTCCTGACCCAACCCCCTTCCCCCAATATTAAAGAAATCCCGTTCCCTACCTCCCCCACCCAACTCCCCCCAAATATCCATAGTAGTCTAGCGGAACCCTCCTCACCCCCACCCCACAACTCCAAGCCTAGCTCCCCTGACCCCCATACCTATACCTCAACAAGGTAGGAGCAATGCTTAGTTGCTTCTGCCTCCAGGTGTCGACATCTGCAAAATGGAAGTGCCCTGCCCAGGTGGGGCCTGTCTAACATATAAGGGACTTTCTCCCTTATATGGTAGACAGGCCTCATGCAGTACATTGCACAACCATTTTGCAGATGATGGCACCTGGAGGCAGAAATGAGAAGGCATCGCTTCTCGTTGCTGCTTCATTTGAGGTATGTGGTCAGGGTGCTAGCCTTGATGTGGGTAGGGGCTTTATTAGATTACCAGGATTTTTGGGGGATTGGGATTGGGGGAGGGGGAGCTGATGGAGGAACACTAGACCACCAGGGCATTATTTTAATATGAGAGGAAGGGGGGTCGGGTCAGGTTGGGAGGGGTCCATTGTTAAGCGGGGATAGGGGTGCGTGTTTGGATAGGGTTGGGACTGAAGCAGTCCGGGCCAGGGTGGTCAGGCTGGAGGAATAGAATTGGTGCTGCTAGACATTGCTCCTCTCAACCAACCCTTTCACACTGCCCCAAACCTGGCAAAAAGTTTCTCACACATAATGTGTGTGAGAAGTTTTGTGTTTGTTTTTTTTGTTAGCATGGCCAGGAAATACCAAATGACTGCATTAACATGCATTTTAATGCAGTCTGTAGTAATGGTTTCAGCATGAGTTAAATCACTCAGTCCCACAGTAAAATCGGGTTCAAGTTTGTGCATCAGCCCCCCCCCCCCCCCCCCCCCCCCCAGTTTGACAACAGTGCAGAGTAGAGTTAGAGTAGAGCTGCTAGCTAATGAATCAGGCAGTAAGAGCCAGCCTGTTTTGTTGGAAAATGTCAACCTCACCAAAATATTTGCTAGGTTCTTCTATTATGTTTACCTCCAGCCAAACAGGATTAACCATTTACTTCCTAATTCTATAAATTTGCGTACCCAAATTTATGCTTAGTCTGCAAATTTGTGTGCACAATTTATAGAATAAGGACAGTTGTGTGCAGAACTTAATATAATAATTGGCTGTCAATTGGAGTTAACTGCCAATTATTGGCTTTAATTGGTGTTAATTGGTACCAATTAGCAGTTGTACACACAACTGCCCAGAGTAGCTATTCTAAAAGCTGTGTGTGCCAGTTCTATTGTGCACAACTTCTAGGGACCATGAATGTGGGATGGGCATTGGTGGGTCAGGTGCACCCATCCCGGCAAGAATTTAACCCATCCCAACCCATCCCCACCCGTCCCCGCAAGAATGTAACCCGTCCCTACCCATCCCGGCAAGAATTTAATGGTACATAAAAGAAAATTCCAGTCAGCTCTCTGTCTCTTTCTGGATTTGAGCCACAGCACTGCAGGCAAGGAAGGAGCGGACTTTGGAACTTGAAACACTGGTGCGCACATGTAAGACTTGTCTCTGACTCACTGGCACTCTATGCCAAGAGGTCGCCACATGCATGCGCCAGTAGGTCAGGTGGCATCTGATGCTCATGCCTGTGTCAGAGCTGAGGTCTGCACATCAGCCCAGGAGCAAAGAGGATTAATAGTAAGATAGTAAGTGACGGCAAATAAAGGCCTGAAAAGTCCATCAAGTCTGCACAATAGTCACATTCATTATCACTTCATGATTAAATCGAGTGTGATATTATGTACTTGATTATGGTCTTTCTTTGGTGTTTCTGGGACATAGACCATAAAAGTCTATCTGGCCCTATCCTTTTGTTCCAACTGCTGGAGTTGCCGTCGAAGCCCACTCTAGTCTATTCGTCTTCTCATTTGTGGGACACAGACCGTAAAAGTCTGTCCAACACTGTCCTCATGTTCCAGCCACTGAAGTTGCTGTCTAAACCCTCAGTTCCCCAGGACCAAAGTCCACCACCTTAACCACTAGGCCACTCCTCCACTCCTGAATACTTAGGGTTAGTGTTAAACATTCAAGCATCCAGGGCAATGAAGTTAATTGGTCTGTATGTTGACATCAGTGATGGTGTCAGTTGATTGTCAATGTTCAGTTTCAAAATGAATTTGTGACTTGTGCACATGCTTTAGTGTTAATGGCATTCTAAAGCTGACAGAATCCATTTTGAGTGATGTAAGCTGTGATTAAAGATGTTCCGGTCAAAATTCAAAGCAATTTAAGGGGGCAGAAGAGGCTCCTGTCCACTTAAATCATACTCAGTGGGCAGCTATGAATGTGCTGTCAGTATTCAGTGATGGTGCCTGCATAACTAAACAACCAAATAGGACTGCATAAAAAGGAGTCCTAACTTTGGTTGCTTAGTTATGCAGGTGCCAGCATTGAATATTGACTGGCACCTGTATACCTGTCAGTCGGGCCAGTGCTCATTTCTCTCCCTTGTGCACTCCCAGAGCACTTCTGATCCCCTCTCCCACCCCTTCTGTAGCAGCTCTGCTCCCCTGAAGCAGCTCTGATCCCCTTTCCGTTCCCCCCAGGAACATCAATCCCTCCTTCTGCTCCTCCCGATCTCTGATCTCCTCTCCCACTCCTGTGAGGATCTCTTATCCTCCCTGTCACCCTCACCTTAAACTCCAGAAGGCCTCCTCAGACCTACTTACTGTCCCTGGTGGTCTAGTAGTCCTTGGGGTAGAAGCAAACTACCACTTATTCCTGCTCCTCTCAATTCCTCCTTGAAAATGACTGATGTGACCTCTAGCTCACTACCTCAAAAAGGTACCATTAATAGGATAGAGTGGAGGGAGTAACCTAGTGGTTAAAGCAACAGGCTTGGTATTCTGAGGGAAGCATGGCTCATATCCCACTGTTGCTTCTTTTGATCTTGGGCAAGTCACTTAATCCTCTATTGCCTCAGGTATAAAATTAGATTGTGAGCCCTCCAAGGACAGGAAAACAATATCTAGTTTACCTGAATATAGCTACCTTGAGCTACTACAGAAAAGGTGTGAACAACATATGATGAAAACAAATGAGACAAATGGCAGTTCATACAAACTCACAGACTTGTGCATTTAATTAGATTTCTTCTGGCCTCTACAAAGCGTTAACTTTGGCCCTGTAGATCCAGAGGCTTAAACCTGGAGCTGCTTATTACCAAAAATTGACTCTAATACTCAATTCCATTCTTTATTTAATACAATTGATGACAAGATAAACAACTCAATCACTTACAGTTGCACTGAGATGATTAGGATTCTGTGCATACAGACTGAGTCAGAGGGGAGAACTATCAGCGACTGGTGCTTGAAATACTGAAACACAGCACCAACAATACCACAGCACTGCACAGGTAACTGCACAGCCACACAGGCAAAAATTCACTATGAATTACCACCATGAGAGGAAAAAAAAACAATTAGTAGTTTACTACCTTAGTATGGAGAGATTGAGGCACAGCTTCCACCTCTCATTCTCCTAAAAAGAATGTGCAATTGGAGAGAGGGAGAATTCTGCTCCTCCCAGCATACCCTGAGGCAAGCAGTAACTACAAAGCTCCAAAAGGCACTGAGGGTGAAACACAGGTGTTCATAAGAGCTAATCACAGAAATGCAGGGATCTGATTCATATACATACAGTAGCTTAATAAATATATAAATATATAATCTGTCACACGCAGACAGCACAAGCTGTCCCATGCAATAGGGGCAGAACAAGGTCATTCATTGCATTTTACCATCAATCAGAAAACAAATGCTCATTCAAAAGTCTCATATCAATTTTTGTGGAATACTATCCACCTTATAATCGAAAGAGAAAAACGCCTAGATTTCGACCCAAATCGGGAGATAGTCGTTTATCTCACAAAAACGAATAAATCGGTATAATGGAAAGCCGATTTTGGACGTTTTCAACTGCACTCCATCGCGGAAGCGTACAAAGTTGACGGGGGGGTGTCGGAGGCGTGGCGAAGGTGGAACTGGGGCGTGGTTATCGGCCGAACAGAGATGGGCGCCTTTCGCCGATAATGGAAAAAAAGTATGCGCTTGTAGCTAGAATTTAGGGCACTTTTCCTGGACCCTGTTTTTTCACGAATAAGGCCCCAAAAAGTGCCCTAAATGACCAGATTACCACCAGAGGGAATCGGGGATGACCTCCCCTGACTCCCCCAGTGGTCACTAACCCTCTCCCACCACAAAAAATGATGTTTCACAACTTTTTATTTTCACCTTCAAATGTCATACCCACCTCCCTGGCAGCAGTATGCAGGTCCCTGGAGCAGTTGTTAGGGGGTGCAGTGGACTTCAGGCAGGTGGACCCAGGCCCATCCCCCCCCCACCTGTTACAATTGTGCTGCTTAATGCTTAGTCGTCCAACCCCCCCAAACCCACTGTACCCACATGTAGGTGCCCCCCTTCACCCCTTAGGGCTATAGTAATGGTGTAGACTTGTGGGCAGTGGGTTTTGAGGGGGATTTGGGGGGGCTCAACACACAAGGGAAGGGTGCTATGCACCTGGGAGCTCTTTTACCTTTTTTTTTGTTTTTGTAAAAGTGCCCCCCTAGTGTGCCCGGTTGGTGTCCTGGCATGTGAGGGGGTCCAGTGCACTACGAATCCTGGCCCCTCCCACGAACAAATGCCTTGGATTTATTCGTTTTTGAGCCAGGCGCTTTCATTTTCCCATTATCACTGAAAAACAAAAACGCCCAGCTCACAAATTGTCGAATAAAACATGGACGTCTATTTTTTTCGAAAATATGGTTCGATCCGCCCCTTCACGGAACCGTTCTCGGAGATAAACGCCCATGGAGATAGACGTTTTCGTTCAATTATGCCCCTCTATGGGGCTCATTTTTGAAAGAGAAAAACATTTAAAAAGTGGCATAAAGCAGCATTTGGACATTTTTCTTGCCAAAACACCAAAATCAGTATTTTCAAAACAAAATTTTCAGACATTTTTCTATGCAGTTTCTCTGCAGTGCATCCAAATCTCAAGGGGACTTGTCGGGGCATGTTAATGGCAGGATTTGGGTATTCCTAAGACCTGGACGTTTTTCAGCCATAATGGAACAAAATGAAAACATCCAGAACAAAAACTGACCCTCTTCCACCCCCCAAAGATGTGAAAGAAACAGTACATACCAGCCTCTATGACAGCCTCAGATGTTATAGCCAGTCCTATTAGAGCAGCAAACAGATCCCTGGAGTAGCCTAGTGGTCAGTGCTGAAAAGACTAAGCATCTAGAACATTACATGAAAGTCTGGAAACCCTTTATATCTTTTTTGTGAGTATAACCATTCATCTCTTTAATATAGTAATTTTTACATATTTTACACGATTGTTGATATTACCGATGTAGTGCTGCGTTTCATTACCTTTATTGTTATTGTTTATATTTTTTGTGCTTTTGTATATAACATACAAAATTCTCAATAAAATGATTTGAACTTAAAAAAACAAACAAACAAATGCTCATTCCTAAAAAGATAGGAGGTTAACTAGCTGATTAGTTATTATCCCTCTATTTACAATAGTGCTCTATCAGAAGTTAAGTTTCCTTTGAGGTGGTTACTTACTATGAGACATTTATGTCCTGGGACAGAGGAGGGAAATGGGTACTCCAAAGGGTCCTCCTTTGACATTATATCCTCTGATGACACAACTGGCCAGTGAACATGGAAGTGGTGGTAAAAAGAAGCACAAGAGGACCTCTTATTGAGATAAACTACTTCCAGAGAGGAGAAAGAGTGGAACAAGAGAAGCCTAGCTGGAGTGGGATGAGAGCTCCAGCCACAATATTCTGTTTCAAGAGAGAAGATCTTGCTGCAGGCTTGAATGTGACTGAGCTGCAGGATGAATATGGACTATGACTTGGAGATTCCCCACCCCTAGGCATCATGCTTGAATTATAGTCTCCTTGTGCTGTAATATTGGGGGACAGGGGATCACAGGCTGACTCAGAGGAGCAGAAATCCTGCTAGCTGTGGGGGCAAGGAAAGGATTGCAGGTTTGGACAGGTGGATCTCAGGACACAGGTGGCCAGGGGACTTAGAGGGGTGGGGGTGGGAGGAGAGAACTGAAGGTCCATTGGAAGAGAGTTTGGAGGGTTCAAAATTCCAGATGGGGAAATAAGAGGAGATTTGAGGTCTGCCAGATGTTTAGATGCCTGCAGAAAGGGAAGTCAGAAGTCTGTCGGACCTAGGTGAAGCAAGAGCCTGAAATCTTCTCTGTGAATATTACTGTTTCTTTTAAAAAGTTAGTGATTTAGAATCTAAAAATAGAGGTGTACCCCCCTGTTTACTAAGCCACACTAGCAGCTGCTGTGCAGCAATGTTGACACAGCCCATTCAAAGTGAACGGGTTGTATCGGCATTAGCACACGGCAGCGGCTAGCATGGCTTAGTAAACTGGGGGGGAGGGGTAGTTTTTTGAAAATAAAGATAATGTCAAAACAAAGACAGCACTGAGTTTTAATTTAAATCTGGTTATAGAAATGCAATTAACTGCTTCATTTTTGGTTTTTTTTTACCCACTACCACCTTGAGAAACAACCAAGGAGAAAATTAGTCATAAAAATAGAAACAAAATACCATAATTAATGTTACACAGTGATATTTCTGACATTACCTGCTAGGATTATGAAAAGCAATTTCAATATTCTCTTGATTAGAAGATGTTAACAATCTCAAACTTCTTACAAAGAAGAGAGGTAAAGGAACCTAATACAGAAGAGGCCAATCTCGAAATGTTTTGTCTAGGTAATTTTGGGAGTTACCTGGACAATCTTAAATCTTAACAATTCCTCCCACTGACTGGATCAATCTGGCCAACCTATAGGCTAGAAAATATTTTTCTGGTTAAAATAGATAACGATTTGGGTGTTCCAGAAATGTGGCTTCAGATTACAAAGTAACATAGCAAATGATGGCAGATGAACCTATATAGAACATCCAGTCTGCCAAAACAATTTGACTGAAGCATAGCTTAATCATAGGTTATGAAGTCAATATAGAAAACAATATGCCATTATATCCTTCCCTATACTATGCCTAATTACAGAGTGAGCTAGACTCAGAGGGCTAGATGCACTAAACCTTAACGACCCTCTAACAACCCTTTAAGGAAAGAAATTCCTAACCGTTGCATGCATTAAAGGCCTTTTTCCTACGAAGCAAGCAGCTAACGAAAACGGAATGCAAAGGAGAAACTACCATTGAAATGTGGACAATTCGGAATGCACTAACCATACGGATGATTGCAACGAATCATTTACTGTCAGAAATTTTACGTGTGCTCAGACCTGTCGTTAAGGCCTGAGCTATCATCTCCCCGCTGCCCCCTGCACCATAAAAATCCAAGCCAGCATGTTTAAAAAGAAAAGTGAGATACAAACATAAACACGTGGCACTCCACTTTCCCCTGCATCATTACAAAACAAAACATACTGCTTCTCCCTGCAGCTTAAAAATCCTGTCTCTCCCCTTCTCCAACAGCTTTGAAAATTAACACTCTCTGCTATCCCCTAAAGCCAATTTTCCCAGTACTGTAAACAAACTGCAAAGAGCTCTTTTGTTACAAAAGGGGATTTACAGGGTCCTTCTTTTTAGAGTTATCTTCAACTGCACTCTTCTGCTAGATCAGACAGCTAAAAGGCTTGCAGGTCGAGATCCCCCCCTCGCACGCCCCAGTCTGACGTAAGCAACCTACGTAGGTTTAATACGTTGGTGGCTGCTCTGCGCATGCTTAAGGAGCAAATTACCGACGGGGATAACGAACGCTTGATACATTGTACTTTTCAATACCACACCGAACATTTCTGAGCTGTTTTTTTGTGTGCATTCTTCGTTGTTTCAAATTCATTAAACACTTTTACGATTTAGATTTTTTAACATTTGGTTGATGCATCTAGCCCAGAGTCACTTAGTAACAGTCCTTGAAAGCTGCTAACATTCAGATTCTCATCTCTGTATAACACTGTCTTTTCGCTTAACCAAGACTGAAAGCATTAGTCCTTCAACTGAGCCACTTATCCAAGTCTTCAACTGTCCACCTCCCCCCCCCACCTCCTCATTCCATCCAACTCAAGGGATTATTATATGATTTTTTTTTCCTCCATGCTCCACCTTCTGTCCTCATCTGAAAAAGTCATGGGCCAACAATTCCAATGGCAAATTCATATAGCTTTCCTGAACCTGGATTAATCTCTAGATAAATGGCAATGCGCACTAATCATGGCCAGCATGGTATCTGCTGCTCCATGCAGCTTATGTCTCTCTATGCCCTGTTTAAAGTATGAAATCATTTAGGGCAGAAGTTATCAATTTGAGCTACTGCTAAACCAGGTTATTTTACTGTTAACCCAGGTTATTAGTAACTAGGGCCCAGATGCACTAAAAAATCGTTAGAGCCCTTCCCTTCCCGATTCCCTTAGCGAATCGGTAAGAGAAGGGCATGCATTAAGGAATAGGAATGCAAATGAGCTGCTCATTGTAGCTCACTTGCATTCTCTATTCCATCGGTAAACAGTCGGCCAGTCGGCCGGTGGAGCATGCGCAGAGCAGCCTAGCATTATGCTGGCTGCTCTGCGCATGCCAAGAACGTCCTTATGGATGTGCTTCACTTTAAAAAACAAAACTTTAAAAACACTTTAAAAACAACAAAAAAAGATGAGCGCTCAGCCCCCCCTTGAGGTCACCACCACCGCTGACGCCGCTGACGCTCCCCCCTCCCCCCCTGCATCGAAATGACAGCTTCAGCACCAGCCTCCCCACCTGCCCCCCTGAGGTCGTTGCCGTTCCCCCCCCCCCTCCGTCTGCCACCGGGTCCCTCACAGCGCCTCTCACCTCCGTGTGAAGGCGCTGCAGCAGGCAACAGCTGATGGCTTCACTTCGGACTTCCTTTCTTTCCTTCTTGGCCCACCCTCGTCTGACCTAAGTTACCTACGTAAGTTACTTACATCAGACGAGGGCGGGCCAGGGAGGAAAGGAGGGAAGTCTGAAGGGAAGCCATCAGCTGTTGCCTGCTGCAGTGCCTTCACACGGAGGTGAAAGGCGCTGTGAGGGCCCGGTAGCAGACGGAGGAGAACGGGTGGAGGGGGGAGCGGCGGCGACGACCTCAGGGGGGGCAGCGGGGGCGGGGCCATGGGGGTGCGGAGGATGGTGGGGAGGCCGGTGCTGAAGCTGTCATTTTGATGCAGGGGGGGAGCGGCAGTGGTGGCAGCGACCTCGGGGGGGGGGGGGGGCTAAGCTGAGCTAAACGCTCTCGTCTTTTTTTTTTGTTTTGTTTTTAAAGTGTTTTTAAAGGTTTTCTTTTTTTTTTGTTACATTTGTACCCCGCGCTTTCCCACTCATGGCAGGCTCAATGCGGCTTACATGGGGCAATGGAGGGTTAAGTGACTTACCCAGAGTCACAAGGAGCTGCCTGTGCCTGAAGTGGGAATCGAACTCAGTTCCTCAGTTCCCCAGGACCAAAGTGAAGCATGTCCATAAAGGATGTCCCTGACGAGCATTTTTTCCCCCCGATTTTTTTTTTGTAACGTTATAGAAGTTTTTCATCCCACGCAGCCCCAACGAGAGGTACAGACCTCTCGTTAGATTTTCCAGAGTTAAGGCAATCAGAAAAGGTTAGTGCATCTCATTACAATAGGGTTTCTACACAATTTGCTCATCTGCATTGTTTTCATTAGCTGCTACCGTCGTTGGAAAAAAGTCTTTAGTGCATGCCAGGGTTTACTACTTGCTCGTTAATGGCTCGTTAAGTTTAGTGCATCTGGCCCTAGGTTGCATTGCATAAAATAGCACGTTAGTGTTACAATTACCTATCTTAATGGTAGTCCACGTTGATAACTTCCCCCTTAATTTTGCTTTTGATTCCGGAAGAAGAGGGGTTGGGGTCCGCCACCAGCAAAGGTAGCCGATGGCAGTGGCAGGGGAGGGTTGGCGGCGGGAGGGGGGTCTAGAGGGTTGGTGGCAGGGGGGTCCAGGGCCATATTATGCCACTGTTCCACATGTAGATTATAAAATCATATACTCAACTTGTGTTCTTTTGTGAGCTAGGCACTAGAATTTATGCCAGCTGTAAGACTGGTATAAATGTCTGCAACTGCAAAGGTGCTTTAAGCTAGTATTCTATGAGGAGAAATAGGTGTCTATTTTTATTTATTAGATAGGCCTCAAATCGGCCCTTTCCTAGGGATGCTTTTACTAAGCTGCGGGAGAAAGGGCTCTGCGGTAGCGGTGGGGGCCATTTTTCCCACACGCCAGGGCCCTTTTTACCACAATAGGTAAAAAGCCCCTAAAAAAATGGCCATGCAGTAAGAGTACTCTTACAGCGTGGCCATGCGAGGGGGGAGGGAGCACTTACCACCACCCATTGGTGCTAACCCTGGCAGTGTACAGTAATGCCCAATTATTGCTAGGTTAGCACCATGCTATTAAATGGAAATGGCCAGAACTAGCACCGGCGGCCGATTTGGACCAGTGGTCATTCCAGGATTAGGGTTACCTTATGGCTCCAGAAAAAAGAGGACCAATCGAGCCAGTCCGGAGTTTACTTCCATTGAAAGCAATTGAAATAAAATCTGGACTGGCTCAATCTGTCCTCCTCTTTCTGGAGCCATGTGGTAACCCTACCCAGGATAGAATGCTGTAAGCCCGAGTTGGGCTTACCAATGCTTTTTAAAAGGGCCCCCCCCCCCCCCCCCCCCCAGTATCAAAATCTAGGCGCCACCATACAGAATAACCTTCTATTGCAGGGGTGGGAAACCACGGTCCTCGAGGACCATAACCTAGTCAGGGTTTTCTTGATTTTCACAATGAATATGCATGAGATTTGCATACAATGCAAGCAATACATATCCATTGTAAAAATCTTGAAAACCCGACTGGGTTGTGGCCCTTGAGGACCATGGTTGCCCACTCCTGCTTTATTGGTTTATTAGGGCCGCTGAGAGACTGAACTGGGTCCCCCCCCCCCCCCCCCCCCCATCGCTGCCGTTGCCTAAATACCTTGGCTGGCAGGGATCTTGAGGCCCCGCCAGCAGAAGAAATCTTCCTCCAGTATTGACTGCCTGCCCCTGCAGCTGCTTTTCCTCTTAGGGCATGCTTGGTTTCAAAACTGAGCATGTGAGTCTGAGAGGAAAAGCAGCCACTCAGCAATGGGCAGAAGAGCAGCGCTGGAGGAAGCTCTGGGTCCTCCCCAGCCTTCAAGGTGGGGTCCGGCGCCAGAGTTTTCTCTCCTGCTCCTGTTGTGATGCAATCACTCAGGTCCTGTCAAGAGCAGGAGAGAGAGAGAGAGAGAGAGAGATCTCGGTGCCGGGCCCCCCTTGGAGGCCATGGCCTGGGGAATTTTGCCCCCCCCCCCCCCCCCCCGCCTCTCGGCGACTCTGTGGTTTATAACTGCTCTTCCTCAAAATCATTATTCTTAGCTTGCATGGGATAGAAGACAATGAAAATTTTAACAATGCATGTAAAGATAATGCTTTAAGGAGTGCATTTTTTATTCTGATGCTAAGCCTCATCTTTTAATGAACCTTCCTTACTGGGGGTGGAGGGAGGCAGTGGCGTACCAAGGGGGGGCAGTGGAGGCGGTCCGCCCCGGGTGCATGCCGCTGGGGGGTGCTGCGGCGCATGTCTGTCAGCTGAGTTCGCTAACTTCGCTGCAGCTCCCTCTGCTCCGGAAAAGGCTGCTTCCTGTTCCAGCCGGGGTAGAGGGAGCTGCAGCGAAGTTAGCGGAGTTAGCGAACTCAGCTGACAGGCGCGCGCCGCGGCACCCCCCCCCCCAGCAGCGTGCACCGGGGGGGTGTCATTTTGCCGTGGGGGGGGGGGGCTGCACTGCACCCGGGGGGGGGGCGCATCGGCGATCCGCCCCGGGTGTCATGCAGGCTAGGATCGCCACTGGGGGGAGGTATATAGAAAACAAAAATAATCTCTGAAGAATGTAAATTGCTGAAGTGCTGTTTTCATTTGACCAATGTACCATAAATTGCAGGGACATCTTATGCCATAAATAACCTGTTGCGAACTGCAATCTATATGTTGCAATAAAGTGAAAATCTTTGTAGTACGTAGAATTATCACTGATTGGATTTCCCAAACATATTGGCAATAGCTACAAGCATTACATTTAAAATGACCTAATTGTTGTTCCTCCCTTTTAAGAATGCTCTGTGTCTGAATGTTCTTTTCTTTTAGCCATTGTAGTTATTTTCATTACTTTTGATTAATTGATTGCACGCCACCTTGGTTTGCCACTTAGCAAAGGCAATATAGAAAGTATAATAAATGAATGAATGAATGAAACAGGCCAGATTTCTGGATATTCCAAATGAATGTGCATGAGTTAGATCTGGATGCATACTAGAGGTATATAAAATATGGAGTGGAGTGGAACGGGTAGACGTGAATCGCTAGGGGGCACGCAATGAAGCTACAAAATAGTAAATTTAAAACAAATCAGAGAAAATATTTCCTCACTCAACGTGTAATTAAACTCTGGATTTCATTGTCAGAGAATGTGGTACAGCAGTTAGCTTAGCGTGGTTTAAAAAAAGGTTTGGATGGCTTCCTAAAGGAAAAGTCCATAAGCCATTATTAAAATGAACTTGGGAAAATCCACTGCTTATTTCTAGGATAAGCAGTATAAAATGTATTGTACTGTTCTAGGATCTTGCCAGGTACTTGTGACCTGGCTTGGCCACTACTGGAAACAGGATACTGGGCTTGATGGACCTTTCAGTCTGTCCCAGTATGGCAACACTTATGTATTTATGTACTTATGTAAACGAGCAAACTGAAAACTAAGCATCCTTTCATTTCTAGGGAGAAAATTCTTAAATTCATATGTAAACCTATCTATAGCTAAAATAAAAGTAAAACAAAATATACATGGATGAAAGATTAGGTTTTTAACTCAATTTTTTAAAATGTCTAACAAACTGTAGGAATGTGTCTTAAAGGGAAATGAAAAAAAAAAAAAATCAACCAGAAAAGGACAGGAAATGTCATAAAAAACTGGAATGCATGTGTGTCTGGAGTTCTAACGTTATTTCAGAAGTTATATTTATTGGCAAGTTTTGGCTTGGCTTGAACATTACTAGAGAAGAGCAATCAATCTGTTAATGAAACACTGCTTATCTGAACTGATTGTGACTCAACATTTCATACTTTCCACATTGTCTGACTGCCATTCAGCCTAATTTGGAGCATACTAGGTGACAAGAAAGGTTTCTAGCTAGCTTTGAAAAGTGAGAAAACCATTAAAATCCCAGACTGATAATTCTGAAACTGCCAGTCCTTATTAGTTAGTTGTCAGTAACTTGCAGCTATATGCTGGGACATATTCTCGCAAATTTATGTTTCAGAGTTAGGATTTTATAAGAAAAAAAAATCATTAGCAAGGCAATTTTAACTTTCCAGTTTTCTAATCAAAGTTTCCACCTTAGTCCAGGTCAGCATAAGAACATAAGCACCACCATACTGGGAAAAGACCAAGGGTCCATCAAGCCCAACATCCTGTCTCCGTCAGTGGCCAATTCAGGCCTCAAGAACCCGGCAAAAACCCAAAAACAAAACAAAAATTTAAATTAATAATGTTCAATGGACTTTTCCTTCAGGAATCTGTCCAAACCCCCTTTAAACTCAACAATGACAACTGCTGTCACTACAGTGGTATTAGAAGACTGTAGAGATAAATGACAATGAAGGGGCATAATCGAACAGGGCACCCAGGTTTTCCTGAGGGCGTCATCGCAGGACGTCCCCACGGAGGGGCGTGGAAACCCGTATTATCAAAACAGGATGGGCGGCCATCTTTCATTTTGATAATACGGTCGGGGACACCCAAATCTCAACATTTAGGTTGACCTTAGAGATGGTCGTCCCTAGAGATGGTTATCCCCGATTTTCGGCGATAATGGAAACCGAGGACACCCATCTCAGAAACGACCAAATCCAAGCCATTTGGTCATGGGAGGAGCCAGCATTCATAGTGCATTGGTCCCCCTGACATGCCAAGACACCAAACAGGCACCCTAGGGGGCACTGCAGTGGACTTCAGAAAAAGCTCCCAGGTGCATAGCTCCTTTACTTTGTGTGCTGAGCCCCCCAAACCTCCCCAAACCCCACTCCCCATAACTGTACACCACTACCATAGTCCTTAGGGATGAAGAGGGACACCTAGATGTGGGTATAGTGGGTTTATGGTGGGTTTTGGAGGGCTCACATTTACCACCACAAGTTTAACAGGTGGGTGGGTGGGCCTGGATCTGCCTGCCTGAAGTGCACTGCACCCACTAAAACTGCTCCAGGGACCTGCAAACTGCTGTCATGGAGCTGGGTATGATATTTGAGGCTGGCATAGAGGCTGGAAAAATATTTTTAATTTTTTTTAGGGTGGGAGGGGTTTGGTGACCACTGGGGGAGTAGGGGGAGGTCATCCCCAATTCCCTCCAGTGGTCATCTGGTCATTTAGGGCACATTTTTGTGGCTTGGTTGTAAATAAAAAAGGACAAAGTAAAATCGGCCAAGTGTTCCTCAGGGATGCCCTTCTTTTTTCCATTATAACCCAAGTGGACCACTCCCTCTTCAAGAAGTTGTTAAAGACCTATTTCTTTGCCAAGACCTACTCCCCACTTTTCACCATTGACTGATGCACTCTCCTTGACCCTTACCCTGCTTGATCCACCCTGTTAGATGTTTTTCATCCTGTCTTCTCCTTGTATACTTTTCTAAGTTTCCTATTTTGTGATTTTATATAACTTTTTGTAAGCCACATTGTGCCTGCATGTGTGGGAAAATGTGGGATATCAGCAAACCATAAATAATAAATAAATAAATAAATTATTGGCTGAGGACGCCCATGTGTTAAGCATGCCCCAGTCCCGCCTTTGCTATGCTTCCAACACGCCCCCGTGAACTTTGGTCATCCCCACGATGGAAAGCAGTTAAGGACACCCAAAATCGGCTTTCGATTATGCCGATTTGGGTGACCCTGGGAGAAGGATGCCCATCTCCCGATTTGTGTCAAAAGATGGGCGCCCTTCTCTTTCGAAAATAAGCCTGAATGTAGCACAGACTGCTTCTTGTTAAGGTAGAGTGAAGTAAAATAATATACCAGCTGACTTTATGCTGTGTAAATCTTCTAAAAAAAAGAACATTTTAATTCATTTCATTCACCTCTGCTCACTTCTTAGATACATTTTTAAAAATTATTCTTAAATGTATTTGCTGTCTTAAGCTTCAAAATGCAGCAAAAGGGCTTTATGGGCTGTTACGCCAGAAGGTTTTGGTTGGCTTGGGTATACCTAGTGCAAATTTTGATGGTATGAAAATAAAGCTGCGGCCAAGTTGTACCATGATAATAAATGCATTGTCTCCTGAATTTATTGCATCATCACAATTACTCGGCAGGCACGAGGGGTCTTGGCTGTCTATGTTAAAGCAAGGCGCAGTGCCCTCGGGTGCACGGAGCCAACCATAACATGGCGACGTGCCCCGATGGGCCCAGCGGGGGAGGAGCGAACAAGGGGGGAAGGTTTCCCGCCGGCCCCTAGTTTTAGCACAGAAAAACCCGAAAACTAAATTGACCCCTTTTTACAGTGATTTTAGGCATAGATGCCCCGTATAAGAGGCTTGGGGAGGCTAAGCCTCCCCAGCCCAACTGTGACTTTCTTCCCCTGCTGCCCCCACAAGCGCAGGGCTCCTTCCCTCCCGACTCAGCTACCGGACCGGCAGCCTGACTCCTCTCCGTTCCTCCCCCCCCCGTGCGCATGTGTTTTACCTTCCGTGGCAGCAATGTCAGTGAGGAAAAAGGCACTGCGGGCTCGCCTCCGGCTCCAGCTACTGCCTTCCCTCTTCACAGTGTCCCGTCTTCTCCGATTATGCATTTCCTGTTTCCGCGAGGGCGGGACACTGTGTGAAGAGGGAAGGGAGAAGCTGGGGGCGAGCCTGCAGTGCCTTCTTCTTTACTGACATCGCTGCCATGGACAGTAAAAGGGTTAAATGCTTGGGGGGGGGCAGGAAGGAACGGAGAGGAGGGCTGTTGGGGAGCTGAAGGAGGGCAGGAAGAATCGCTGGACATGGAGAGGAGGGTAGGGCAGGGGGAGAACAGATCATTGAACATGGAGAAAAGGGGAGGGCAGTGGGACAGAACAGATCGCTGGAGAGGAGGGGAGGGCAGGGTGAGAGAACAGATCACTGGACATGGAGAGAAGGGGAGGGCAGGGGGAGAGAAGAGATCGCTGGAGATGAGGGGATGGCAGGGAGAGAGAACAGATCGCAGGACATGGAAAGAAGGGGAGGGCAGGGGGAGGGAAAAAGATCGCTGGAGAGGAGGGGAGGGGAGGGCAGGGGATAGAGGAGAATTGCTGCCCATGGATGGATGGAGGGGAGGGCAGGGGAGAGAGGAGAATTGCTGGGCATGGATGAATGGATGGAGGGGAGGGAAGTCAGGAAGGAGATGCACATGGATAGAGGGGATGGAGGAGAAATGCTGGACATGGATGGAGTGGAGGGCAGGGAAGAGAGGAGAAATGTTGGTCAAGGATGGAGGGAAGGAAAGACAAAGGAAGGAGATGCACATGGATGGAGTGGAAGGGAGAGGAGAAATGCTGGTCATGGATGAAGGGGAGGGAAGACAGAGGAAGTAGATGTACATGGATGGAGGGGAGGGGAGTGAGGAGAAATGCTGGATATGGATGGAGGATAAATTGCTGAATTTAAGGGCTGGATTGGAACACTTTGAGGGCAGATGTTGAAACTGGAGAAAGGATAGGGACAGGGCTACAGATGGTAGACAGGACGCATAAGGACACAGAAGGATGATGGACATGGTGAGAGAAAAAAATATCAAATGGAAAGAAGACACTGCATAAAACAGAAGACGCTGGGACCAAAGCTAATAGAAAAACTAAATGCTCAGACAGCAAAGGTAGAAAACATTTTTTTATTCAGAATTTATTAATTGGAATATGTCAGCTTTTGGAAATGTGCATCTGTGATATTTTGCATACAAGTTTCAATTTTTCTAGTATTGCTGCATGCTGAGTCTGATTTCTTGAGGTAACTTTCCTGTTCAGTATTTTGCCTTCATATCTGTTGTGTCATGTGTTTTTCATGTTTAATCAAGATGCAGTATTCTGCTAGCATGTAGTATTTGCAGCCCTTTTTGTTTTATTTTGTTTTTGTTTCACTAGGTTGTGTACTGGTGTTTTAGAGCCCGGTGTAATTATAGTGCTGCCTTTCCACGCATAAGGTTGTAGCTCGTCCCATCCTTGGAATTAGTATTATTATGGTTTGGTAAGGTTATGAGTGTGTTTTTGCACAAGTTTGTGTATAGTGTTTTGCAGTGGAGAGATTGTGTGTTGGCCTTACTGAGGTGGCACCAAAACATCAGAAAGGATGTAGAGCCTAAATCATGACACATTACCTCTTGAAGGATCTACATATGGTCGTTAATAAAAGGAGCTCATTGTGAACTCTATCCACCCTAAAAGGGCGTTTTGTGGCCCTACATGAGAATTGTAATATTATGATCCCTTGTTTCATATTGTTGACGGTCTGCATTTTCCATATGGGTGGTATATTGGTGTATTAGGGTCTGCCCAGTGTAATATTTATGGTACAGTAAGGTTCTGAGTGTGTTTTTGCACAAAGTTGTGCATAGTGTTTTGCAGTTGAGCGATTGTGGTTAGTATATGCTTTGAGCAACCACTTTATTCTTTGACATATGATACATATCTAATATCTAAATTTAATAAAAGGTATTGTGACTATTTTATTTTTACTTATTTTTTTTCTGTGTGTTGTCAGACAATTATGGATGTAAGCTCTGCCCCTGGCCCCACCCCTAACTCCACCCCCTTTAGCCTCCCCAAACAGTTGGGCCACCGACTGCCTATGATTTTAGGCCTGACCCATTCTCCATTGTAAACTACATTATTGACATGGTTGTATGAGTCTCATTATCCTTTTTTGGACATACAGACAGTAATTTTATAAACCATTCTTACATGTAAAATGTTGACTTATGCACATAAATGGATTGATAGTACCCTTCCTCTAGTTTCTCTTTCCTAGATAGGGCTGGGACCAGAAGGATCATCCTTGGTCATTCCTCATACTACCTTGATTATTCACTCAGGGGTCCTTTTATGAAGCTGTTTTGCTATTGAAGTGTCAGGGCTTCTGCAGTAACCCGGCGGTAACCAGGAAGTGCACGGCATTGCCTGATTACCGCCGGGTACACAAAGGTGATATGACACACACTGGGGGTGAGAACTACTGCAAGGCTGCTGTGGTAGCCCGGTGGTACTTCCCTTTTAGCGAGCAGTAAGCCCTCATTTGGCTTACCACCACTTTGTAAAAGGTCCCTTGAACAATTGATGAAAATTTAGAAACACACACAGGTCTAGATTCAGTAAATGTTGCTCAAAATTGGCGCTGAAAAAAAAAATCACTGCTCAATGCTATTCTGTAATGGGCACATGAAAATGAGCGCCCATTCTATAATTAGTATTTGGACACCAAGGCTTATATGTCTGTTGAAACCAGGTATAATTCCTGGTATCCATTCTGATCGCATATCTGTGGTATTCTATAATACTATGCATAAATTTCAGGAATGCTACTGACTCGCCCATGTACCTCCCATGGCCATGTCACGATTTGGATTGCATGTTATGGGATTTGGGTGCACATTGTTGTAGAATAGCATATAGCAAAATGTGCACACAAATTCAAATTAGTGCTGATTAGCACCCAATTATTGGCACTATTTGGCTCCTTAGTCAATTTAGGGGCCCTTCAACTAAAGGGTTGGCATGAGACAATGCATTTGCTGTGCACCTATCCAGAACTACTACCGGGCTACCGCAGGAGCCCGGCTTTAGTTCCCACCCCAGCACATGCCAGCGGTGTAGCTACAAGAGGCCTTGGGGCCCAGGTCCCTTCCCATTCCTGGCTCAGGCCCCCCATAGCTGGCTCAGGTATTGGACAACATGCATACTCCCCTCCTCCCCTCCCCACTACGATATCTCTCTCCCTTCCCATCTTTCACGGTCCGGCATCTCTTTCCTTTCTGTTCCCACTCCTGATGCTGCAATCCTCTGACTTTTGGAAACACAGCATTAGTGATCAAAGCAGCCTTGCCTCCTACCAGCTCCAGAAGCTTTCCCTATGTGAAAACAGGAAGTTGTGCAGAAGGAAAGTTTCCAGGGCTGCCAGGAGGCAAGGCTGCTTTGATTTCCAACACTGTGCTGCCATAAATCAGAGAATTGCAGCATCAGGGGCAGGAACAGAAAGGAAATAGACTCTGGACTGCAAAAGAAGGGAAGGGAGAGTGATACCGGAGTGCAGGCAGGGGGAGGAGGGAGTGAGAAAGATGCCTAACCTGCAGGTGTCAAGGGAAGGAGGAATGGAAGGGTAAAAATATGTCAGATGGGGGAAAAGCAGAGAGAGATGCTAGATCATGGAGGCTTGGGGAGGGAGAGGAACTGGAATGATGAAGGAGAGGATGTCAGGGGGGAAAGACCCTGGACCCTCTGAGTGGGTGGGGGGGAAGAGAGATATGCTGGAATGGAGGATGAGGTTTGAGTGGAGGGAAAAGAACAAGAGATCACATGAGGAGGAGATTGGGGAGAGAAGCTGGACCTATGGAGGGAGAGATGGGGCAAGAGAAAAGGAACAGAGGGGGAGAAGCTGGACACAGTGAGACACAGGAACATGGAGGGAATGATGATAGACATAGACACAGAAGAACTATCAAATGGACAGGAGACCCTGGAAAGAGCAGAAGATGAATGAGACCTTGGGTGGGTGGGAGAAGAAAGGGAACAGAGCAGAAGATGGATGAATGGGTAGGTGGTTGGGTGGGGAAAGAAAGTGAATAGAGCAGAAGATGTATGGGACTGTGGGTGGGTGGGGGAAGAGAAAAAGACCAAAAGATGGATGGGACCATGGGAATTCTGAGCTGATAGTGAGTACTTGGCAACTGGTAGGTAGGTAGGAATGGGGGTATGTTGATGGGTTAGGAAAATGAGTGAGGGAATGAAATGAGTAAGAGAAAGGAGTATGCAGAAAGATTGAGATATAGTGTGAATGATCTCTACAAAGGATGAGAGGCATTGAACAGGGATGGGGATGCTGGGTAGGGATGTGAGAGGAAGGGGATAGGTTTCTGAAGGGGTTGAGTGAGGGCAGATATGAGGTTTAAAAATGGTGAAAAGTGGCAATAGGAGATGGAGTGGAGGGAACAGAAGAATGGCGTGGAGGCAAGAGAAGGAAGAAGAGACAGGGATTGAGCTAGGGCTGAGAGGGTGAGTACAGTGGGGCCAATGGGAGTGTTGTAGAGGGAAATGGCTAGATGAGATGTGAAAAGGAGGAGACTAAGGACTAGAAGGTGAGAAAAAAATAGAATGATGGTAAAATGAAATGGGCAGATATGAATCTAGAGAAGAGAAAAGAAAAATGGGAAAAAACCCATTAAGATCAGTGCCAGACAGATCTAGAGATGGAAAGGAAGAAGACAAGAGGAGAGAGAAGAATTGGAAAGGCAAACCTGGAAAAGAATTTAGGAGAAGGCTGACACAAGGAATGTGGAAAAGAGACTGACCAACCCAATTAGAAAAATAAAATGCACGAACAGAAAAAGGGGAGATGATAGACATGGGGGGAGTAGGGTGACAGAAGAGAGATGCTAGATTGGGATGGGTGGAAGAGAGGTGATGCTAGATCAGAGAGGAAAAAGGATATGGGAGGATACCGGATGTGGGGGGTGGATTTGTAAGGTGAAGGAAAATACTGGACATGGGGTAAGTAGGAAGACAGAGGGGAAATACTGGGCATAGGTGGAGTAAGAAGACAAACCTGGGGGTGCTGGACATTGGACAGGGATAGAAGGAATAGGGAGATGGGGAGAAGATGACATGAAAGTAGGAGAGAGACACGGAGGGATGCTGGATACAAGAGGGATGAGGGTGACAGGGAGAGATGATGGATGGAGGTGGGGGAAGATGATGTGCTGGACAGAGGGGGCAAGAAAAAGAAGATATTGGTCAGTTGAATGAAAATAGAGGGTAATGTACAGAAGGGAGGAAAAAGAGAAAGAAGGTGCTGGAAGAGAGGGGAGAAGAATGGGAAGGTAGGGATGAGGGAAATGAAAAGCTGTAGATAGTTAGGGTCCTTGTTGTGTTACTTCTGTAAGTTAGTGGTGTTATAGTGAACTATATTATTAGCTCTATAGGTCCTGAGTGATTTTTGTAGGTTTTGTATTACAAACACTTCACAACATGCTTGGGACTGGAAAGGGTTTATATTTTACAGTGATTACACCAAAATCATAAATCTCTTTGTGTGGTGAGTTCATGGGGAATAAGGCATTTATATTTGTTATAAAGCAAAGTTGAAGGATATGTGCCATTGTAATAATTATTTTGCAGGATCTGTGATGAGTGTTGAGATGCTGACCAGACTAACCTGCTTATAATTGAACGAGAAAAACGCCCAAGTTCCGACCTAAATCGGGAGATGGACGTTTATCTCATAAAAACGAATATCGCGGTATAATCGAAAGCCGAACTTGGACGTTTTCAACTGCACTCCATCACGGAAGCGTACAAAGTTGACGGGGGCATGTCGGAGGCGTGGTGAAGGCGGGACTGGGGCATGGTTATCACCCGAACAGAGATGGGCGCCTTTCGCCGATAATGGGAAAAAAGTATGCATTTGTAGCTAGAATTTAGGGCACTTTTCCTGGACCCTGTTTTTTCACGAATAAGGCCCTCAAAAGTGCCCTAAATGACCAGATTACCACCAGAGGGAATCGGGGATGACCTCCCCTGACTCCCCCAGTGGTCACTAACCCCCTGCCACCACAAAAAATGATGTTTCACAACTTTTTATTTTCACCTTCAAATGTCATACCCACCTCCCTGGCAGCAGTATGCAGGTCCCTGGAGCAGTTGTTAGGGGGTGCAGTGGACTTCAGGCAGGTGGACCCAGGCCCATCCCCCTCTACCTGTTACAATTATGCTGCTTAATGCTTAGTCGTCCAACCTCCCAAACCCACTGTACCCACATGTAGGTGCCCCCCTTCACCCCTTAGGGCTATAGTAATGGTGTAGACTTGTGGGCAGTGGGTTTTGAGGGGGATTTGGGGGCCTCAACACACAAGGGAAGGGTGCTATGCACCTGGGAGCTCTTTTACCTTTTTTTTTTGTTTTTGTAAAAGTGCCCCCTAGGGTGCCCAGTTGGTGTCCTGGCATGTGAGAGGGACCAGTGCACTACAAATCCTGGTCCCTCCCACGAACAAATGCCTTGGATTTATTCGTTTTTGAGCTGGGCGCTTTCATTTTCCATTATCGCTGAAAAACAAAAACGCCCAGCTCACAAATTGTTGAATAAAACATGGACGTCTATTTTTTTCGAAAATACGGTTCGGTCCGCCCTATTTTTGTAGCGCTGGTGCTTATCCGGCAGTAATCGGGCAGCGCCGCCTTAGCGTGGGATCCCTTATTCCCAAAATGGCCTTGCAGCAAGTGGTTCACTTACCGCATAGCTATTTCTTTTCCAGCAAAAAAAAACAAAACAGTCTTTTACCCACTGCTGTTAACAGGGGTCTCAGCTTAGTAAAAGGATCCCTCAATTGGGCACACATCTTGGATTGATGTCCAATTTTGGATGCTATATATAGAATCTGGGGGATATTGCAAGAAGCAAACTTCTAGAAGTAAGTTATGGATGTGCAATTTACCTTTTAGGGCCTACAGAGAGGTTTTAGGACATGTTAACAGTGAATATGAGTGAAGCACAGATAAGAATTACAAAGAAAGAACCTAATACAGCAGGTGGTGCAGATGACTTAACTTAAAATGATTCCATCAAAAGTGCTCCAGAAGTGAAATACTATTTATGAGACACTGAAAAATTGTCTATTCTTCTTGGACACAACATTAAGATGTGGATAATATTGTCTTCAGTCGCGTCTACTTTACAAACATCAGATTACCCCAGTATAACCTTTAAAAAATTGTCCTACTAGGTAGTCACCATGCTACAAATCACTAGTTGCTGGTATGTGGATGTGGTTAAGGCATGAACAACAGGGGTGCTGCACCACAGAAATCAATGGAGAAGTTAGGTTTTATTTCTCTCATGGCTCTCTAAATAAAGGTGTTAGAAAGGGTACATGTCAGGTCAACAATGCTACAATCCAGACAAAGCAGCAAATTTACATAGAAGTGTAATTGAAAATTCTGAACTGATTCTGAGGAGGCCATTAACACCAATGATATTACCAGACACATGGATTGGGGGAGGGGGAGGTTGGCGGTGACACAATCAAAATCTGAAGAAATGCCAAGCAGAAAAGTAAAAAGGCATTTTGATCAAATCTGCAAGGATAAGTAACTTGCTGATTCTGAAAGTTATTTCAGGCTTCATACTTTTTATATTAGAATTTTCATAATATATTCATGAAATAACACAGGAAAAAAAGAGGAAATACATTGTCTCTTTGCAACAGTAATAAAGACCAAGAAATACAAATATTTAATCCAAGTCCACACATCTAGGGCAAGAGAAAAAGAGGGACTACCATAAACTACTATTCATATTCAAAGATTGTAACTTCTTAAATTCAGACTTCATATTTTTTATGGGTGTCTCAATATAGTGACTGCATAACTCAAATATACTTAAGAGCTTATAATCAGATGCAGATCTGTTCAAAGCGATTCAGCCAAACACACTTAATTCTGCAAGTGATAATGACCTGAGTGAGGAATTCAAAAGATTTGCCACTCAGATCATCAATGATATCTCACCTAATTTTCCTGGACAGTTTATCTCTTGCTTGAAAATGGATGTATCAAACAAATCTTTGGTGAAAAATGTGGCCAAAATAATGATTGTTGAAAACAATGCCATAATTGCAGAAGTGTGCAAATGTTTCGTCTGTTTCTTTCCATGCCTGTGACAACTTACCAAGAGGTCATTTTCTAAACTAAAACTCATAAAGAACTATCTGAGGAGCTCTATAGACTGTTATCTATTGAAAATGAATGTGCCAAAAATTCTGCCTAAGCATGTTATCTATGATTTTGCTAAATGAAAAGCATGTAGAATACAGTTCAGATGAGACAAATAACATACATGCATCATACATCATTAACATACATGCAATTCTAAATTAAAAAAAAAAATCACACTAGGCTGCAACTTTATTATGATATCAATTCAACTCCACCTAAATCACCCCTTCCAAGTTGACTTCTACATGAGACTAAATGATAACATCCTAGTTTGAACTGTATTAGAACAAATAACACTTAAAAAGGGGCAGAGGCACTTGTGGGGTCAAGGAGGCCACTATCCAATAACAACTTATCTACATTCAGAATCTTTCCCAGGTATCTCCTCTTTGCCCTGTGGAATTGTTTAGATGTCTCGGCATCATTTCTATTCCCATCTCACTTTTGTCCCTCTAATTTACAACGTCTACAAAACCAATTTTATTTTTGTTCTTCTACAGTTTCGTACAATCTGCCGCTATTTTAGTCCTGATATTTTTTTGTCAATGATCCTCTTACTACTGACCACTAGGCTAGATTATTGCAATATAATTTATCTGGGCTGCACTCAGTCTAACATCAAGAAACTGCAGTCTATTCAGAATACCGCTATTCACTTACTAAGCCATGCCCAATACTGCGATCATGTTTCTCCACTACTATAGAAGTTCCATTGGTTACCTATCAAACAATGTATTATCTTCAAACTTCTCATTCTTACAGTCAAAGCTTTCAGACTTGGTCTTTCACACTATCTCTTTTCGCTTACCATTCCATACGCACCAGGCTGCCTCCTCCGTTCTCTCAATGATTGCCGTTTGGTTCTCCCTGATCCCAAATATGCTCAGCTAGAATTCACTAAACATCACACATTCTTCTTTGCGGCTCCCTCTAGATATCCATATTGACCCCTCTCTTAAGAGCTTTAAAACCAAACTCACAAGACCTAGCTTTATACAGGCTGTAAGTCCACCTTAGAGCAAAACTGTAGCACTCTCCTTCCCCCACACCTACTCCTTCCTTTCCTTATGTGCATTGACCCCTTTTGCCCCCTCTCCCTAGTTATCCTCTCTTGCTGCAAATGTTCACTATCAGTTGGTAAGATTGCTCTTCCAGTTGTGACTGGTATGCTTTCCTATCAATTACTGTAGTTCCTTTCTGTTTTCTTTTGCTTTGTTTTTGGATTAACGTACACCGCCTAGATCTGTGAGTTAGTCATGGCGGTATAGCAAATTTTAATAAACTATAAACTATCTACACAGTGATATCACCGATGCTGCCAACTTTTTCCATAACACCAATCTGAGAATCAAACATATACAATTTTGTCAAATATCCCCCCAATTACTGCATCATCTGTGATATACCCCACATCTTCAGCTCCCTCAAATTCACTTTCTCACCCACTATAAAGGGCAGGTGGGTGGGCTTCAAAACCCTCTCAACCAGCAACTGTTGCCCTTCAAACACCACACAGCAGAATTAGAAAAAGGTACAGATAAGGGTGACAGAAATGATATAGGGGATGGGATGACTTCTTATAAGGAAAGACTAAGGAGGCTATGACTGTTCAGCTTGGAGAAGAGACAACTGAGGGGAGATATGATTGAGGTCTATAAAATCTTGAGTGGAGTGGAACAGATAACAGTAACATAGTAGGTGACGGCAGAAAAAGACCTGCACGGTCCATCCAGTCTGCCCAACAAGATAAACTCATATGCGCTACTTTATAGGCATACCTGACCTTGATTTGTATCTACCATTTTCAGGGCGCAGACTGTAGAAATCTGCCCAGTACTAGCCCCGCCTCCCAACCACTAGCCCTGTCTCCCAACCACCGGTGCTGCCACCCAATCTCCGCTAAGCTTCTGAGGATCCATTCCTTCTGAACAGGATTCCTTTATGTTTATCTCACGCATTTTTTAATTCCGTTACCGTTTCATCTCCACCACCTCCCGTGGAAGGTAGATGTGAATCACTTGTTTACTCTTTCCAAACATACACAAACTAGGGCTGTGGTTCTCAAACCTGGTCGTGGAGGCACGCCAGACATGTTTTCAAGGTATCCACAATGAATATTGATGAAAGAGATTTGCCTGCATTGCTTCCACTGCATGCAAGTCTCTCTCATGAATATTCATTGTGGTTATCCTGAAAACCTGACTGTCTGGCGTGCCTCCACGACCAGGTTTGGGAACCACTGGACTAGGGGGCATACAATGAATCTAATAAGTAGTACATTTACAACAACTCAGAGAAAATGTGAAATTAATCTCTGGAATTTGTTGCTAGACAATGTGGTAAATGAGGTAGCGCAAAAGGGTTTAAAAGAGGTTTAGACAAGTCCCTAAAAGAAATGTCCATAAACTATTATTAAGATGGACTTGGAAATATCTATTGCTTATTCCTAGGATAAGCAGCACAAAATCTGTTTTATTCTTTTGGAATATTGCCAGGCACGTGTGACCTGAGATGGCCACTTTGGAGACAGGATGGACCTTCAGTCTGTTCTAGTATGGCAATGCTTAGGTACTTAATTGTTGAAAATGTTACAAATTTAAAAAAAGTATTTAAAAATAATTAATATGAGTTACATTTTTCTTATTAAAACAAATGCCTGAAACAAACAGAAATAATGACTGAAATTGGTAGTAAATCTGAATATTACACTTTGGGGCCCTTTTATTTGTTTAATTATGATATTTGTATCCTGCATTATCCCAAACAGAGGTGAAGTTCAATGTAGCTTACAATTCAATTAGAAGCAGGTACTACCTCTTTCCCTAGAGGGCGCACAATCTTGGCTTTTGTAACTGAGGCAATGGAGAGTTGAGTGACCTGCCCAGGGTCACAAGGAGCTGCAGTGGGAACTGAACTGAGGATGCTGGGATCAAAGTCCACTATACTAACCATTAGGCAACTCCTCCACTCTGACGTGGTGAGTCCAACTTGGTCTTACACACCAATTTGAAGCTACCACCGGCCCAACATGGGCACTGGCAAATGATCCAGCCCCAGTGTGCTTCAATTTCCATGCTGTGGAAAATAGGACTTGATTTTTTTCCGCCGATTACTGCCACCCATCATTCCATTTTTTCCAGTTTCGTAAAGAAAAGGTTTCTGTTTTCCCATTCATTCTTCATTCATTTTGCCTTATTCCTCATAAGAGCATACAAATTCCTGTGGAGGGGCATAATCGAAAGGGGTGCCCAAGTTTTGCTGAGTACATCCTCGCAGGACGTCCCGGCAAAGGGTTGGGGAAACCCGTATTATCGAAACAAGATGGGCGTCCATCTTTCAATTCGATAATACGGTCGGGGATGCCCTAATTGCGAAATTTAGGTTTACCTTAGAGATGGTCGACCTTAGAGATGGAAACCAAGGATGCCTATCTCAGAAACGACCAAATCTAAGCCATTTGGTGGTGGGAGGAGCCAACATTTATAGTGCACTGGTCCCCCTAACATGCCAAGACACCAACCGGGCACCCTAGGAGGCACTGCAGTGGACTTCAAAAATTGCTCCCAGGTGCATAGCTCCCTTACCTTGTTTGCTGAGTCCCCCCCCCCAACTCCCCCAAAACCCACTACCCACAACTGTACACAACTACCATAGCCCTAAGGGGTGAAGGGGGGCACCTACATGTGGGTACAGTGGGTTCCTGGTGGGTTTTGAAGGGTTCACATTTACCACCACAAGTGTAACAGGTAGGGGGGGATGGGCTTGGATCCGCCTGCCTGAAGTGCACTGCACCCACTAAAACTGCTCCAGGGACCTGCATACTGCTGTGATGGATCTGAGTATGATATTTGAGGCTGGCATAGAGGCTGGAAAAATATTTTAAAAAATGTTTTGAGGGTGGGAGGGGGTTAGTGACCACTGGGGGAGTAAGGGGAGGTCATCCCCGATTCCTTCCGGCGGTCATCTGGTCATTTAGGGCACAATTTTGCGGCTTGTTCCTAAGAAAAAAAGGACCAAGTCGTCCAAGTATTCGTCAGGGACACCCTTCTTTTTTCCATTATCGGTCGAGGATGCCCATGTGTTAGGCACACCCCAATCCCGCCTTCACTACGCCTCCAACATGCCCCCGTTTTGGTCATCCCCGCGATGGAAAGCAGTTGAGGATGCCCAAAATCGGCTTTCGATTATGTCGATTTGGGCGACCCTGTAAGAAAGGACGCCCATCTTGCAATTTGTGTTGAAAGATGGGCGTCCTTCTCTTTTGAAAATAAGCCAGAAAATAAGTCAAAATAAACGTTTATGAAACCTAGTATCTTGTTTCCAATAGTGGCTAATCCAGCTCACAAATACCTAGCAGAATCCCCCCCCCCCCCCCAAAAAAAAAAAAAAACTAAAGCAGAGCAAGAAAATATTTGGCTATGGATTTAGCACAGGACATTTTTTGATCCTGCACTTTATATAGCCTTTCCTGTATATGGGGTTTATTTATTTGTGACATTTATATTTCACATTATCCCAAACAAGTTTGAATTCAATGTCGCCTACAATGAACAATATAGGATACATAACAAAGAATAATGCATGGGTTGTTTGTCTTTTTCCACAATCTATACCACAATAAAATGAAAGGCAACAGATCTTTTATAGAAATAAAGTATACTGAAATAGAACATGAATTAGGCAAAGTAATATATCATAAACCCTCTCAATAAACTTTTTATAATATTAACAATTTAAAGTTCTGCTGACAGTTCTGTGCATGTGTTCTAACTCTAAATTTACTGCACAAATAGACATTATTTACACAGTTCAAAAATATAAAATGGGACATGACTTATAATGTACCACAAAAGTTTAAATTAAGTCCAGATTGTTTTTGGACTTCTTGGGGAAGCATATGGTACATGAAAAATTTATATATATGAACTTTGTTCTGTGTTACTCAATAACAGCTTGAAAAGTTCCATGAAAGATAAAAGAGTCAGTGCTTAAACCCACAGACAGTGCTTTTTTTTAAAAACCCCAGCCATGGATTTTAAATATTTTTATATATTTAGTGCTTCTATTCATAGAAATGGTAGTGTTCAATATTAAGGGTGCACAGCTCAAATTTTTATTTTACTTATGACCCCTTTTTCAAAGCGTTGGTACCTATACCACCGCTTTGCCGTGCATCACTTCAGCACTACCGCCAGGCTTCTGGATGAGCATGGCAGTAGTGCCTGCCCCCAGTGTGTACCATTTCCAGCATCGGGGGCTTACCTGGCAGTAATAGGAAAGCCCTGCGTGCTGCCTGGTTACCACCAGGTTAGCGTGGGAGCCCCTACTGCCTCCTAAATTGATGACGGTAAGAGCGCCCCCGGGAAATAGCCATACAGCAAGTGATTCACTTACTGCACATAATAGTGTTATGAAATAATGTCCTTGATAATATTTCAAGTTATCAGTAATATATTCGTGAAGAATGTACAGCTCAATTAATTATTGCTGAATGCTATATTTCTTCGGACCTTCAGAGGTAAACCCAGAAACACTCATTAGTCACCATCACACTGTTTTATGTGTGGTTTCAGGGTACATACCCTTCTTGTCTTAGGTCTTAGAGTATATTTATTTTAGTCTATTTGAATCCATAACAGTTGAGCAAAAGGCTTCTATATCCGTAACAAGATGGTATAAAGTTCATTTTCTTAGCTTGTTAATAATTCATGTCAGCTGAAAGGTAGGGTAATACAGCAGCGTTTAGCAGTTTTTATAAAGCTGAAAAAATAAGGCAATACATCGACACGTGTGTCACCAGCAGGGCTTTTTCAAAGTATATCCCTTTAAGTCTCAGAATGAGTATCCAGTAGGCCACTCTGCCACTCCTCCACTCTACTCCACTCCCTTGAAATTTGGCCATCCCTGCTGGGGGCATCCAAAATGTTTGAAAGAAGGACGTCCATGTCTTCGTTATCCCTCCGCTGACACACACACATACCTCCTCCCCCCCCCAGGGACCTGCATACTGCGCCCCCCCCCCCCCCACAAGGATGGCCAAATTTCAAGGGCGTGGAGTGGAGGAGTAGCCTAGTGGTTAGGGCACTGGTCTTGCAATCCAGAGGTGGCCAGTTCAAATCCCACTGCTGCTACTTGTGTTCCAAAATCCAAATAAATGAAGAAGAAGGGTGTCAGAGGCATAGTAAAGGCATGGATGTCCTTCTCACAGAAATATCCACATTTTGGCCGTCCTCAACTGCCGTTGCAGTAGCAGGGACGGAGGCATAGCAAAGGACATACTCTAAAAAAAGACAAAAGTATTTGAAGTTGTTTTTTTCAGGGTGAAAAGATTTTGAAGTTGTTTTTTTCAGGGTGGGAGGTGGTTAGTGACCTCTGGGGAAGTCAGGGGAGGTGATCCCCGATTCCCTCCGGTGGTCATGTGGTCAGTTCGGGCACCTTTTTGATGCTTGGTCGTGAAAAAAATGGACCAAGTAAAGTTGGTCAAATGCTCATCAGGGACGCCCTTCTTTTTCCATTATAGGCCGAGGACGCCCATCTGTTAACCACGCCCCCGTCCCACCTTCTGTACACTGCCGACACGCCCACTTGAACTTTGGTCATCCCTGCGATGGAAAGCAGTTGAGGACGCCCAAAATCGGCTTTCGATTATGCCGATTTGGGCAACCTTAGGAGAAGGACGCCCATCTCCCGATTTGTGTCGGAAGATGGGCACCCTTCTCCTTCGAAAATATGCAGGACAGCCAGTTAAATGTGCCTTGCATGTATAACTGAAGCAATTAGTGCACCTTAATGCACCCAAATGCTTACAGCAAGTAAGCGCAAGGGGTGCACACATGAGCATGGTACCAACTTACACGTGTAACTTTTAGAATACTATAGGTTACGCACACTGTATGGCCCACAGGCACACCGATGTATGCCAGCCATAGATCTGGTGTAAGTGGTTGTGCCTAAGTGTAGGCATCTCAATGACATTTTGTATTAGTATTCCACTGTGAAATCTTTGTGCCAAGATGCCATTATAGCACAGCACAACATTTATTCATGTATTCTGCATATACCAGACAACAGGTTCAACGCGGATCACAATAACAATATCAACCAGGTATCGCCCAGTGAATAACAATCAAATTTTTTAAAAAATTGGTACTGCACTCAATGCATGGCATCAAGAAATCTAACTTGAGATGCCAAGTTACAGAATTTGCCTGCAGGTTTTGTGTATTTTATTCGGAACAAGATGTATTGCTTATGAGTTGTAAGATTAGATGGTTTCCTGATATTGCAAAGACTACACCTCACAGGACTTGGCTGGGAGACCAGGAAGGGAATGGGGGGAGGGGGGTATTGGCTTGTCATCCAGGCTGTAAGAAAAAAAAAAAGCGAGGTTTCAGTACATCTAGAGGGATAGTGAGGAGGCCGCAGTCCCTGCCTGTGAGGATAGAAAAACAAGTGTGCGTCTGCCAAGTATGAACACAATAAGCACGTGAGATACTTACTTGGAAGAGCAGGGCTGGGAGACCAGGAAGGGACAGAGGTGGGTTGGCTTGTCGTCCAGGCTGTAAGAAAAAAAAAACAAAGTTAAAAGTGCACAAATATGTGTGTGTTTGGTGGCTAGGAAACTATATGGTAGCCACAGGAGATACTTACAGAGAGAAGTGCTGGGACACGAGAGTAGGGGAAAAAAAGAACACACACATTAGACGAACACATAATGACAAAGGGGATAGAGAATATGTGACTGTGGGAGAAATGTATATAGGGAATAGGTAGGGAGAATATACCATTTGCACTGTGGGAACTGACGGCGAGGTCATCCTGCGATACCTCACGTCTCAGCTCCCTGATCTCCTGCCGGAGATCCAGAAAGCACATCCTCATCTGCTGTTGCTCTGCGAAATGTCTTTCGGGTTGCTGCTGTAGTTCATGGAAATTCCTTTTCAGTATCTCACACAGGTCGCTCAAATTGGTGTTGGTCTTCTCCAACTCACGCATCAATGCATTGTCCACCAAATTCAGCTGCTCGCACTGTGCATCAGACACAAGGCGCACCTGCTCACATATGGCATCTGTCGAATGCTGGACACGCCAGCCACTTCTTTAAGCAGTGTGTTGATACCTTCATTCCACTTGGCCTGCATCTCCCACAGCTGACGCCGATCCTCCCATTCCTCTGTAAGGGGTGCAGGAGGACGGTCATTGCGTGACTCAACAGAAGATACGGGGGTGACATCGACATCGACGGGGGTGACATCGATGAGCTGAAGGGTCACAGTTTCTTCCGGCTCCCCATCCTCTCCTCCCTGTGTAGGCGTTAGTAACCATAGCCCTTAAAATAGAAAGGGTACAAATTATACACACACACACACATACACACCGCCAATGTTCTATTGTAACTTTATGCTACACACAATGCCACCTCAGTACTCATGTGCTTCTTGTTCATCTTGGCTGCAACATGGTGCTGCAGGCTCTGACACCCCTGTGGAAGTGCCCGCAACTAGATGGCCAACTACCCCCCCCCCCCAAAAAAAAAAGAGGCCAGCCGATTAACAACACTACTACTGTTAACTACACCCACTACTACTGTTCCCTTCCAGCACCCCACAGCACATCACATTGCTCACCACCTTCTCTGTCCTCAGTTGTGGGACCTGGGGTTGCACCTGGCAATCTGGTGTAATCTTCCAGATGTTCACCTACAAAGACAAACACAAACGAGTTTGATCCAAACCCACCCATCACCACAGTTCTTACCGCCACCCCATTGTTTGCAATACGTGAAACAAACTCACCCTCTATATCACCAATGGCCTCCTCCAACATGTCAACATCACCACACAGGCCGACTACCTGCTCACGGCCAAGGGTGGACAACACAGCTTCCTCCAGGGGAGTCAGCTCCAAGGCACAGCAAGGGCCACCCCCTGTACCCATTCCATGCTTCCACTTCTTCTGTGCCTTGGCTTTGAGGAGACCCCTGAAATCTTGCCAGCGATGCTTACACTGCTCCACAGTGCACCTCTGCACACCAACAGCACTCACATCCTCCGCAATCTTCCTCCAGACTTGGTTTTTTTTTGGCCAAGTGAGGGCCTGGACTTTTTAAAAAGCCGGTCAAGCTTTTCGCATACACGATGCACCAAAACTTCAAGCTCGTCATCTGTAAATTTTGGTGCATGCTTCCGCTTACCATTGCCATCAGGGCCCACACTTTGAACCACTGTTTCCTCCTCCTTCTCCCATTGGGGCACATTATCCTCCATTGCTTCCAGAAAAATAAATGAAGGAGATGTTAACATCAGGAAAATGCAAGAGGAAGCACACCACTCAGCCATAAGCTCATCTCTCTGCATGAAACGTCACACTTACCTATGAACATGTGCAAGCACCTAACGGAAAATCGGAGTCAAGCAACGAGGCAGGCACCACACGCCAGTAGCCGTTGTGATAAAAAAGTTACTCACGCACCTATAAGCCCCGCTTCCGAGTGACGTGTATCTTACACGCCCCAGACGCACATCTATGATGCGTTTTTGTAGACATGCGTAGAACAGCCACAGTGATACCATGTGCTTAGCGAATGACTATTGTGCGCATCTGTTTCCTACACCGCTAGCAGGGATTTCATTAGATTAGCGATACTTTCATGCATCTACCTTTATAGTACAGCGCCGACTATTTGCATATGTTTTTTTTAGAGCATCTATTGTTTTTTTTCTAAATCGGTAAGTTTACAACGTGACTTTTACGTTTTCAGTTCTTCTACGTTTCTTTGATGCATCAAACCCACTATCTTTTGTTAAAGCCTGGTTTCCTGTATAGATGGGCCTTAAATTCCCATGTTAATGTAGAGTGAACTTTAACTCATTTTTTGAGCACTTTCAATTAACAGTATTTCTAAGTGATAAAAGGTTAATCAACACCCCGGTGTCTGATCTAGAATACAGCTGAGAGATCTGTCACTGAATGAAGTAGAACTCTGCTCATAATTCTCACATATGCTGTATTTTTTTCCTTTTTGTATGTTTATGCTAGGTTTTATGAATGATGAACCTGTATTTTAATTTTTGTTGTGGCTTTGTGATATTGATATTTATTTTTCTTATATTTTTCATGTACTATGGAGTCAAATGAATTTATCTTGTTTACATGTTTATCAACTGATGTGATTGTAATTGCAAACTGATAATATAGACCACAGGCTGTGTTCACAGTTAGTTATAAAACATTCTGTCAAAAAAAATCTGTAGATTCTTTTGTAGTTCTGTTACTGCACTGCAAGAAAAATCAAGAAGTCAAAGTTTCAGCAAGACTGTTTCCGAAGGACACTGGCAAAAAAAAACTAATTTGAGGTATTACAGGAATCAGTTTCAATGGAGATAAAAATCATCCCCTGTTAGTTGCTGACCATGTAGTTTCAGGAAATAGGTCCAATATATAAAGACAGTTCATAATGGCAAATTCTCTATTATAGTCTGAATTATTGATTGCTTGAATATACTTGGATGGGGCACTGAGAACTTTCTTGGCAGTGTCAAAAATAAAAATCACGTACTTCAACCTCTGTTGTGTAATTCTAGGTGCAAAACCAATGAGGTGTATTAATATCTAACTCAAGATCTTCCAAGTAGATAAAATAATTTCAAACCTTTTTATGCTGCTGTACTGAAATATGGTTATTACTGTTACAAGTATGTACTTAGTGAAGAGAAGTTAATTATTATGGCTGCACTTTCCATTTGTAATAAACATACAGAATACTCAACATATTTAGGAAGCTCTTAATAATATGTTGCCAGAGCCTGGCACCTTAATGTCTGGACACTATCCTCATCAGGCTCATTCAAAGGTCACTTAAGCATAATAAAATGTTACTTGGAGAAAAGAATGACTTACAATGAAGTATGTTTATGGACTGATAGCAAGAATTCCAGACTATTGACTCAGTGAATGAAGTGCATTCGTGCAAACCTATCAGATGTCTGATTCAAAACACTTCATCAGTTTTGGTAGATTTTATAGACCACTGGATTCAGTGAGACTCTATGAAGTGTTATAAAATTTTAAAAATATCTGTAGATAAATCGATTGATAGATGTAGATAGAGATAAATATACATTCATGTGTAATCCTTGCTTGCCTGGTGAGCATCATGATGGGCTACTTTTAATAATTTTGTTTGTGGAGTCAGGGCCAGGACCAACAAGTGCTGAAGGCTGAAGACACAGTAAATCCACTCAGTCAGTACTCTCCTTTCATCCATTAAGTCAGTCCAGGACAGAAGTTGCAGTTTTGAACCAAAGGGTTTATTTATACTTGGATGATGAAGGTAAAAATTATGGCACAACTTCAGCATAAACTATGTACAAGCAATAGTAGAACAAAGCAGTTTCAATCACATCATCTTTAGTATGTTTCCTTCTGTTTAGAGGTTCTTAGCAAAGGTCCTTTATAGCTTTACTCTCTCTGGACCCATCCTCAGAGGAGAGCTACTCTGCAAGTTTCTGTCAGCCTTCAGGTACAAAGTCTTTGTAGGTGGTCCCTTCCCTGATGGACACACTGCTACTGAGGTTCTCTGTCCTGTGGTTTCTCCTGGGTCCCTCGTCTTCAGGCTTTCTCCTATCACCTCTGTATAGGAAGAGTGCTAAGCTGGTTCCCGGTTCCAGCTTTCATTGCCCTCCTACTTTCTCCAGGTACAGTGGCTTTAATAGCCAGAGACTCTTTTCCTCTTATCAGATATACAGGTACCAGGAAGGATAGAGCCAAGAGTCTTTCCTTTGCAGTAGAGGTACAATGACCTGGGAAGCTGGAGACAAAGACAGGGAAATTCACACTGGCTGACACAGTTTCCCATCAAAGAGTGTCTCCTCCTACTATTGTTGATCACAGGTAAAATAGCCAGCCAACTACTTTATCATGTATATTTGAACCTCTAGTGGAGGCAATGCATAGACTTGTTGTAAGTATTGAATGCCAGGCCAGAATGTGCCACGGCCTTGTATAATCTGAGTAGAGAGAGAGAGAGAGAGAGAGATAAATATATATAGATATACAAGCACAGTATCTTTATCTGTCTATATATTTAGATAGATAGATATCTATTATAAAAAAAATGATACAAATCTTTTTTGTTTTGAAAGCCATTATCTGACAAAGCAGAGACTTACTTTACCCATAGGCTAGATGTTACAGATATGATGCATCTGTTCAATCTATTTATGACTTTAAAATCTAGGCAAACATCCTGGCTAGGAGACATGCAGAATGAAGATACCCACACTCCTTCCTCAGTGAACACAGCATATCTCAGAACTCTTTTTGTGTGTGTGTGTGTGTGTGTGTGTGTGTGTGTGTGTGTGTGTGTGTGTGTGTGTGTGTGTGTGTGTGTGTGTGTGTGCGTGTGTGCGTGTGTGCGTGTGTGCGTGCAAATTATGGCTTGATTTTAGAGGATAAATCAAAGAATTCCAAGGATAAACAAATATGTATTTTGGTGTATTCAAACTTGGCACCGAAGATTGCTCAGATTATACAAGGCCCTGGCACCTTCTGGCCTGGCATTCAATACTTAAAACAAGTCTATGTATTGCCTCCACTAGAGATTCAAATATAAATGGTAAAGTAATTTATTCCTGATTCCCTTCAGCTGTTGATGTATGAGATATGGAGTGGGACACCAACTATGTGGACAATGCAACTTTTCATTTGCTTGCAAGGAATTACCCCCAAATTGTATAAGACAGAATCAGTCACAAAATGAGCTTCTTGGCATTTCATGTGTGCTAATTACATTAGCGCATGCTAATGGAATTAACACACATGAAATGCCAAGAAGTCCATTTTATTCCTATGGGCTTCTTAGCATTTAGGACTAAATTCTATAAATGGTGCTTAAATTGGCGCTGAAAAAAGCGCTTAACGCTATTCTATAAATTGCTTAGTGCTATTCTATAAATGGCGCTTAAAGTTGGGTGCCATTTATAGAATAGCGCTTCATGCTGGGAACTGCAGCTACATTTAAGCACAACCATTTACACCAATGAAACCTTGCTGCAAATCCCCATGCCTAAATTAGGCGTGGATCCCCATTATTCTATAACAACGTGCATAAACTGTGGAAATGCCCCCGATTCACCCATGACACTCCCATAGCAGAGCCCCCTTTTTGGACCCACATGTAATGTTTATGTGCAGATCCAGTGCCTAAATATATGTGTCTACATTTTAATTAAATCCAATTAGCACCAATATCTGCATGTTAAAAAGACAATTCAACGCTAATTAGCTCATTATTCAATTAAATTGTGTGCACAAACTGGGGGTGGGCCCAAATTAGTGCAAGCAAATTTTTGCGACTTTTATAGAATTTGGGGATTCATGTGCACTTCAAGTGTACAGCGCTCCGTACGTCTAGTAGTGCTATAGAAATGACAAGTAGTAGTAGTAATTCCGTTAGCAGGTGCTAAGCTTTAGCAAACGGGCCCCTAAGTGATACATCTGGTTCTTTAAGACTCCAGTCTCTAAAATAAGTCCATTGTTTTCTCTTTAAAAACAAGTGTGGTCTTCCAAAATGTTTTCTCATCATTTTTTGTAAATCCTTCATAAGTAGAGGAGTGTGGTAGCCGTGTTAGTCCACTCTTAAGGTTATCAATAGAAATCAAACAAAATAAAACATGGAGAAGAAAATAAGATGATACCTTTTTATTGGACATAACTTAATACATTTCTTGATTAGCTTTCGAAGGTTGCCCTTCTTCCTCAAATCACAAAGGAAATATATTCAACATAAAGGGATCTTTCACTTGCTTATCTTCCAATGTGGTATATATCATTCAGTGTAAAAAATGTAACGAAGGATGCTATATTGGAGAAACAGGCCAGATGCTTAAGACAAGATTCAATTTACATAGACATCATATGAACAATACTGGTGCCTGCAGGGTTCCCACGCCTGTTGGTCAACATTTTACAGGACCAGGACACTGTACCAGTGACTTCACAGTGAGAATCCTGAAAGGTAACTTTAAAACCATACAAGAACGTAAGACCTTTGAAGTCAGAATGATTGAATATTTTAACACCCAACAGAAAGGACTTAACAAGGATCTGGGGTTCCTAGCCCATTATAAACCATAAAGCTGTATGTCTCTGTTGATCACCCTCCCCTCACCTATCCACACCCATCCTGTTAGAATATCAATGATATGCTTTGATGTCCCCATGCATACTTCCTACCCACCCCCCTCTTCCCACCCTGTCAGACTGTCATAGTAATGCTTGAATGTTTTCACTTATATACACTGTCAGCTAGCACATTTGCTTATTTCCGATCTGAGGAAGAAGGGCAACCTTCGAAAGCTAATCAAGAAATGTATTAAGTTATGTCCAATAAAAAAGGTATCATCTTATTTTCTTTTCCATGTTTTATTTTGTTTGATTTCTATTGATAACCTTGTAAATCCTTCAAAAGTCTACAGAAATTGAGAGTGCGCACAATATTAGGATCAGATTTATTAGCTTGTCCATTCAAAAAGTTCATCACTGGGTTTTGCTAACAACTGAGTGATTTTACTATATATTTTTTGTTATTATTGGTTAGACCAGCATTTGTAATTAAGTTTATTTCATGTTGTTGGTTGATTGTATTCCAGCTTCCGTCATCAATCTAACATATGTTTGGTATTTTTACAGATTTTACTCAAATCATAGATGTGTCACTTAGTACATACTGAATTGAGGAAGCAATTTGTACTAGATCACTGACATTACACGATAATTTTATTTCATTACATTTTACTCTGGCCTATTTCAGTAGTTAATTTTGAGAACTAATTCTGATTTTGAGTATTAATCAACTTTGCTTCATAGATTGTGATATAATTTAAGATATGATTCAATTATTTTAGGAGTCCTTTTACTCAGGGGTTCTTTTACTAAGGTGTGCTGAAAAATGGTCTGTGCTAGTGTAGGTGCATGTTTTGAACGTGCGCAGATCCATTTTTCAGCGCACCTGTAAAAAATGTATTTTTAAAATCTTGGCTGAAAATGGATGTGCGGCAAAATGAAAATTGTCACGCGTCCATTTTGGGTCTGAGACCTTACTGCCACCCATTCACTTAGCGGTAAGGTCTCACACGTTATCCGGGCAGTAATGATCTACATGCATAGAATGCTTTTTACCGCCCGGTTAGTGCCGCGTGTGTAAAAAATGAAATTACAGCCCGGGCCATGTGGTAGCCAGGCGGTAATTCCAAATTGATGTGCATACTTTTCAGAGTGGGGTCAGACAGCACTGGCTTTTCTTTATGCTTTGGGCTGACATGGAAGGTAGAGAATCCACATTGGCATTAGGCCCTGAAATGGGGAGAGAAGGGAGGGATGTGGAGTGGGAGTTGGGAAGGTGAGATGAGATGCTGGCCAACTGCGGGAGGGTGGGGGTGGAATTTAAGGTAAGGATTAATGCTGGCCACTGTAAGGGTGGGGGAGAGATAGATAGAAACATAGAAACATGATGGCAGATAAAGGCCATATGACCCATCCAGTCTGCCCATCCTCTGTAACCCCTAACTCTTCCTTTTCCTAAATGATCCCACATGCTTATCCCATGCCTTTTAAAATTCTGGAACAGCTCTCGAATCCACAACCTCTACCGGGAGGCCATTCCATGCCTCCACCACCCTTTCCGTGAAATAGTACTTCCTTAGATTACTCCTAAGCCTATTCCCTCTTAACTTCATCATATCCCCCTCATTCCAGAGCTCTCCTTCAGTTGAAAAAGGCTCTCTTCCTGTACATAAATGCCCTTGAGATATTTAAATGTCTCTATCATGTCTCCTCACTCCCTCCTTTCTTCCAACTTATACATGTTGAGGTTCATAAGCCTATCCCTATAATTTTTCTGTTCAAGACCGTTTACTAATTTTGTAGCCGCCTGCTGCACCGACTCCATCCTGTTTATATCTTTCCATAGGTGCGGTCTCCAAAACTGCACACAGTACTCCAAATGGGGCCTCACTAGAGACTTACACAATGGCACTATCACCTCCTTTTTCCTGCTGGTCATGCCTCTCTTTATGCACCCAGGCATCCTTCTGGCTTTAACCATCGCTTTTTCTACCTGTTTGAAGCTTTAAGGTCACCGCACACAATCACCCCAAGTCCCGCTTTTCCTTCACACACTGAAACACTACACCCCCTATACTGTACCGTTCCCTCGGATTTTTGCAACCCAAGTGCATGACCCTGCATTTTTTGGGATTAAACCTTAGTTCCAAATATCAGTCCATTCCTCTAGCTTCGCTAGGTCCTTCCTCATGTCATTCACACCCTCCAGGGTATCCACCCTGTTGCAGAGTTTAGTATCATCCGCAAAGAGACAAACCTTACCAGACAGCTCTTCCGCAATATCGTTCACAAAGATGTTAAAAAGAGCTGGCCCTAGGACTGATCCCTGTGGTACTCCACTGACGACCTCCTTTTCTTCAAAGCAAGCTCCCATTTACCACCACCCTCTGTCTCCTACCATTCAACCAATTTTTAACACAATCAGTTACTCTAGGTCCCGCACCGAGGGAACTCAATTTATTTATCTGTCGCCTGTGTGGAACCGTGTCAAAGGCTTTGCTGAAATCCAAGTATACCACATCAAGTGCCCCTCCCACATCCAACCCAGTCGAAGAGGACAGTCAGATTCGTCTGACACAACCTGCCACTAGTGAAGCCATGCTGCTTTGGGTCTCGCATTCCATGTAGTTCAAGAAATGTCACAATCCTCCTTTTCAGAAGCGTTTCCATTAGCTTACTCACCACCGAGGTCAGACTGACAGGTCTGTAATTCCCAACCTCTTCCTTACTTCCACTCTTGTGCAAAGGAACCATATCCGCCCTCTTGTGCAAAGGAACCACATCCGCCCTTCTCCAGTCCACCGGGACCACTCCAGTTTCTAATGAAGCATTGAAGAGGTCCGAGAACTTCTCCGAGTTCCTTAAGCACCCTCGGGTGTATCCCATCAGGCCCTATCACTATGTCTACTTTTAGTTTGGCAAGCTCCTCACGAACACAGTCCTCTGTAAATGGGTCTTGGTCTACCATACAGCCATCCCCTTTAGCCTTTGTTTTCTGCTGCCCTACCCCTGGTCTTTCATTCATGAGCACAGAGCTAAAATAATCGTTAAGCAGTTCAACGTTTTCCTTATCATCTTCCACATATTTCTCTCCCTCAGCTTTTAGCCTCACAATGCTATTATGGCACTTCCTGATAGCTTTTCCAGCTTCTCTTCGCTTATTTAGGTATTCTCTCCTGTCTTCATCTTTCTGAGTCGTCTTATAATGTGCAAAGGCTAGCCTCCTTTCCCTTATCTTCTCAGCTACTACATTCGAGTACCACAAAGGCCTTCTTTTCCTCTTACTTTTATGTAATTTTCTAACATAAAGGTTAGTCACCTTTAATATAGCTCCTTACAGTCTTGTCCATTGCTGTTCTACATCCTTCAGCTGTTCCCATCCCGCTAACTGTTCCTTGAGAAATTCCCCCATCTCGGCAAAGTTAGCTCCTTTGAAATCCAGGACCTTCAATCTCAAGTGAGCCCTCTCTTCTGTTTTAATATTGAACCATACCATACGATGATCACTAGATAGTCACCAGTAGCTCTGAACTCTGATGGTCCCACTACACAATTGTTTTCAAGGGTGACGTTGTGGAGGAACTGAAAGAAATCTCAATGAACCTGGAAGATGTAATGAGCCAAATTGACAAATTAAAGAGTGATAAATCACCTAGACCAGATGGTAAACACCCCAGGGTACTGAAAGAACTCAAACATGAAATTGCTAATCTGCTGTTAATGAGCTGTTAATGATCTGTAACCTGTCGTTAAAAGTCATCCGTTGTACCTGGTGACCAGTGTAATGCCGATTTTTAAAAAGGGTTCCAGGAGTGAAACCAGAAATTATAGACCAGTAAGCCTGAGTTCAGTCCTGGGCAAAATAATGAAAACTATTATAAGGAATAAAATTACGGAACATGGAGACAAACATGGTTTAATGGGACAGAGTCAGCATGGGTTCAGCCAGCAGAAGTGTTGCCTCACCAATTTGGTTCATTTCTTTGACGGTGTCATCAAACATGTGGATAAAGGTGAGCCAGTTGATGTAGTGTATCTAGATTTTCAGAAATCATTTAACAAATTTCCTCATGAGACACTCCTGAGAAAATTAAAAAGTCATGGGATAAGAGGTAATGTTCATTTTTGGATTAGGAATTGGTTATTGAACAGAAAATAAAGGGAAGGGTAAAATAGCCATTTTTCTCAGTGTAGGAGGGTGAATAGTGGAGTGCCACTGGAATTGGTGCTATTTAACATATTTAATAAATGATCTGGAAATTAGAATGATGAGTGAGATGATTAAATTTGCAGATAACACAAAACTATTCAAAGTTGTCAAAACACATATGAATTGTGGAAAATTACTAGAAGACTTAGGAATCTGGAAGACTGCGCATCCAAATGGCAGATGAAATTTAATGTGGACAAATGCAAATTAATGCACATTAGAAAGAATAATATGAATCGTAGTTACCTGATGCTAGGGTCCAACTTAGAGTCACAATCAATAAAAAGATCTAGGTGTCATTGTAGACAATACGCTGAAATCTTCTGCCCAGTGTGCAGCGGGAGCCAAAATATGTAAACAGGGTGCTAGAAATTATTAGGAAAGGGATGCAAAATAAGACCAAGAATATTATAATGTCTCTGTATCGCTCCATGCTGCAATCTCACCTTGAGTATCGTGTTCAATTCTGGTCGCCGTAGCTCAAAAAAGATATAGCGGAATTTAAAAAAGGTTCAAAGAATAGCGACAAAAATTATAAAGGGGATGGAACTCCTCCAATATAAGGAAAGGTTAAAGAGGTTATGGCTCTTCAGCTTGTTAAAGAGACGGCTGAGGGGGGATATGATTGAGGTCTACAAAATCCTGAGTGGTGTAGAATGGGTAAAAGTGAATTGATTTTTCACTCTTTCAAAAAGTGCAAAGACCAGGGGACATTCAATGAAATTACATGGAAATACTTTTAAAACAAATAGGAGGAAATATTTTTTCACTCAAAGAATAGTTAAGCTCTGGAACTAGCTGCTGGAGGATGTGGTAACAGTGATTAGCATATCTATGTTTAAAAAATGTTTGGACAAGTTCCTGGAAGAAATGTCCATAGTCTGTTACTGAGATGGACATGGGGGAAGCCGCTGCTTGCCCCGGGATTGGTTCAAGAGAATTTTGCTACTAATGGGGTTTCTGCCAGGCACTTGTGACCTGGATTGGTCACTGTTGGAAGCAGGATACTGGGATAGATGGACCATTGGTCTGGCCCAGTATGGCTATTCTTATGTTCTTATGTTCTGCTGCTTTTTGAACTCAGTCTTACACACAGCACCATCTTTCTGACCTGGAAATATGTGACCGTGACCAGCGTTCTTAAAAAAACTCATCTCAGTCCTTCGATTCCAACCAACCTTCTATTTTCTTCCAAGCTTATCCATATCCTCTATATCTTACAAGCAGGTTTCAGATAAGGTTATGGTACCGAATCTCTCCTAGCCTTTCATGAAACCATGTGTTCTTCCCTGGACCACCACACCTTTGTAATTGTTGTTTCCCTTGATTTCTCTTCTGCCTTCGACTCTTTCTGCCCTCTTTCTTTGTCATCTGTAGTCCTTTGACATTTCAGGCTCCATTCTCTTCTATTCTCTCAGCTATCTTGCAAATCACATGTTTCAGTTCTTTTGCACTCAATCCTGCTCTCCAATCTTTCCTCTTCAATCTGGTATCCCTCAATGCTCTATTCTTGCCCCAACTCTATTCAATATTTTCTTCTCTCTTCTTCTTACTATAATCCAAGAACAAGGTTGTACTCCCTTCTGCTATGCAGATAACTTTCAAATTTTAATGCATGTTATTGATATTTCCTCTTCTCTAACTACCTGCCTTCACATCATCTTTAGCTGGTTGAAAGATAATCTTCTCTTTTTAAATGGCACCAAATGTGAGGCTATTTCCTTCCCCAACCCATATACACCTCGTCTTCCCTCCTTTTATATCAGTTGTCACTCTCTTCCCTTCAAAGATTCAGTAAAAATCATTGGTGTCCTTGTAATTCAAAGTTCTAATTCTAATCTTAAATCAGTGCTGTCTTGTGTTCCTATTTCTTTACTCTTCATCGTATCCATGCTATTCATTTCTGCATCTCTCCCATTTTCATCCGTTCATTACTTTTCAAACTTGTCATGTCCTATCTGGGACTATTGTAATTCCTTCTACATTGGTCTCCTTCTCAGTGTGCTAAGGTATTTACAGTTTGTTCAATCCACTTTAGTAAATCTCCTCCATTGCACACATCATTTCAATCATGTGTCCCCACTACTCTACTCCAATCATTGGTTACCAGTCCCTGCCCACATTAAGTTCAAAATCACCTGCTGGTTTTCAAAGGTCACCTTCCCTCTGTCCCAGGTTATATCAACAACCTTCTCATTCCCAATGTTCCCACTCACTCTCTCTGTTCTTTCAATAATAATCTTCCCTCCTTCCCGTCTGCCTCTTCCCTTCACTTAAATGTCTCTCATGAATCTGCCTTCAGCTACCTTGCTCCCAAGTTTTGCAACTCTCTTCCTCCCCGTATCAGACTAGACTCTTCTTTCTCAAAATTTATATCATTACTCAAGACTCATCTTTTTGAAGAGGCCTTTGGACCACCAGGGATGCTAAGGAGGGCCTACTGTGTTGTGGGAGGAGGCTTCTCTTCTGGAGAGTCAGGGAGAGGGACTTCTCTTTGAGAGGATCCAGGAGGGTGCTTGGATCATTTTAGATGAAGACATGAGGGAGGAGGATCAATCTTGGGGGGGGAATTCAGGAAGGGGATTAATCTTGTTGGGGAGGGGTTCAGGAGGATATCTGGTTTACACTGGGAGTGGGTATTTGGGAGGAGGATTAATCTTGTGTGGAGGACTCAGGGTGCGATCAACCTTGTACTGGGATGGGGTTGGGAGGAGAATGGATCTTTTAGGGGGTCCAGGAGGGGGAAACTGGATTCAGAGCTGGGGAACTGACAGATCCCCTTGTGCAGGTCCTGGCTGATATTCATCTGGGATCCGCTTAAGTGCCTTATGTGGGTGCTGGCTGAATATCAGCAGGGACCCACATAAGTCAGATACTCAATTCCAGTGCCTGGACACTACCTAGCATTTAATATCTGTGTATAATTTGCAAAGTAGAAGTCAGCACTTAAAAACACCATTGATCATCAACAGGTGAATATTGACTGGAATGTATTTATTTATTTTAAAACAAATCCTCCATGCAACAAGAAGCCAATGTAAAAATGATAAATGAGAGGAAATATAACTGTGTCAGTTAGCATCTGTCAAAAGCTATGCCACAGAATTCTGAACATATTGCAGGGCATTAAGGGTAGTCTTGGGAAGGCCTATGGATCGAGAAATAGAATAGTCTGTCATAGAAATTAGAATGCTTGTAACACCAACCTAAACTCATCAACAAGATTTTATTCTATGCAAAAATCTTGAGTCTATAATAGGAAAATTTTACTACCTCATTTACATACGGTCAGATAGAAAGGACAGAATTAAGAATGACACCCAAGCAACCTTAAGAGACATAAGTACATAAGTACATAAGTAGTGCCATACTGGGAAAGACCAAAGGTCCATCTAGCCCAGCATCCTGTCACCGACAGTGGCCAATCCAGGTCAAGGGCACCTGGCACGCTCCCCAAACGTAAAAACATTCCAGACAAGTTGTACCTAAAAATGAGGAATTTTTCCAGTCCATTTAATAGCGGTCTATGGACTTGTCCTTTAGGAATCTATCTAACCCCTTTTTAAACTCCGTCAAGCTAACCGCCCGTACCACGTTCTCCGGCAATGAATTCCAGAGTCTAATTACACGTTGGGTGAAGAAAAATTTTCTCCGATTCGTTTTAAATTTACCACACTGTAGCTTCAACTCATGCCCTCTAGTCCTAGTATTTTTGGATAGCGTGAACAGTCGCTTCACATCCACCCGATCCATTCCACTCATTATTTTATACACTTCTATCATATCTCCCCTCAGCCGTCTCTTCTCCAAGCTGAAAAGCCCTAGCCTTCTCAGCCTCTCTTCATAGGAAAGTCGTCCCATCCCCACTATCATTTTCGTCGCCCTTCGCTGTACCTTTTCCAATTCTACTATATCTTTTTTGAGATACGGAGACCAGTACTGAACACAATACTCCAGGTGCGGTCGCACCATGGAGCGATACAACGGCATTATAACATCCGCACACCTGGACTCCATACCCTTCTTAATAACACCCAACATTCTATTCGCTTTCCTAGCCGCAGCAGCACACTGAGCAGAAGGTTTCAGCGTATCATCGACGACGACACCCAGATCCCTTTCTTGATCCGTAACTCCTAACGCGGAACCTTGCAAGACGTAGCTATAATTCGGGTTCCTCTTACCCACATGCATCACTTTGCACTTGTCAACATTGAACTTCATCTGCCACTTGCACGCCCATTCTCCCAGTCTCGCAAGGTCCTCCTGTAATCGTTCACATTCCTCCTGCGACTTGACGACCCTGAATAATTTTGTGTCATCGGCGAATTTAATTACCTCACTAGTTATTCCCATCTCTAGGTCATTTATAAATACATTAAAAAGCAACGGACCCAGCACAGACCCCTGCGGGACCCCACTAACTACCCTCCTCCACTGAGAATACTGGCCACGCAATCCTACTCTCTGCTTCCTATCTTTCAACCAGTTCTTAATCCATAATAATACCCTACCTCCGATTCCATGACTCTGCAATTTCTTCAGGAGTCTTTCGTGCGGCACTTTGTCAAACGCCTTCTGAAAGTCCAGATATACAATATCAACCGGCTCCCCATTGTCCACATGTTTGCTTACCCCCTCAAAAAAATGCATTAGATTGGTGAGGCAAGACTTCCCTTCACTAAATCCGTGCTGACTTTGTCTCATCAGTCCATGTTTTTGTATATGCTCTGCAATTTTATTCTTAATAATAGCCTCCACCATCTTGCCCGGCACCGACGTCAGACTCACCGGTCTATAATTTCCCGGATCTCCTCTGGAACCCTTCTTAAAAATCGGAGTAACATTGGCTACCCTCCAGTCTTCCGGTATTACACTCGATTTTAGGGACAGATTGCATATTTCTAACAGTAGCTCCGCAAGTTCATTTTTTAGTTCTATTAATACTCTGGGATGAATACCATCAGGTCCCGGTGATTTACTACTCTTCAGCTTGCTGAACTGACCCATTACATCCTCCAAGGTTACAGAGAATTTGTTTAGTTTCTCCGATTCCCCCGCTTCAAATATTCTTTCCGGCACCGGTGTCCCCCCCAAATCCTCCTCGGTGAAGACCGAAGCAAAGAATTCGTTTAATTTCTCCGCTACGGCTTTGTCCTCCTTGATCGCCCCTTTAACACCATTTTCGTCCAGCGGCCCAACCGACTCTTTGGCCGGTTTCCTGCTTTTAATGTATCTAAAAAAGTTTTTACTATGTATTTTTGCTTCCAACGCTAATTTCTTCTCAAAGTCCTTTTTTGCCCTCCTTATCTCCGCTTTGCATTTGGCTTGGCATTCCTTATGATCTGTCCTGTTACTTTCAGTTGGTTCTCTTCTCCACTTTCTGAAGGATTGTTTTTTGGCTCTAATGATTTCCTTTATCTTACTGTTTAGCCACGCCGGCTGACGTTTAGTCTTTTTTCCCTTTTTTCTAATACGTGGAATATATTTGTCCTGAACCTCCAGGATGGCGTTTTTAAACAGCATCCACGCCTGATGCAAGTTTTTTACTCTGCGAGCTGCTCCTTTCAGTCTTTTTTTCACCATTTTTCTCATTTTGTCGTAATCACCTTTTCTATAGTTAAACGCTAGCGTACTTGATTTCCTAGTTTCACTTCCTTCAATGCCAATATCAAAACCGATCATATTATGATCACTGTTATCAAGCGGCCCTCGTATCGTTACCCCCTGCACTAGATCATGAGCACCACTAAGGACTAAGTCTAGTATTTTTCCTTCTCTTGTCGGCTCCTGAACTAGCTGTTCCATGAAGCTGTCCTTGATTTCATCAAGAAATCTTATGTCCCTTGCGTGTACAGATGTTACATTACCCCAGTCTATATGCGGGTAATTGAAATCCCCCATTATTATTGTGTTGCCCAGTTTGTTTGCGTCCCTGATTTCCTTTAACATTTCCGCATCCGTCTGTTCGTCCTGGCCAGGCGGACGGTAGTACACTCCTATCACTATCCTTTTCCCCTTTGCACATGGAATTTCAATCCACAGTGATTCCAAGGAGTGTTTTGCTTCCTGCAGAATTTTCAATCTATTTGATTCAAGGCTCTCGTTAATATACAATGCTACCCCTCCACCAATCCGATTCACCCTATCACTACGATATAATTTGTACCCCGGTATGACAGTGTCCCACTGGTTATCCTGCAAAATGCTTCATTAACCAAAAACTATAATGTCTGATTTGCTTAAGTTCACTGCCAAACAGTTATGGAACATCCATTCCTCAGTAGCTAGCATACATCAAGATACAAATAATATATATTTTTTTTATTTATAGAATTTTATAATACATAATATTCAACCTTGAATAATAATACACAATATATGCAAATCTTCATCATGAATTGAATAGGAAAAAAGAAAATATATAGAAATAAATTCAAAAATATCGACCACAAAATCAAGGTAATCTGATCCAAGAAACAAGAAAAAAATATATATAATTCTAACCGTAATAGCTAGATTTATCCTCATACCTAATAAACCAAAGACTGCGCCAAGCTCTGGCGGTTTACTCCAAGTTGCTATACAGTGTTACATTCAGGTCTAAACTTTCACATTTATGTCCTCTCTACTTTTTAGAAAATCCTCCAGTTGTTTGGGTTCAAAAAACTGATACTGTTTTGCTTGCAATAATATCCTACAAACACAAGGAAATTTCAACAAAAAATTTGCTCCAAGGGCTAAAACTCTTGGACTCAATACAAGAAATAATTTACGTCTTTTTTGGGTTTCCCTAGACAAGTCTGGGAAAACCCTAACTTTTGAACCCAAAAATAAAGAATTCAAGTGTCTCAAAGACAACCTGAGTACTGCATTTCTATCTAACTCCAAGGCAAATGTTACCAACAATGTGGTTCTTTGTGTAACCACTTCTAATGATGATTCCAGGAATGCCGTCAAGTTCATTGAATCTTGAGGGTTTAAGTTTTCTGGTATTTTACCAGTAAATTGAAGATAATATGCTCTTGTAATAGGTGGGCATCCCCAAAATCTCCACCAAATATTTCTTAACCATTTGTACAGGAGAAATTAAAGGTGATTTTGGAAAATTTATAATACGCAGGTTAAGTCTCTTGGACTGGTTTTCCAAATATTCCATGCGTCTAGAAGCAAAGTTTCTTTCTTTAATCAACGATTGTTCCACCAGTTCCACTTTCTCAAGCTTAACAGAAAGATTTTTTACTTCAGCAGCATGGACATCATTAATTTGCAATTGTTTTAGTGCAGTCTCAGCCAAAACCTTAATAGTTTCAGAATTTTTTTTAATCACTGATTGCAAAGTTGAGAGGGCCGTGGAGTTCAAATCCCAAAGTGACTCTAAAGTCACTACAGCAGGTTTTCCAAAATTCCCCTCATAAACCGGGATAGGTGCTTTAATCGCTTGTTCCAGGATACTCTCCGCTGAGGAGACCACAACAGGAGCTGTACTTTTTCTGGTATGTTCAAGCGTTCAGCTATTGAACCGGCTGCAGGCAGGTTCCCTCCCTGTACGCTCCCTACACCTCCAGGAGCTGAAGCGCCAGGACTCCCCTGAAGACTCTCACTTCCTGGTTGGGGGGGGGGGGGCGCTGCACGAAAAACAGGACTCCAGGAAGCCCCGTCGGCACTGTCGGTCAGCTCCAATGAGCTGACTCCAGCAACGGGAGTTGAAAACATCGCCGAGCCAGACGCAATTCCAAACTGCTCGAGCGTCGGCTGTTGGAGCGGAGGTTTCCCGCCAGTGAGAGAGGGAATCTCCCTGACTTTCCCTCGCCTCTTACCCATCTATCCGGCAGGTAAGAACGCTCTTTCAGGATCCGCTAGAGCCCGTCTCAAAACGCGTCTGTTAGCGTCAGTCACAAAGTTGCCATCTTGGATCCTAATATTTTTTTTAAGTGTTTGAGATAGAACTTTCCACAGGTACAAAGAACTATAGATCATCTGCATAGATTCTGTAATGTACACTCAATTCATAGATATGAGAAAAGTAAAGATTTATTAAAACCACTGAAAAATAACAGAGATCTGAGAAACAGCAGTGCACAAAGAAAAAACTGTCAGAGCAAATATTGTTGACCAAGGGGCCCTTTTACTAAAGGGTTGGAGCAAGGCAGCAGGCTTGCCGTGCACCAATCCAGAACTACCGGTGCTTACCCAGCAGTAATCAGACAGCTGGTTTGCTCGGGACCCCTTACTGCCACCTCAATGGGTGGTGGTAAGTGCTCCCCCCTCCCCAAAATGGCTGCACGGCAAGTGGTTCACTTACCAAATGGGGACACAATTCTTTAATCATACACCTTTATAAAACAGTCTTCAAAAAGACCTGACATGGGCCGTGTTTAGGCGCACAGCGCCTGCGTCAGGGGTCACGATGGTAGCAAGAAGAATGTGCAGATAAACTCAGTAGAAATATTGGATGCTACGTGTGACAATGATATATATTCCTCCATACACGTAGTAAAATAGTAACGCTCTCCTTCGATATTGGAGTCCAAAAGATTAAATTTTCTTGCTACCATCGTGACCCCTGACGCAGGCGCTGTGCGCCGAAACATGGCCTGTTTCGAGTCTTTTTGAAGACTGTTTTATAAAGGTGTAAGACTAAAGAGTGGAGTGGAGAAGTGGCCTAGTGGTTAGAGCACCCAGAGGTGGCCGGTTCAAATCCCACTGCTGCTCCTTGTGATCTTGGGCAAATCATTTAACCCTCCATTGCCTCAGGTACAAACTTAAATTGTGAGCCCTCCTGGGAGAGAGAAATATCCAGAGTACCTGAATGTAACTCACCTTGAGCTACTACTGAAAAAGGTGCAAGTAAAATCTAAATAAATAAAAGAAAGAACTGTGTCCCCATTTTTAAGGCCACTGGTGCTGCTTTTTTGTTGTTCGGACCCCCGTTTGCACTTTGCTCCCTCTCTCTGCTGTACTGTCACTTACCAAATGGCCATATCTTTTCCAACAAAAAATACAGCCTTTTACCCACTGCAGTAAAAGCAGAGCCTCAGCGCGCATCAAAAACACGTGATGACACTAGCTCAGGCACCCTTTTACCACAGCTTAATAAAAGGACCCCAAGACTTTTTAATAGCTACTGGAAATGAAAGAATTAAACCAATTAAAAATATTTATGGAAATTCTAGTTGTGCAAGCCTATCTAGGAAGATATTGTGTTTAGAGTTTTAAAGGTGGATGTTATGTCCAACAGAACTAAAATAAAGCTGGTGTCGTAAACAGTAAATTCTCGGTACTATATTCATCTCTGAATCTGTAGTGATAAGGATCAAACAAATCATGTTGATCTATAAAAATCAGTCAGCTGACTAAGCACCACTTTCTACAAAATCTTGGCTGTTACTGGAAGATATAGGATGATAGTTGGCTGTGTCAGGCAAACTTAGGGGTCCGTTTACTAAGGTGTGCTAACAGATATAGCACACGCTAAATGATAAGATGCTCATATGAATATAATTGGCATCTTATCATTTAGTGCAGGCAATCCATCAGTGCACCTTAGTAAAAGGAGCCCTTTGTTTCCTTTTTTTAAGAGCAGTCTAACGCTGGCCATTTTCAAGGGGAGGTCACCAAACCACTAGTTAAAGAGCCAATAAATAACTGGATTAGATTAGGGTGAGGGTTCTCAACCCAGTCCTTGGGAAACATTCAACCAGTTAAGTTTTCAGGATAGCAACAATTAATATGCATGAAATAAATTTGCACATCTTCATCTATTGTATGAAGCTTTATCTCATGCATATTCATTGTGGATATCCTGAAAATCTGATTGGCTGGGTATGTTCCTAGGATTGGGTTAAGAACCACTGGACTAAGACAAATTTCCTCTTTTGAGGCCTTCAACACTGTAGGACTACAAGGGTCTAAAGGACATCTGTAGATTTTAAAGATGATGATAACATTAAAATTTCAGAATCCAAAATTAATTCATCCCCAAAATAATCAGGGTATATTTTGGAAGGAAGAATCATCAAAGACTGAGTATCAAATATGTACAAAAGTCCTTCACTTGTCAAAAGATTCAGCATAATCATCACTTATCAAACAGATGCATAAGTGTTTGTCAAGAAGTAAAATATGGAAAAAAAGATTTGTGAATGACTTAAAACTATTTCAATCTTTGATCTTCAGAAGTCTGCCCTAGATGCATCAGTTTCACTAGTACAATCTCTTAATTCAGTTTTATAACAATCCAGTTTATTTAGTGATAAGGGCATCCTCCAATTTCTGTCAGTTTTGACAAGAGTATACTTACATTCCAGCACAGAGTGAGAAAACCAAGGAACTTTGGGGTCCTTTAACTAAGTTGTGGAAAACGGGTCCTGCGGTAGCCATTTTTCCTATGCGCCAGGGCCCTTTTTACTGTAGCGGGTAAACTCCCCCAAAAAATATGGCCATATGGCAAGATAACTGTTACCGTGTGGTCATGTGGAGGGAAGCACTTTCTGCCACCCATTGAGATGGTGGTAAGGGCTCCAGCGGTAACCGGGAGCGCGCGATGATACCCGATTACTACTGGGTTAGCGCCATGCTACAAAAGAAAATTGAAATTGCGTGTTCTCAAGCTGGAACTACTGCCGGCGGCCGTTGGGCTGGCGGTAGTTCTGATTTAGCGTGCGGTAAGCCCGCATTGCCCACGCTTTTTTTTTGTTTGTTTGTTTTTTGTTACATTTGTACCCCGCGCTTTCCCACTCATAGCAGGTTCAATGCAGCTTACATATTATATACAGGTACTTATTCGTACCTGGGGCAATGAAGGGTTAAAGTGACTTGCCCAGAGTCCCCTATATTCGTTTTCAAAGTAACTCTGCTTCAAAGAGGAGCTACTTCATTTAGGGGGTCTTCTACCGTCAGCAGATTTCTACCGCGAGCTAAAAACACTACTGTGGCTTAGCAAAAGACCCCCTTTCAAGCAATGTAGAGCAATGATCAATACCCAAAATAGAATCAGAAAATGTTTCCAATTAAAATTTATGTAGCTTTTCAATGTCAGCTTTAATTCTTACTTGCTTCATGATTGGAGTATGTTTGGAGGGCATTCCATGAGACAAATATAAATCAAACTAAAAATTTATGGTGATCTGACCAAGGAATGGGAGTACATAAAAACTTCTGGGGACCAAGAAAATATTATTTGCCAATAAGAATTAAGGGGCTCTTTTATGAAGGTGCGGTAGGGCTACTGCGTGGATAGCATGTGCCAAAACAGCACTACCATGGGGTGCTCCCAGGAGACTGGCAGCAGTTCTGATTTTGGTGCAAGCCATTTCCCATGGTAGAAAATAATTTTATATTTCCTACCGTGGGGAGCATTCTTGGCGGTATTTAGTAGTATGGCCACATTGAGGCACGCTTCCCGATTACCGCTGGGTTAGCATGTGAGCTCTTACTGTCTACTAAATAAGAGGCAGTAAGGGCTCACATGCTAAATGTCCAGGTACTAATTTTGAACATTGGGCCCTTTTACAAAGGCGTGGAAGGAAAATGGGACTTGATATACTGCCTTTCTGAGGTTTTTGCAACTACATTCAAAGCGGTTTACATATATCCAGGTACTTATTTTGTACCAGGGGCAATGGAGGGTTAGGTGACTTGCCCAGAGTCACAAGGAGCTGCAGTGGGAATTGAACTCAGTTCTCCCAGATCAAAGTCTACTGCACTAACCACTATGCTCTACACGTGTGCAGCATGCACCAAAACGAGACTACCACCAGGCTAGTGTGCCCCTTTGGCAGTTATTTTGGATTTGGTTAACGCATATAACGCTGGGACAAATTATTTTTTTATTTTCTACCGCACGTGCTGACATTTCTGGCGTTAATCGGCAGTTGGTGTGTGCTACGTCTAGTAGCGCTATAGAAATGATAAGTAGTAGAAGTAGTGTGATAACCGGTCACTAGATCAATGGGTGGTGGTAAGGTCTCAGGCTAAAAATGGACGCGTGCTGATTTCAATTTTGGTGCACGTCCATTTCTAGCCCCTTAAAAAGAGGCCCTTTTCCCTACATGCGGTAAAAAATGGCCCAGCGCACGCCCAAAAGACACGCTCGCACTACCGCAGGCCACTTTTTACCACAACTTAGTAAAAGGACCCCTTAGTGCCTGGCTATTGTTTCTCTAAATGTAAAATGGAATTAAAAGAAAAAGGGAAAAAAGAAAGGGGAATAATATTTCCTCATTGGTTAAATAGACCAAAAGACCGGAAGGGCAATTCTATAAGGTATGCCTAAATTTAGGTGCTAATAGTGTGCACATATTTATAGAATAATAGCAAATACAAGCATGATTGGTGCTAATTATTGGCATTTATGCACATAAGAGCTAAGTGTTATTCATAGGCGTCAGAATGGGGGGAGCCACAGGTGCCGTGGCACCACCAGAAATCTAAAGGGAGCAAGAGGTGCACCGGACTCTCCCCACTCCCACCCAACACCCCGTTGCCATGGCCACCACTCTGCTAACAACAGGGCCGGATTAACACTATTGGGACCTAGCCAAACATATATTTGTGGGCCCCCCTACCAGGGCCCCCATCCTCCACCATCATTTCACCTCTGCAGAAGTAGCAGGGAAAAATGCAGAGCCTAGCTGTGGGTATGATAACATTCTACAGTAGTCTGTGAGTGAGCACGAGGACTATACAAGCACATGCTTTGAATTGAGAGGCTTAATGGATTGAAAAGGAGAGCTACCAAGTTACCCAGTTCCAGGCAGGAAATTCTGAGCCAATCTGGATTTCTTCAACCTATCCTGGTACATTATAGGACCCAAAGTGCTGATTTCAATTGGTGATATGAGAGACTACATAAAAACACTGACTTGGGATTTAAGTTGTTAAAATGGAAACCTTTAGATAATTAATTATCTAGTATATAACTCACAAAGATCAGCCACTTTGTTATCCGAGAATATTTATACTGTGATATGCACTCATTGTATCCATTCTTTCTCTGTAGTACTTGTTGTATTGCTCTTGTTACTATTATACATTTGTGACTTGTTTATTCCTGAATTTAACTATATATTTTTGTATTTTCAATTACACTCAATAAAATATATATTTTTTTAAAAACAGGACTGGCCAAAAAGTCTCCCTCCTGGACAAGAGCTGGGTAACTTGGCAGCTCTGCAGCAGTGGGCTCAGAACTAGGGAAGTTGGGCAAGCTGTCTCTGATACAAACCAGACATTCCAAGGATGGACTGCCTGAAAGACTGAGATTTAAGGGCAAATCCCCAGATTCTATATAGCGCGCCTAGAGATCCATGCCAAAATCCATGCATATTCTATAACAACAGGCATAACTTAATTGGCTTAACAAACTAATCAGCAGTGATAACAGATCTTAACAAGCAATAATGAGCACTAATTGGCAATAATTAGAATTTACATGCACAACTCGCTTAGCGCATTCTATCAACTTCTAACATGCGCAGGCAAAAAGGGGTGTGATTATAGGTGGGGAAATGGGTATTTTGTGGGTGTTATGAAATTTACATGTGTAATTATAGAATATGGCCCAGTGCGCCTAAATCTATGTGCTGGGATTTACGCAATGTTTTTGTTCGTAAATGGAGACGCGTTGTTTTAGGTGCTGAGATATCAACTAAGCATATTCTATATACTGCGCCCAAATCTAGGTGCTGCTTATAGAATATGCTTAGTTGGAACTGATTTTCGTGCCAATTTTTTAGGTGCCATAAATAGAATCTCCTTCAATGTGTCCAAGATATAAATTTACAAAGTTTTACATGTGAAAAAAGGTTCACAAACAGAAAAAGCAAAATAAAATAGTTTAGCTTTTTTAATGCATCTGGAAGAATATAAATAAAAAACAAATCAGGGTAATGCAGGAGCAAAACACTCTACTGAACCCCTAAGGGTATCTAGGGCACGGATAGAAAACTCAAAAGTCAGCCCTGTCCAAAAAATTAGATAATAATGTATTAGTCTGCCCCAAAAATAATTTACATTTTTTTGTGAAACGGGGAGAGTCTCAGAGGCTGGACTCACCCAAGTAGACAGCCCACAATTGTAGGCTTGTCCTAATGGGTGCATGGGTTTCTCTATCATTGAGTCTCTCCTAAATTTATTAAGTGCACCCAAGAGCTCCCTTATGCTGTGCAATCCTTCTACTCTGTAAAAAACAGCAAATATTGGCCATTCATATGGACTAAGCAGACTTGAGTTCTCAATCCATGCCCCAGTGGTAGTCCCACCTAAAGAAATGTTTCCTACTAATTTTTTATTTTTTTGTTTTTGCTAGAAAATACACACACAGGTTAAATGTTCTGTGCTCACTAATCAACATACACATCGTACACAACTGACTCTCCCACCTTAATCTTAGTTTTGTAGTATATCGATTTCAATATCAACAGTACCGTTAGGAAACATATATTATACTATAGGTAGGGTAAACATTCTTCTAAGCAAATAATCCTACAATCATGGAAAGTACTTTCTAAAGAAAAAAAGAAGAAAAAGAGGCGCGCTTATCTCTGCGCTGCTGGGTGTGTGCACTCCACCCAGCAGCTGTTGTGAAATCCAGCATTGACTGATGTTCTCTCCACTGTCACTGCTGCTGATAACTCAATCAACCTTTGATATTGACAATATACCGTCTATGTCCGACTCTGCAGGGTTTCGAGACGATCTTCGTCGGGGACCCGGTTTTGTGCTGCCTGTTCCTGTGAATAAACACATACTGCGCCAAAATCATTCTTAATCAACACTGAAAATATCCACACATTTAGCCATCCTTCTGGCTTTGAGATAGGTGATGAACAAATTTTTAGAATCCTGAAAAAATCCAGACAGTTGGCAATCCTAAACTTCTGAATCTGACAGCCTCCCCTCCACCCTAAACATTTGGGCCCAAGGCACATACCTAGTTTTCCTATGCCTTAAAAGCCACCACGTCCAGTCCCTCTTGGTAGCTCTCAAGCCCAGCCCTCCATTGCCAGGGAGCTGGTGACAGAGGTATGGGCATTATGGACCACCATAGAAGGGCTGATTGTGATGGCACAGTGCCTGGTGGGTGTGGTGCAGGCTAACATAGCTGCCAGACAGCACCCTGCTCCCCGGTACCTTCAGAGATGGCTTACCACTCTCATGTTCTGAGATCATGAGTAGATCATTAGCTAAGTCAATCCCCAGGCATTCCCTGAGGCAGAGTTTGGGCAGATTTGGGATAGCATTGTGATTTATGCTTGCAATTTCTAAAGCACATGCAGTCTCAAATTTAAAAAATTGCATGAGGGTCGTTCCTTTTCTCTCGCGGCACCTTATGCCTGGAATAGTCTTCCTGGACCTATATGTCTAGCCCCATCTCTACCTATTTTCAAATCTATGCTGAAAACCCATCTTTTCACTGCTGCATTTGGCTCCTAGCCACTACTCATTTGCCCTCCCTTTGTTCCTTCCCTCCTTCTCACCCAGTACTTCCCTCACCCGTAACTGTCTTGTCTGTCTGTATTACTTAGATTGTAAGCTCTATTGAGCAGGAACTGTCTCTTTGTGTCAGGTGTTCAGCGCTGCGTGCGTCTGGTAGTGCTTTACAAATGCTAATAATAATAATAATTGTAGGTATAAATGTCTGCACCTATATAAAATACAGCTTTTTGTTACTTTGACATGCATTCTCTTATGAAATTACCCACAAGAAGGTATAAATATGTATCCCCCTCATTCTATAATGTGAGTGTCATGAAGGGGCACTTTCAATATGATGTCTAAATCTGATGTTGGACATTTTGCTGAAAATCTTCCAGCCTTTCTCAAAGCTTTTTTCACCAACTGAAGCTGACCTCTAATTTCTAATGTTTCTCCCACTCACACAGAAAACAGAAATGTCCTCTCCCTTTTACATAGAGTCAGTTCCCTTAACTTCCAGAGTACTTTAAATCCTAAAATCAGAGACCACCACTTTTTCCTTTAAATACTGTTAAAACCCAGGCTACACTCTCTCTCCAAGTATTTTTCCAACCATCTAAAGGCTATTTTCTGGTGATATCACATGTTCTAAACCAGGCTCAGGCATGTGAAGGTTCCACACATTGCAAAAGTAATCACATTCATATCACAGCCACACTTCAGATCTCTGACTCAAACATTCAACTAAATACACATGCACAATTCTTTCTCAGCTCCAAAGTCTTCAGAGTTCTCCCCAGCTCTGGCCAGCTCTCAGCCCACATAGTATCAACAGTACTTAACATGCCTAAGCTTCAGCACTGCCTCTCAGCCATCTCTCACCTTCCAACACTGCAGTAACTCTGCCCTGCAGCATTCCAGCCAGACACTGACTGCTTTCAGCTACCTCTGAGCAGTGGCATAGCCAGACCCAGATTTTGGATGGGGCCAGAACTAACTTAGATGGGCCCTTCCAGGGCATGGCACTCCATAGACCCCTCCCCCCCGGATATATTAAAAAATAAATCTATTTTTTCACCTACCCCACATCAACATCTCTCCTCCTCCTCCATGGCATCCCGCATCTGCCCACCCATCGCTGAACCCGTCCCTCCCTAATGTACCTTACAAGCATCCCCGGCACCTGCAGTGATTCAATTATTGCTACCTGCACCAGCTCTGCAGGCTTCCATTGGTCGGGTCCCGCCGGACAGAAAATGATGAAAGTGAGGGTGGGACCCAGTCAATGGAAGCCTTCAGAGCTGGTGCAGGTAGCAATAATTGAATCACTGCAGGCGCCGGGGACGCCTGTAAGGTACACCAGGGAGGGACGGGGTTCATCCACAGGTGGGCAGATGCCGGGACACCACAGAGGAGGAGGAGAGATGTTGATGTGGGGTGCCACCGCTGGGTGGGCCTGAGCCAAGAATGGGTGGACCTGTGCCCACCCAGGCCCACCCGTAGCTAACCCACTGCCCCTGAGCCTGGTAAAGTTCAGGAACTTAAAAAAAATTTGAGCCCTTGACATCCAGTGCTCTTTCCTTGCCCCCGCCTTTTTTGTTGGGCTAAGCTGGCTGATGAGGGTGCTCCTTATCCTGTGCTTTCACGCCACTCACAGTCAGGCCTTTTAGCTCATTCCAGTGCTTCCCTTCCCAGCTAGTCTGCTCAATCAGGTGGCTACAGGTATACCTGTTACTCTGTGCAGTTTACACCTCTCTATGCCTTTTCATTTTATTTTAAAAATCCATTTTCCACCTGTAAAGCCTGTTTTATATGTGGGAAAGAGAGTTAATAAAATTGCATGGCCATGTGAATAATTGTATCCACAGCAAGAGTAGACAGTACTTTTTCAAAAAGGCCATATCTGGATATAAACCCTTGATTTATGTGTGGAAAAAAAATGTGAAATTGCCCACCAAAGATATCAGAGTCAGAAAGCTTTTGATCTTCTCACTGGCTTCTCTGCTGCAACAGAAAACATGCAGTCCGGTTGGTAATTGCTAAAGTTTGAAATGGAGATATTTTCAAGAAGTTACTGTAACTCCACAAAATAACCATGACTGCAGAGGTAAGCAGAATATGTTGCTGACAAATTACTAGTAAATTGAATAGCTAGTACATCATAACAAAGTGCAAGAATGCATGGCGGAAGAAATATCTCCAGGATAGCCTTCATTTATATGTAATTGTTTTTTTTTCCTGATTACACACCTACTGCAGCATTACACCAAGCAAGCACATGGGTGTCTTTCTGCTTCTTTTAACTATTTATGTGAAAGGTGATTTTATATGAGGTCACCCAGGTTGGGAGACCAAGTAGGCACCTATTTTAAGCCTGTTTTATAAACACACAGGTGTCTGTGTTGGCTATTTTAGAAGCCTTGTGCACAATTTCTATGTGGAAATGGTGGCAATCACTTGAGTAAAAAGCATCTGTGTGGAAATCACAATTTTAGAATGGCTTAAATTTACATAGATGTACTGGGGGCCTGTCAGTACATCCACATTTAGAAAAGAGGCATGTTAAGGGCACAGTATGGGTGAAGCTGAGGAATACACAATACCTATGATATATTCCACAAAGCCCGTGTAGATCAGGAATGAAAAATCCAAATGTCAGCATCTGTACCTGGTATAAATCAAGCAAAAATGCCAGCTCAACAGTCTTTTCAATTTGATGTCTCCGTGATCAATAGAAATCAGACAAAATAAAACATGGAAAAGAAAATAAGATGATACCTTTTTTTTATTGGACATAACTTAATACATTTCTTGATTAGCTTTCGAAGGTTGCCCTTCTTCGTCAGATCAGAAGAAGAAGGGCAACCTTCGAAAGCTAATCAAGAAATGTATTAAGTTATGTCCAATAAAAAAGGTATCATCTTATTTTCTTTTCCATGTTTTATTTTGTTTGATTTCTATTGATAACCTTAAGAGTGGACTAACACGGCTACCACACCTCTCTACTTAAGATGTCTCCGTTGAAAGAGATCAGGAGTGTTATGTACCCTTTTATCCCTTACCTCTTAGTTGTTCTGTCTGTTTGTCCTATTTAGATTGTGAGGTCTTTGAGCAGGGACTGTGTTTTCGTATATGATGTTCAGCGCTGCATATGCCTTGTAGCACTGTAGAAGTGATAAGTAGTAGTAGTGGTTTTCATCTCTGTCTGTATAGGTGTGTCTTTGGCTACCTCTCATACCTGAAGAAAGAGCGGACTGATGAGAGGACATGAGAACTGGAAAAACAGTGGTACAACCTGAAAAGAGCTATGAAAAACAACAAATCTTTATGTAAAGAAAGTAAACAAAAGAAAGAGAAAATGGAAACTGATATGGTTCTCCAAACGTGGCTGAAAAAATAAAGGCAAAAGAGGCAACATTCATGAAATACATATGAACAGTGGTAAAAAAATAAAATAAATGTACCTTGCCGTGTTCCCACTTCTTCCTCATGCCTATAGAAGGTGACAAAGCAGGACCAGGGTCAATGTCATTTTATTTATTTATTTGTTACATTTGTATCCCACATTTTCCCACCTATTTGCAGGCTCAATGTGGCTTACATAGTACTGTAAAGGTGTTCGCCAATTCCAGTTATGAACAAATACTGTAATGTTGTGGCAGAATAAGGTTTGTGTGTACAGACACATTAGGGAATCATAGAGAGAAAGAGAAGACAAGCTCTGCTAGAGGAGGGACAGCAACCACAGCAGCAGCCACCAGACCCAAAGGATGAGGATGAGCAGCCCACCTCTGTAACATCTCCCCCACCATCACCACCACCAGCACCATCGTCCATATAAAGGCAAATCTTTCCTTCCAACCCTTCAGCAATATCTTTCACAAATATATTAAACAGAATCAGCCCCAGCAGTGACCCCTGAAGAATTCCACTGCTCACCTTCCTTTCCTCAGAGTGGATTCCATTTACCACCTTCCTCTGCCACCTGTTGGTCAACCAGTTTCCTATCCAGTTCACCACTTTTGGTCCTAAGTTCATCTCTCTCAGCTTATTCATGAGTCTTCTGTGAGAGACCATATCAGGTTTTGCTGAAATTCCAGTAGATTACATCCAGCTCATTTCTTTCATCCAGTTCTTTGGTCACCCAGTCAAAGAAGTTAATAAGATTTGTTTGGCAGAATTTTCTTTTGGTAAAGCCATGTTGCCTCAGATCCTGTAACCCATTGGCTTCTAGAAAGTTAACTATCCTTTCTTTTAGCAGTGACTCCATAATTTGTCCTACCACCGACGTGAGACTTATCAGTCTGTAGTTTCCCACTTCTTCCCTGTCTCCACTTTTGTGAAGAGGGACCACATCTGCTCATCTTCAACCCCGCAGAACTTCTCCCATCTCTAAAGATCTAGTAAACAGATCCCACCAGGGCTTCTCTGAGCTCCCTCAGAATCCTGGGAGTGAATGGATGGAGGATAGAGGTTGTGTGCTAGGGATGAGGGTGAGGTGTGTACTAGGGGGAGGGTGGGTAATGGTGCTGGTGATGGCTGGTGATGCTGATGGTGCTGGTGGTGGGGGAGATGTTACAGAGGTGGGTCTGGTGGCTGCTGCTGTGGTTGCTGTCCCTCCTCTAGCAGAGCTTGTCTTCTCCTGAGAGCCAAGTTGTGCAGCATGCAGCAGACCATTAAAAGTTTGGCATGAACTTTTTGCGGGCTGTAGAGGAGTTCCCCTCCGGAATAGTGCAGATGTATGATTCTTGAGCTGGCCAAAGGTCTATTCTATGATGGTGTGGGTGCTCTTATGACTCTTGTTGTACTCTTCTTCTGCCTCACCTGTGGGGGGAAGCAGAATCACAGACACTGGTGTATATTGGCTGGTATGGTGATCTTGTGGAGGTGGGGTAATGGTTTTGGGTTCTAAGGGCGTCTAGACAGTGGGAGTATGTTGAAGTTTAGGAGGTGTGTGTGTGTGTGTGTAGGAGGAAGGGAAGGGTTAGGATGGAGTTGTATGCTGGGGAGGGGATGGGGTGGGAGTGTGCAGGAGGGGATGAATGGAGGGAGGGGTTGTCTGCTGGGGGTAGGATTGTGTAATAGGGGGAGCATAGGCGCCCGGTATAAGAGGCTTGGAGAGGCTAACCTGCTTATAATCGAACGAGAAAAACGCCCAAGTTCCGACCTAAATCGGGAGATGGACGTTTATCTCACAAAAACGAATAACGCGGTATAATCGAAAGTCGAACTTGGACGTTTTCAACTGCACTCCATCGCAGAAGCGTACAAAGTTGACTGGGGCGTGTCGGAGGCGTGGTGAAGGCGGGACTGGGGCATGGTTATCACCCGAACAGAGATGGGCGCCTTTCGCCGATAATGGAAAAAAAGTATGCGTTTGTAGCTAGAATTTAGGGCACTTTTCCTGGACCCTGTTTTTTCACGAATAAGGCCCCAAAAAGTGCCCTAAATGACCAGATTACCCCCAAAGGGAATCGGGGATGACCTCCCCTGACTCCCCCAGTGGTCACTAACCCCCTCCCACCACAAAAAAATTATGTTTCACAACTTTTTATTTTCACCCTCAAATGTCATACCCACCTCCCTGGCAGCAGTATGCAGGTCCCTGGAGCAGTTGTTAGGGGGTGCAGTGGACTTCAGGCAGATGGACCCAGGCCCATCCCCCCCTACCTGTTACAATTGTGCTGCTTAATGCTTAGTCGTCCAACCCCCCCAAACCCACTGTACCCACATGTAGGTGCCCCCCTTCACCCCTTAGGGCTATAGTAATGGTGTAGACTTGTGGGCAGTGGGTTTTGAGGGGGATTTGGGGGGCTCAACACACAAGGGAAGGGTGCTATGCACCTGGGAGCTCTTTTACCTTTTTTTTGTTTTTGTAAAAGTGCCCCCTAGGGTGCCCGGTTGGTGTCCTGGCATGTGAGGGGGACCAGTGCACTATGAATCCTGGCCCCTCCCACGAACAAATGCCTTGGATTTATTCGTTTTTGAGCTGGGCGCTTTCATTTTCCATTATCGCTGAAAAACAAAAATGCCCAGCTCACAAATTGTCGAATAAAACATGGACGTCTATTTTTTTCGAAAATACGGTTCGGTCCGCCCCTTCACGGACCCGTTCTCGGAGATAAACGCCCATGGAGATAGACGTTTTCGTTCGATTATGCCCCTCTATGCCTCCCCCCTGCTGCAGCAGAATGGATCAGCTGTGGAGTCCAGCTGCTCTGAGGGGATTAAATTGTTGATTTACCTCCATCCTCACAGCAGGAGCTGCAGTGAAAGCCCTCTAGCAGTTGTAGAAATTGGTTTATGGTTTGTTTACCTTACTGCTGGGAAAGCAGGGGGGGTTGGCTAGAGGTGTCCTGGGTTGCCAGGGAGATATTTAACGAGGATGACTTCCTGACCTGCACTGAGGACAGATAGCAGCAGAACAGATACTGGGTCAGCATGATCAGAAAAAGTCACCAAACAACAAATGTAGAAAAGATCATTTTATTTTCATTATAGTGTTTGGAATATGTCCACTTTGAGAATCAGGTGCTCAACATTAAAAGTTTATATTTATTTACTTATTTATGGCATTTTATCCCACATTAAACATGAATTAGGGTGTTCTGTGGCTCTACATGAGAATTGTGATGATATGATCCCTTGTTTCATATTGTTGACAGTCTGCATTTTCCGTATGAGTGGTATATTGGTGTATTAGGTTCTGCCCAGTGTAATATTTATGGTACAGTATGGTTCTGAGTGTGTTTTTGGACAAAGTTGTGCATAGTGTTTTGCAGTTGAGCAATTGTGCTTAGAATATGCTTTGAGCAACCACTTTATTCTTTGACATATGATACATATCTAATATCTAAATTTAATAAAGGGTATTAATTGTGACTTAAGCTCCACCCCATGGCCCCACCCCTAACCCCGTCCCCTTTAGCCTCCCCAAACAGTTGGACCACTGACCACCTATGAGGGGGAGGGATGCCGGTGGTGGTTGTGGAGAATGTTACAGAAGGGATGCACACAAATAAATAGTGCACTTGCCTTTACTGAAAATTGGCCAGAATGAGTCTTTTTCTGGCACAGACACCCAGCTGTTATGCTCCTTGGTTAGCTCTGTGTGCATGGGGGTGGGGGGTGGGTGGGCTCCTCATCCTCTGGGTCTGGCAGCTGTGTTGTAGTTGCTATCCATCCTCTGGCAGGGCCTGTCTTCTTCAGAGAGCCAGGTGTGTGCAGCATGCAGCAGGCCATGAAAATTTTGCCAACCTTTTGAGAGCTGTAGAGGAGATTCCCTCCTGAATGGCCCAGACATCTGAAGCAATTCTTGAGCTGGCCAAAGGTCCATTCTATGACACTGCTGGTGCTCTTATGCCTCTTGTTGTCCTCTTCTGCCTTATATTGGGGGTGGGCTATGGGTGTCATGAGCCAGGTTCACTGGGGATAGCCTCTGTCACCTGTGGAGGGAAGCAGAATCACAGAGAGGGAAGAAGAATCACATACATGGGTGTGCCTTGACTGGTATGATGACCTTGTGGAGGTGGGGTAATAGTTTTGGGTTCCGGGAGCATCTAGATTGTGGGAGTGTGTTGAAGTGTAAGAGAGAGAGAAAGGGTATTGGGTTTGCAATTCTCTGTACTGCTTACCTAGTAGCTAGCCACCAGTGATCTCCCCTTGGTCAGACCTGTGGTAGATTTCTGAATGCTGGTGGATGTAGCCATCAAGGATGGAGCCTGGGTAGCAGGCACACACATCTAAAGTCTCCCCCTGAACATCACAAATATAACCTACATATTCATGAAGTAATAAGATTTTCTACTCCTGTAGGTGTCCTCGTGTGCTGGGGAGGGGGGGAGGTCTGAGTGTGACATGTGTGTAGTCAATGATGCCTATGACTGAAGAGAAGTGGTCTATGGTGTAGATCTTAGCCATGCTGTTCTGGAGAGCCTGGGTGGTCTTGGGGAAAGTAATGTATTGTGAGGTGTGGATGAGGAAGGTGTTGAGGAACTAGGCAAGACAGTTGGAGATGATGAGCTGGGTGAGGCCTGCATTGACTGCTAGCACTGACTGGAAAGTGCCAGTGGCCAGAAATGAGAGGAAGGCAGTGACCTTGAGGTGGACTGGCACAGGATTATTCTTGCATGTCCTGGGCTGGAGGAGGGAATGTAGCTGGTCACAAATGTGTTGTGTGACAGACCTGTCAAAGAGGAACCTAGTAAGGCATTCCTGGTCAGTGAGGTCCAGGAAGCAGGTGTGGGGCCTGAAGATCCTCTGATAGGGATATCTCCTCCAGGGCCTCCTCTCTAAACTCTCATCCACCTCCAGCAAGGCGTGAACCACCAAAGCATTCAGCACATCCATGATTGATGTGCAGGTACCCCACCACCACAGGTTTAACCCACTGACTCCAGATATACCACTGTTTACACCTCCACCTACTGCACTTTGTGAGACCCAGCACCAGTACCCATACCAACACACAGCCGTGAGACACACACCAGCTGCCCAAAACACTCACTCTCCCATCACCAACAAACAGTCCAAACACACACTACTGTAGCACTAAGCACTCACTCTTCCACCACCAGCAAACAGTCATCACACACATAGCTACAGCACAGAGCACAGTGACAAACCTGGGAGTGGACAAACAGAGGAACAATGAGAGACAGAAGACAAGAGGTAGGGAGGTATAACGGGAGGTGTGGGGGTTTGGGAAAAGTGAGGGTTTGATGAGGGAAGGGATGAGATACAGGGGAAGGGATGAGCGTGGCTGGGGGGGGGGGGGGGGCTAGCAAGTGTGGGCAAGGAGTTAAGGAGGTGCAACACAAAGGAGGCAAGGCAAGAAATTTTAGAGTCAAGAGGTTCAGACTGGGGCAATCAAAGAAAGGTAACAAAGCACTCAACAACTCCCCACTATTTCTCACAAATTACCACTTCCACCTCTCGACTCTCCAACAAAGCAAAATCACACATGGGTGTAAAGAGAGATTTAGCCTTACCATAGATGCTTTTAGAGCAGGTCTAATTCCAGACGTTTTTCTTTCCACCCCCAGGAAGTCATCTTGCTATCCGTTATGGGCAAAAAATGTTAATCACTTAACACTGCCCATGTCAGGCCCACAAAACACCCCCTCTGGGAACGTCTTCTTTTCAGGCACTAGTGGACTTGGATGTTTTTTGTTTGTTTATTTGATCATGTGCTTTAGATTGTTTTTCTGCGAAAAATATGCATATCTGCCTGTTAAAATGCCATTTTGGGACGTTTTTCTGATTAAAAAAAGAGCCCCATAACATCCTAAAGGATAAAGGATCATGGATTTGGTATACCAGCTTTCTGTGGTACAACAAAAGTGATTTACATGTATTTTATCTGCATAGCAGTTTGCCTGATTACTTAAATAATAGATGTATATTTTCATGTGACAAAAAGCAAGAGGATTTGACCTATAGCATTTATGTCCTATGGGGAGAGATTTATTAATGGACTTTTTAAATAGTTGTGTCAGTTTTTAATTCTTCCATCACGCATATGATTATTGTTTAAAAACTGATAACTGGGCTCTGACAGAACTCCTTGTGCCCATCACTTGCAGAGAAACCACTTCTTTTCTTAGGCATTCCAAGGACCATGGGATTTAAGACACTCATGATGTGAAACTATAGACCTTATCTTTAAAAAAATCACTTTTGTCTGTGTTATCAAAAGGTGTGAGAAAAAACAAGAACATAGGGGACTTATCACCTACTGTGCTCAGGACCAGTTTCCTTAGAAACAGCACAAATACAGTACTATTCATTGAATTCTGAGCTGTGCTACAGAAATGAAAAAAAAAAAACCCCAGTAACTTTAAAAATGGCATCTCGTTATCAACATTTCTGGCACTGAAGCAATAGCATAATGGAAAACTGGTACTGTATTTATACTATGCTGCAAACCATTTAGTATGGTCTATTGATTAATATCTCAGCTATAAAACTTACATTTTTTTCAAATCTGTATTTGCAGAGTTCTGTAATGTGCCTTTAGATTGGGAAAAGAGCAAAGACTTTGCAGAAGGATTTGAAAGTACAGGAAAGAACTGGAAAGACTGGAACTCTGCACCATAAAAAAATCTGAGAAGACAAGAAAGGTGAAAAATTCGGAGAGAATTTCAAGAAAAAGATATAGGAAAGGAGGAATGAAAAAACACATTCTTAGCCAACCATAAGAAAGACTGTCTGTAAACATTGTGTTGATAGACAGGGCCTCATTATGAATTTCTGGACCCTAGGTACTTTTGCCTTTGTGAGCCCCTCCCTAGGTGGCATTTAATATATATGGCTGAACTTTTAATTTGAATTGTATTTATTTATTTATTTTATTTGTATTTAATTAGTGTTTTATGTATTTGTATTCTATTAATAGTTTATATTTTCAAAGCCAAAAGGCAAGACATGAAAATAATTTCTACTTCATTTTTTTTTCATTCTGATTAAAAAAAACAAAACAAAACAAAACAAAACATTAAAATATTTTCATGGGCCCTAGGCACTGTGCATATTGTGACTAATGGAAAAGTTTGCCTTGGTGATAGACCATCCTGAACTTGAGAGGACACACAATGTGAATGAGAAGAAACCTGGGATCCGAAGGGGGATTTGAGAACTTCAAGATACAAGCGGAGTGACCTAATTTAATCAGCAAAACACAACAGAATAATTCCAGAGAATATCTAATTGCAAAGAAGTAAAAGCAAAGACAGATGTCAACTAGAATTCATGGCTTTGTAATAATCTATGGGGGTCTTTCACTAAGGTGTGCTAATGTTTTTAGCTCACGCTAAAAATCAGCAGGCGCTAAATGCTGAGATCCCCATAGGAATATAATGGGCATCTCAGCGCCAGCTGATTTTTGTTTGTTATTTTATTTTTAGTAAATTTCACAAAATATCCAAGCAAAAAAAAAAAAAAGAATAACAATTTCCATACAGCAAAATCCAAGCAAGAAAAAAGTAGGGAACACCCCCTCACCCCCCCCCCAAAAGAAAAACACCAAAGAAACTTGATATTAAAATGGTTCCTCCAAGGAAGTCAAAGGACTTCTCCAGGACAAGGGTTACAAAGATTTATTGAATGTTCAGCACATAAGTCAAGACTAACAAAATGCTCATAAGTTAAAACAAAAATCCTTTGTTGTATTTCAAACAGGTAACCCCCCCCCCCTCCCCTGCCATCAGATTGTGTGACTCCTGACACAGGTACTTTTGTCGAAACACGTCACCGTGTCAAGGCTTTATTTCCCCCCTCCCTTATACAAAGCTGTGCTAGCAGCTGCTGGTGTGGTAGTGCCAACAAATCAAATTCAGCCAATAGATCAAACAGCATGGTATAAGGGAGGGGGGAAATAAAGACTTGACACGGTGACGTGTTTCGGCAAAAGTACCTGTGTCAGGAGTCACACAATCTGATGGCATTTCGCACAAACAACATGAGCAGGTGAAAATCATTACAAATATAAAAGCATATTTAGTAGTGGTCCTATCTCTGCAAACCGTGTACATTTGAGACGCTGATCTTCTGATTCCAGTGGTAATGGGCAGAGGTAGATTTTCTAAGGACTCAGAGCTGTGGTTTCAATGTAAATCATCAGTTAGATATTTGTTGGAGGTCCCTGTTGCTACAAAAAGTGGTTACATTAAATATAATGCTTTTATATGGATGGGCTAGACAGACATAAGACTGATAGGAATTTGGTCACTAGAGGTTAGTGTGTTGGATCTATCTGATTTCCGGGGTTCATGATCATCCTGAGGTTAGAGGGAGCATGACACTAGGGGGCGTTTTTACAAACCTGTGACAAAAAGTGGCCTTAGTATGCCCTAATGTGAAGCAATTAAAATCTAGAACCAGACAACTCGAACGAGCCTGGAGAAAAAACAAAAACAATCAAAATCTAAACGCTTGGAAAGAATCACATAGAAAATACAAATATGAAATAAAAAATCCAAACGGAACTACTATAATGAACTAGGTTTGGACTACAATGACATGAAAAAGCTATACAAGCTACTGGATAAACTACTAGACACAAAACCAGTGTCCTCAACAAAATCAGGAATCCCACCAGCAGTCGAACTTGCTAATTACTTCAAAGGCAAAATTGTCGATCTATGCAAAAATATGTCACAGGACTACAAGAACCTTGATACCTTCCTTAATGAGCTAGATCCATGCTCAGAAGAATACCCAGCTGACCAAACGTGGACAAATTTCACCCAGGTCACACACGAAACAGTAACACTAGCAACCAATAAGCTCTCTACAGCCTACTGTCAATTGGACGCCTGCCCCAACTATCTAATGAACCCCCCCCCTTGCATGATTCATCATTGAACTTACATCCCATCTCAACCTCTTGTTCCAGCATGGCATATTCCCCAAAGACAAAGGTAATATACTACTCACACCATTACCAAAAGACACCAAAAAGAAAACTAACAATATCACCAACTACCGACCTGTGGCATCCAACCCACTTACAACCAAACTAATGGAAAGCATTGTAGCTAAACAACTTACTGAATGCATCTACAAATTTTCAATCCTTCATGAATCACAGTCGGGCTTCAGATCCCTCCATAGTACGGAAACCGTCCTAGTAACTCTCCTGGCCAAATTAAAAAAGGATATCGCATTAGGTAAAAATATATTCCTCTTGCAATTCGACTTGTCAAGCGCATTCAATATGGTTGACCACTATATTCTATTAAGAATACTCAACAAGATAGGCATCGAAGGGAATGTACTCAAATGGATCAAGAGTTTCCTAACCACGAGATCATATCAAGTAAAAGCAAACTCAAACATATCACCATCATGGAGTACTGACTGCGGAGTACTCCAGGGTTCACCTCTCTCACCCATATTATTTAATCTGATGATGATCCCCCTCGCTCATGCCCTACACAAACAAAATCTCAATCCTTTTCTGTATGTGGATGATGTCACAATTTACATACCATTCAACTCAAACCCAACAGAAATCACTGTTGCAATACAGACTAGTTTAAACATAATGGATGCTTAGGCAACGGCATTGAAACTCAACAAGGAAAAAACTCACTGCCTTATTCTCTCATCCCACCACAAATCAAACCTCCCTTCAACCATAAAAACCCCGGACCATATTCTTCCAATATCGGACAAACTGAAGATCCTTGGAATTACCATTGACACCAACCTAACCCTGGAGAACCAAGCCTCTGCCACCACAAAGAAAATGTTCCATGCAATGTGGAAACTGAAATGGATCAAACAATTCTTCCCAAGGGAAACTTTCCATAACATAATTCAAACAATGGTACTATCTCATGTTAACTACTGCAATGCCATATATGCAGGATGCAAAGATCAGATCTTAAGGAAACTCCAGACCGCGTAGAACACGGCAGCTAGACTTATTTTCTGAAAGATAAGATTCAAAAGCGCTAAACCCCTACGCGAAATGCTGCACTGGCTACCAATCAAGGAACAAATAGCCTTCAAAATTTGCACTCTGGTCCACAAAATAATCTATGGTCTGGCCCCAACCTATATGACCAAACTCATCGGCCAACCAACCAGAAACACCATTGAATCAACAAGAACGTTTCTAAACCTGCACTACTAAAACTGCAAAGGTCTGAAATACAACTCAACATATGCATCCAGCTTTTCCTACATTTGCACCCAGCTCTGGAACGCATTACCTAGAAACATTAGATCTGTGAACACCAATCTAAAATTCCGAAAAGACCTCAAGACTCACCTCTTTCGGAAAGCCTACCCACCTGAACTAATTCATGAACAATCTATCACATCTATCGAACTAAGAAATGAACAATACTCACTCTTATCCTGTAACCAGGCGCCCCTAGGTGCAGCCAAGGATAGAACAATCTCCTCCAGCCACAGGCTCCCGGTACAGTGAAGAAACAGATGTCCACCAGTAACTTCAATCTTAAGAACTTTTATTCCATGCAGGTTTCTAGTACACAGTTCCAATAGCAGCATAGCACATACCAGGATTCAGTACAGGCTTCAGTCTGGGCTCTTTATCTAGGGCACAATAAACAGTAATTCAATTCCCCAGACAAAAAGTTATTTCAGTTCATCATCACAGTTCAGTCACCCAGTAGCAGTTTCTACCTTCTATCCTTTTTACCTTCAGGAGAGTTCAATATTTTAGGGACTCCTTCTACCCAAGGGTTTCCCCTACATCAGCTTCACAATGAATTCAATACTTTTGGGACTTCCTCTCACCCAAGGAATCTCAGCCTGCTTCAGTACTTGAGGGACCTCCCTGCCCAAGGATTTTCAGCCTGCAAATACTTCTCTGCTTCTCCTGAACTGAACTGCACTCCTGGGACTCCTTCCCACCTGTCTAATCAATCCCTGGCTTCAGCTACCACCACCAATCATTCTCCTTCCATTAGCTTCCTCACACCCAAACCAGCTGAATTAAGCATTAGACTAATGAGACCAATGATGAGCTCCTGCACACAGGGTTTCCTAACTCTCTTCCCCCCTCCCCCCCTAGTGGCAGCCACTCTACACAACCTGCCAGCTTACACCCATGTCTTCCCCGATTGCAGCTAGGAGTCCAGTCCGGGTTCTTCATCTCCCCCTCTGGCTCCTTGCCTGCAATGCCCTCTGGGACTTGTATTTCAGACTGAAACTGCCTTAACCCAACTATCCTGGAGGTGACTTTATCACAATCCACATAATCCTACTACTTCAAACTGCACGAATCTTATCACTCCAGTTATAATTAAGTGTACTTCTACCCTGTATTCCTATTTTGTATTGCTCACTAGAAGCTGTTGTCCCTCCCCGGAGTCTTTTCAGCCTCACTGGGATTACTTCTCTCTACATGCTACTATATATTCATCCCAGAGTTGTATTCTCTTTTCCAGAACCTTATCAGCTTCCTTGCACCTACTTTTACTTATATTCCACTCTGTATATATTCCCAGAGTTGGTACTCTCCTCTCCGGAACCTGTAAGCCACATTGAGCCTACTGCTATGTGGGAAAATGTGGGATACAAATGTAATAAATAAATAAATAAATTATGTGGATCTTTCCCGAGCGCTAAGGCCACTTCTTACTGCGGCTAGAAAATGGATGATTTTCTACTTTCAGCATGAATGGCCGTTAGCGTGTGGCCCTTAGCATATGGGCCCATTTTGTAGGCGATAAGAGCTTATGCACCAGGGGCGTAGCCAGACCTTGCTGGGAGGGGGGCCAGAGCCCGAAGTGGGGGGCACTGTTTAGCTGCCCCCCCTGAGCCGCCACCACCACATTGGACCCCCCTGCTGGCCTGCCAATGACCCCCATTGAACCCCCCTCCCACCACCAACCCTCCCCCACCGTCGCCGCCCGACCCACCGCCTCATCAGATACCTTGTTTGCTGGCAGGGGTCCCCGAACCCCGCCAGTCGAAGAGAGTCTTCTTCAGCGCCTGAGTAGCGCCTTCGTTCAACGAAGTTCCTGGTGTGATCAGCTGTTTCGATGCCTTACGTCCTGCACGGGGCTACATGCACGGTGCAGGACGTAAGGCGTCGAAACAGCTGATCGCACCAGGAACTTTGTTGAACGAAGGCACTACTCCGGCGCTGAAGAAGACTCTCTTCAGAAACCCCCACCAGCAAAAAAGTTATCTGATGCGGCGGTGGGGCAGGCATCGACGGCGGGGGAGTTGGTGGCAGGAGGGGGGTTCAAGGGGATCGTCAGCAGGGGAGCCAGGGCCAAATCTACAGGGGCCCAGGCCCCACGTAGCTACGTCATTATTATGCACTAATCATGCACTAATCAGTTAGCGCACAGCAATGTGGCTGTGCTAAGTGCTTAGTGCAGAGATGCCCACTCTACCCTCAGACATGCCCCCTCAGCCAAAAAATATCTTTAGGCAACCTGTTATAGAATGAGGGGGATATGTCTTTCTAGCATCTACTCTTACACGCTGGGCAAGTTACTAAATATAATTCTTTTCTATATGCTCAAGTTACTGTATATATAAAATTACCCTTCTAGATTACCTTTTCAAATCTCTGTGTATTGTTTTCCACTCAAACTTTGTACCTCTAATAATAATAATAGTAACAGAATTTGTTGACCCCCATGTACCTATTCAGTTCTAAGCGGATTGCCATAAAAGATAACCAGAACAAATCTGGGAATTTCAAGTTTTAGTGTTATCAATAGAAATCAAACAAAATAAAACCTGGAAAAGAAAATAAGATGATACCTTTTTTATTGGACATAACTTAATACATTTCTTGATTAGCTTTCGAAGGTTGCCCTTCTTCCTCAGATCGGAAATAAGCAAGTGTGCTAGCTGACAGTGTATATAAGTGAAAACATTCAAGCATTACTATGATAGTCTGACAGGGTGGGAGGAGGGGGTTGGGTAGGAAGTATGTTTATAATGTAGGAAGTGGTTTATAATGTGCTAGGAACCCCAGATCCTTGTTAAGTCCTTTCTGTTGGGTGTTAAAATAGTCAATCATTCTGACTTCAAAGGTCTTACGTTCTTGTATGGTTTTAAAGTTACCTTTCAGGATTCTCACTGTGAAGTCACTGGTACAGTGTCCTGGTCCTGTAAAATGTTGACCAACAGGCGTGGGAACCCATCCTGTTAGAATATCAATGATATGCTTTGATGTCCCCATGCATACTTCCTACCCACCCCCCTCCTCCCACTCTGTCAGACTGTCATAGTAATGCTTGAATGTTTTCACTTATATACACTGTCAGCTAGCACACTTGCTTATTTCCGATCTGAGGAAGAAGGGCAACCTTCGAAAGCTCATCAAGAAATGTATTAAGTTATGTCCAATAAAAAAAGGTATCATCTTATTTTCTTTTCCAGGTTTTATTTTGTTTGATTTCTATTGATAACCTTAAGAGTGGACTAACACGGCTACCACACTCCTCTACTTAAGTTTTAGTGTGAAGGCATGCAGGTACTTTTGAAATAAAACGTTGCAGCAAAGCCCACAAGTGTAAAGTAACCATGGGCTTTGTAGCAATGCAACATTTTGAAAATAGTCTGTGGGTTGAACTGACTCTGGATATTCAACACAAAGGCATGCATGACTCTCGGCATTGAATATCCGGGTATCAGCAGTCAACCGGGCACCAACCAATATTCAGACCAGTGCCTGGGTAACTTTATCGCATTAAGGGCCCCTTTTACAAAGTGGCGATAAGCCCAATGCAGGCTTACCGCTCTAAACAGGAAGTACCACCAGGCTACCACAGTAACCCAGTGGTACTTCTCACCCCTGGGGTGCTGTCATATCTGGCGCAACAAAAATATTTTTATTTTTGTAGCGCCATTGTGTACTCGGTGGTAATCACTGCCTGGTTATCACCAGGTTATCATGGGAGCCCTTACCGCCACTTCAATGTGTGGTGGTAAGGTCACCCCCCCAAAATGGCCATGCGGCAAATGCTTTATTTACTTATTTATTTACTTATTATTTGTACCCCACATTTTCCCACCTATTTGCAGGCTCAATGTGGCTTTACTTGCTGTACAGCCATTTCCTGCAGGAAAGAAAGACTTACCTTTTACCCGCTGCAGTAAATGGGGACCTCAGCACCAGGGGCGTAGCCAGACTTCGGCAGGAGGGGGGGTCCAGAGCCCAAGGTGAGGGGGCACATTTTAGCCCTCCCCGGTGCCACTGACCCCCCCTGCTATTTTGACCCCTCCGCCGACACCACCACCAACTTTGACCCCCCCCCCCCGCTGATGACCCTCTCAACCCCCTCCCACCGCCAACCCTCCCCGCCGCCGCCATTGGCTACCTTTGCTGGTGGGGGACCCCAACCCCCGCCAGCCGAGATTCTCTTCTTCCGGCGCAAGACTTCGTGCAGGACGTCAGACTCACAGAAACAGAACGAAGCCTTGCGCCAGAAGAAGAGGATCTCGACTGGCGGAGGTTGGGGTCCTCAGCCAGCAAAGGTAGCCAACGGCGGCGGTGGGGGAGGGTTGGCGGTGGGAGGGGGGGTCGAGAGGGTTTTCGGCAGGGGGGTCCAGGGCCAAATCTATGGGGGCCCAGGCCCCCATGGCCCCACGTAGCTACGCCACTGCTCAGCACATATGAGAAACACGCGCCAACACCCGTGCTGGCCCCCTTTTGCCTCAGCTTGGTAAAAGGGGCCCAAAGTTAGGACAGTTGCTGTCCTAACTTTGTGGAGTTACTCAGCCAGTTAGCGGACTGATAATCGCAGCTAACCAGCTAAGTAGGCACTCCGTCCACGCTCCTAACCTCCCTGAACCACCCCTAACCTAACTGGTTAGGAGATGATTGGTTGGCAGAGATATTCAGCAATACTAGCCAGTTAGGTACCACTGAATATCATGTGCTGGGTCGCTTAGCAGCGTTTAACTGAGCAGGAGCCTCTACTGCCTGGTTAAACCCTCTTCAATATTGGGTGGATTCTCAATACTTATATTGAAATTTACTAGAAAATCCCATCACAAAATTGTCTCACACTAGATTACACACTTGTTAGTCATGGTTTTGTATGAACAGAGACCTGTCAGATGGTATTGACCCCCCTCCCATTCTATAAAACTGGGTGCCCAAGTTTACATTTAATTTATGCAACTGTCATGATTGTGGTCGTGACCCCTCTCAGACTCACCTTATTTCCGGCGGTCAGCTTCTGAGCTGGTTTCTGTCTGTTGTTCCTGAGTTAGTTCTGTCTCTGTCTTTGTGTGCTGGCTGCTTTCAGCATGGCTCTGATTACTCCACTATACTGCACTTGTGTGTGTTAAGCCTCTCTGTGCTTCAGTATGCTTTCTGCCTGTGTCTTGGTTTGTGTTCCTCTTACCCTCTGGTGGCCAGAACCGGTGACTGCCATAGACTTTCCAGACTTTCTTTCTGGTCCGGTCCGGTCCAGATATTCCAGCCCTCCAGACTTGGTTTGAAGTTTGGCAGCTAGCCTCACCCGTAGCTGCCTCATGATTCCTGCAGTGAGTTCAGCTGCTGATGGGTTTATTACCACCTGGAACCTTCTGAGTTTGCCTTTGCTTCGTCTAAGGTCCCTGGTTTGTTGGTGCTTTGCTGCACTTCTGCTTAGTCTGATTTAATACAATGAAATTTAAAGAAACACAAATTATTAATAGTAACATGTTCAACCATATCAAGAACTCCAACTCAAGGAAATTAATTAAATATCAGTAAAGCCAAGCTAATAACAATCAAGCTAATAATGACAAAAATAACTAATAAACATTAGTATAACAATAATCTTTCATTTTCCTTCTCTCTCTCTCTCTCTCTTAAACTTGACTTAATGTTTACAAAAAAGAGTTTGTATTGGTGTGGTTAAGTGGCTTATGTATTATGGGACCTATTTAATAAAAAGATGCAGCTGCCTTGCACAGTGCTATCCACTTGATAGTATGTGACAAAGTCCTCTGTAGCTGGCATTGAATTTGACACATAATTATACTGCTGAAAAATGGCAAAAGCCTTTACATAGTGTACTCTGGCCTGCAGCCTCTTTGCCGCAGATGTATTTTGGCAGAGAGTACAATGAAAGAGAGCTTATTAAACCAGAGTTAAAATCTCAGCAGTTAGCAGATCTATCTTAATTTATTTTCTGAATTCTATGCTTTTTACGGTTAGGAAAGGAAAATCTGTATAAAATATTGCCAGAAGCCAAGAGCTTTTAATGGTTATGTGATTATCATTTCTTATCAAGGGTCTTTTGCTGCCATCATTTTCTATTTGAGTAACTTTAGGTCTGCTTTATAGGTTGACACACTGTTAGTCATAAAGGAGGTGATTCTATAGCAGGCACCCACATTTACATGCCACTTGTGCACATAAGTGTAGAAAATACTGTCACTAGATTGGGCAAATGAATACTTACACACTCGAGTGCTTGCCTGGGGTCACATGGAGCTGCAGGGGGAATTGACCCTGGTTCCCTGGGATTTCAACCCACTGCTGTTAGGCAACAGTGGTAATTAAACCTGGTTCCCCAGGTCCACCGCCCACTGCACTAGCTATTAGGCCACTCCTCCACATGTACAAAACTCTGTGGCCCTCACTAATATTTAAGTCAGACCACTTGTTATTACAAAATGAAAGGCGGTATATTAAATCAGAAATAAACATACTAATTGGGTTTCTGCCAGGTACTTGTGACCTGGATTGGTCACTGTTGGAAGCAGGATACTGGGCTAGATGGACCATTGGCCTTACCCAGTATGGCTACTTTTATGTTCTTTTGTTCTTAAGAGGCAGCAAAGCAGTTAAGGGCTATTCTGTCAGGGCACGCATGAGTGGCATAGCTCAAAAATGCAAGGGGGACGTTCACATGCAGAGCATGGAAGGAACTGCCATTTACATGTGCAGCTTACAGAATACAGTATGTTATGCATGCCTCTACCACATTTGAGTGCCTGTAATTATACTGGGTCTACAGCTGATGTACCTATGTGCACCTAAATATAAGGCACGCCGATACCAGGTTACTCTTGTATTCTATAATGGATGCCACTATAGAATAGGCTGTCACTGCATGGAATCACAACATCTAAAAGGAAGCTCCCACTTACAGAATTGCCCCCAAAATAATTTAACAAGGGATTCCCAGGAGCCTCCGCCAGGATTTTACTACTCTCATTACCTTTAAAACACAGCAAAAGGTATTTTATCAAACCGAAAAGAATTTATTCCTGTCTTGTTGCCTTAAGTACTGCTGTAAAAGGACAAAAGAAAAACCCTTTGGATCTAATTCATACATGTCCTGAACAAGCTGGATGCGCAACCTTCCTCTTGATTCTTCACTAAGGCCCAGAGTTACTAAGCTGCAGTTAAATGTGCTATTTCATCAAAGCAAAATTTACTGTGGGATTCACTAAACAAAGCTATCATATTTGGCAGCCTGAACCCCTAGCAATAATACCTGAAGAATATCACTAGAGGACTGAGGCCACCATTTTGATGCCAGTAACTACCAAGGAAGTACCTACTTTTCTTTACAGAAAACTAGAACAATTCACAGAAAACACATTTACAGTACCACTTACACTAGCCTTATAACATGTAAATGCCCACATGTAGATGTGCTATGAAAAAATCATAGCAACTGAACCACATTATTTGTCACCGTTCTCAACACGTTTCTCTGAACATCTTATATCATTTTTATAGAATTTACCAGTCTTTAAAAGGATCTTCAGATGTCACAGCACAAATACTGCATCCCATATGACTTCTTATGCAACATATGACTTCTTTTAATGCATTATACTCTTATGTGAAAAACATCAAAGCTACGTAGCTTTGATATTTTTCATGTAAGAATATAATGTATGAAAGAAATCTAAAATTTGGATCAATAACGAATACACAGTGCTGCATAAGAAGTCATATGGGATGCAGTATTTGTGCTGTAACATCTGAAGATCCTTTTAAAGACTGGTAAATTCTTTAAAAATGATAAAAGATGTTCAGAGAAATGTGTTGAGAACGGTGACAAATAATATGATTCAGCTGCTAAGAGTTTTTCATAATATTGACTTTCCATCCCTGCATATCAAAGTTTGGTCCTATTTATTGGATTCACACAGATGTATGCATGAATGCACCCAAAGTATAGTATTCTATAATTTATGTGCATTTATCTGCATTCTACCCAAACTCCACCCATGTACATACTACCGGCAAAGTGCACGCCATCAAAGCATGGTGCATAGTTTTACACTAGCCAGTACTTGTGGGTTATAAATATAATTAATATTATTAATATTATTATATTATATTACTTTAGTAGAATACTGTGCCATACTTTGTATTGTTATTTGAATGCTTTTACTGCTGTAATTGTCTATTGCTCATGTTTGATTTATTCTTATTGTACTCTGCCGCCTTATTCTTATTGTACCGGGGAGGGGAGGGGGGTTCTGAATGGGCTCCAGGCTTCCCATTGGCTTTGGTTAGGGTTACCATATGGCTCCAGAAAAAGGAGGACAGATTGATACTTCCATTGCTTTCAAAGGAAGCAAAACCTGGACTGGATCAATGTGTCCTCCTTTTTCTGGAGCCATATGGTAATCCTAGCTTTGGTGGCCAGTGGAGTGGTCCATTGTCAAGTCTGGAGGAATTTTGAGGCCTCGGAGGGGAGCTGCCTAGTTTGTGATCTTCCCCATCACTACCAGCCATGGAGCGGTGTTTTCCAGTGGGGTACAAGTATGAAAATGGCTGGATTTGCCCTGTGAAGGGGAGCTCCAAGCTTGCACAGTTTTTCACACATGCACTGTAGCATTCCTAAGCTGGCACTGGGCCCAAAATGAAGCCAGGGTCTAGATTTGAGAGGTGCCCCAGTGAAGCATTGAGGTAAATCGCGGTGTTTTCCCGCAACTGAGGAGGGTCCACCGGGATCTGGATTGGAGCTAGAGGTCATGTTCTGACCCTTCAGGGAACCAGGTGGCCCAAGATTCTGTTTAGTTTATTTTTAAAATGTGCTTTTGGTCCTGTTGGGTCAGGGTTTTAAGGATTAATTTTGGTGGAAACTGGTGGTCGTTATGGGTTCCTGAGAACCTCTTGATGTGGGCTAGTGCTATGAAGTTTTCGGCAAAAATCATTTTTGTGGTCAAATGAGAAGGTTTTGGTTTGGGCAAATTCTGAGCATTAAAATTAGTTTTTTCAGAGCAGGCGTCACTTGGGGGGTGTGCATGTGGCAATGCTGAATTTTTTTACAGTGAACATTTCTGGTCTTCTGGGTTATTTGATAGTAATTTATGATAAAAATGTTTGAACGTCTTTAAATCTGTGTTAAAATGTGCAAACAAAGAACAGTATGTATGGTTTGATGGCACTAAGGGCTACAGACCTTTTGAATAGATTTAATGGTAATTTTTGTGGTATTTTTTATTAAAAACTCAACTTTTCTATTATTCTCTATGGAAAATTTCTTTTTCAAAATAGAGATTGTGCAAAGTTCAGATAGGGTCCATGCTTCAAAACATTTGATTATTTTCACCCAATTTCCAATTTGGCATTTTTTTTTTTTTTGCAAAGGTTTTGGAAAAATTAGTGTTGGCACAACTGATTGATTTTGTAGAACGGAGTGCTTTGTTAGATACTTGTCAATTTGGTTTTCGTAACCAGCATAACACTGAGGTGTTATTGCTTAGTATGTTAGATTATGTTCTTTGGGGTTTTGATTAGGGAGATCATTTCATTTTTTAAATCTCTCTGTATGTTGCCACTGCATTTGATACTGTAGATCATGAATTGTTGTTACATCAATCGCAGTCATTTGGAATTTCTGGGAAAGTGTTGGCTTGGTTTCGATCATTTTTGGATGCTCGTATGTTTCAGGTGGTTCAGCGTTCTACTTCATCTAGTTGGATATTGGTGACTGCAAGCGTACCACAAGGTTGGTGTTTATCATCACTGTTGATCAATTTGTTTTTGCTCCCTATCTGCAAGGTGATGGTGGATATGGGTGTTCTTTATCATTTGTATGCTGATGATATACAGTTTTATTTTCCTATACCTGCAGACGTATGTCAGGGTGTTTCTTTGGTGGAATCATATTTTCAAGCAGTTCAGGGTTGGCTGTGAGTGAATGGTTTGGCTTTGAATTTTACCAAAACTCAAATTTTATGGTTATCGCAGTCGGGGGAGGATTGTCCATATTCTAGTTTTTGTCTGGACTCTATTTCAGTGCCAGTTTTGTCAACAATTCATAGTTTGGGTCTGACATTAGATACTACATTATCATTTAAACTGTATATTGCCTCAGTGAATCAAAATATGCATCCAGCTTTTCCTACATTTGCACCCAGCTCTGGAACATATTACCTAGAAACATTAGAACTGTGAACACCCATCTAAAATTCCGAAAAGACCTCAAGACTCACCTCTTTCGGAAAGCCTACCCAGCAGACCCGAACTAATTCGTGAGCAATGCATCACATCTATCGAACTAAGAAACGAACAATACCCCTTCCACATAATCCTATTACTTCAAACTGTACGAATTTTACCACTCCAGTTATAATTAAGTGTACTTCTACCCTTATCCTACTCTGTATTGCTCACTAGAAGCTGTAGTCCCATCCCCGGAGACTTATCAGCCTCATTGGGATTACTTCTCTCTATATGCTACTATATATTCGTCCCAGAGTTGTATTCTCTTTTCCAGAACCTTATCAGCTTCCTTGCACCTACTGTTACTCTATTTTCCACTCTGTATATATTCTCGGAGTTGGTACTCTCCTCTCCGGAACCTGTAAGCCACATTGAGCCTACTGCTATGAGGGAAAATATGGGATACAAATGTAATAAATAAATAAATGTGGTATTTTAAAAATTACAATTGCTACCTAAGCTGAGAATTTTTTTGTCTGAACAAAATTTTCGTACTGTTTTGCAGGCATATGGTTTGGTACATTTTGATTACTGTAATGTTCTTTTGTGTGGTTTGCCGTGTGCAACATGAAAGCATTACAGGTGGTACAGAATTCTGTGGATCAGTGTTGACAAGGACAAGTAGATTTGACCATATTAATCAGCAATTACGAGAGCTGCATTGGTTGCCTGTTGTATGGCATATAGAGTTCAAGATTTTGGTATTGGTGTTTAAGGTTTTGCATAATGCAGCTCCAGAGGAATTAATGCAAAGGTTACATTTGTAATGTCCTTCTCTTCCACTTCTGTCACAGACTCAAATATTGTTGGTTGTTCCTTCATTTCAATAAGTTTGGTTGCTGGTGATCCATTCTCAGCATTATTATACCTGTTAAAGAAATTTAAACTGCTGGTTAAATTGTTCTATATTGTTAACATGAACACATTTTCTATACTCAAAATTGGGTTTAAAATAAAGAAGTAACTTATACTTACCATCTGTCTGGTTACTGTGTCTCAAAATCTTTTTAGTTTCCATTACTTACCATAGTTTAGAACTTTGGAGACAAGGTTAGTTTAATTGTCTCTGAGCTCAGAGGTGAGCAGTAACCTTGAGGTATTTAGTCAAGGGTAATAGTAAAGCTCGCAGGGACCTCTGAGACTCAGCAGTTACATAAAAGTCATTTAGATTCATAAGTATCCACTTACTCTCCTGTGACTAGAATATCACCATTTTTACAATTTCTTGCAACCTAAGATCAGGTTGCTCCTTCTAGAATTACCCCTAATAACTGGGGTCTGCACCATTATTATACCCATCACCTGGCTATTAAATTTGGATAATAAATATAAACATAAACTATCCCTTAGTAACTAGGTGTGAAAGATTGATGCAAGGCAGAGAGGCTTACAGGCATGTAGGAAAGCAGTCATGTGAGAGATTTCTGGGGGTGGATTTTGAGGAGAATGTAGGGAGAGTTCAGGGGTCAAGAATGTGGGAAAAGTATGGTAGCGTGGAGGGGCATTTTCAAAAGAAACATCCAAGTTGCGATTTGGACATCTTTGCAAAACATCCAAATCCAGGGGCGGAGAAAACCGTATTTTCGAAAAAAAGATGGATGTCCATCTTTCATTTCAAAAATGCAGTGAGAGACGTCCAAATTCTTAAATTTGGATGTCCCTAGATTTGGACATCCCTAGACATGGACGTTTCTGACTTTCGGCGATTTTCGAAATCAAAGACATCCATGTCAAAAACATCCTAATGCAAGCCATTTGGATGTGGGAGGCGCCAGCATTTGTACTGCACTGGCCTCCCTGACATGCCAGGACACCAACCGGGCACCCTAGGGGTCACTGCAGTGGACTTCATAAAAGCTCCCAGGAACATAGCTCCCTTACCTGGTGTGCTGAGCCCCACAACCCCCCCCCCCCAAAACCAACTACCCACAACTGTACAAGACTACCATAGCCCGTACGGGTGAAGGGGGTACCTATATATGGGTACAGTGGGTTTGTGGTGGGTTTTGGAGAGCTCGCTGTTTCCTCCACAAATGTAACAGGTAGGGGGGTATGGGGCCTGGGTCTGCCTGTCTGATGTGCACTGCAGTACCCACTAAAACTGCTCCAGGGACCTGCATGCGCTGTCATGGATCTGAGTATGACATCTGAGGCTGGCAATCAATATTTTTAAAGATGTTTTTTGAGGGTGGGAGGGAGTTAGTGACCACTGGGGGAGTAACGGGAGGTCATCCCCAATTCTCTCCGGTGGTCATCTGGTCATTTCAGGCACCTTTTTATGCCTTATTCGTAATAAAAACACGTCTGGGTGAAAACGTCCAAGTGTTCATCAGGGACGTTCTTGCTTTTTTCGATTATGTGTCAAAGACGTCCAAGTGTTAGGCACGCCCAAATCCCGCCCTCGCTACTCCTCCAACATGCCCCCTTGAAATTTGGACGTCCTTGTGACGGACTGCAGTTGGAGACATCCAAAATCGGGTTTCAATTATACCAACTTGAACTTCTCTGGGATAAGGATGTCCATCTTCCGATTTATGTCGAAATATGGGCATCCTTCTCTTTTGAAAATGAGCCCAAAAGCCAACATGGATTTAGTGAAGGGAAATCTTGCCTCACAAATCTACTATATTTCTTTGAAGGGGTGACCAAACAAGTGGCTAAAAGTGAGTCGGTCGATATTGTGTGTCTGGATTTTCAAAAGGCATTTGATAAAGTACCGCAAGAAAAACTCCAGAGGAAATTGGAAAGTCATGGGAAAGGAGGTAGTGTTCTATTGTGAATTAAGAACTGGTTAAAGGATAGAAAACAGAGAGTAGGGTTAAATGGTCAGTTTTCTCAATGGAGAAGGGCTGATAGTGGGGTTATAAATGATCTAGAGATGGAAGTAACTAGTGAAGTAATTAAATTTGCCGGCAACACAAAGTTATTCAAAGTTGTTAAATCAGAAGATGATTGTGAAAAATTGCAAGAGGACCTTACGAGACTGGAAGACTGGGCATCCAAATGGCAGATGACGTTTAATGTGATCAAGTGCAAAGTGATGCATGTGGGAATGAGAAACCCAAACTATAGCTACGCTATGCAAGGTTCCGCATTAGAAGTCATTGACCAGGAAAAGGATCTAGGAGTCATCATTTACGATACTTTGAAACCCTCTGCTCAGTGTGCTTTGGCGACTAAGAAAGCAAATAGAATGTTAGGTATTATTAGGAAAAGAATGGAAAATGAAAATGAGGATGTTATAATGCCTTTGTATTGCTCCATGGTGTGACCGCAACTTGAATACTGTGTGCAATTCTGGTCACCGCATCTCAAAAAAGATATGGAACTTTGGAAGGCTAAGTGCTTTGAAAATATGCCAGTATAGTGGAATTAGAAAAGGTAGAGAGAAGGGCAACAGAAATGATAAAGGGGATGGGACAACTCCCCAATGAGGAAAGGCTGAAACAGCTAGGGCTTTTCAGCTTGAAGAAAAGATGGCTGAGGGGAGATATGATAGAGGTCTATAAAATAATGAGTGGAATGGAACATATAGACATGAATCACTTGTATACTCTTTTCAAACATACTAGGACTAGGGGGCATGCAATGAAGCTACAAAGTTGTTAATTTAAAATGAATCCGCGGAAAATTCTTCACTCAATGTGTAATTAAACTCTGGAATTCATTGCCAGAGAATGTGGTAAAACCAGTTAGCTTAGCAGGGTTTTAAAAAGGTTTGGATATCTTCCTAAAAGAAAAGTCCATAAGCCATTATTAAAATGGACTTAGAAAAATCCACTGCTTATTCCTAGGATAAGCAGCATAAAATGTATTGTACTGTTTTGGGATCTTGTCAGGTACTTGTGACTTGGATTGGCCACTGTTGGAAATAGGATACTGGGCTTGGTGGACCTTTGGTCTCTCCCAGTATGGCAACACTTATGTACTTATATACTTATCCAAATCTAATCTCCGCCACACATTTTTGAGTTCTGTTACTGTTTGCATCTCCACCACCTCCCACGGGAGGGCATTCCAGGAATCTTCCATCCTCTCAGTGAAAAAATACTTCCTGACATTATTCCTGAGTTGGCCTCATTTCAACCTCAATTCATGTCCTCTAGTTCTACCACCTTCCCATCTCTGGAAAATGTTTGTTTGTGGATTAATATCTTTCAAATATTTGAACGTCTGTATCATATCACCCTTGTTTCTACTTTCCTCCAGGGTATACATGTTTAGGTTAGCAAGTCTCTCCATGTACATCTTGCTACATAAATCACATACCATTTTTGTTGCTTTTCTTTGAACGGCTTCAAGTTTTTTTACACCCTTAGCAAGATAAGGATAGAGGAGAATGGAGGAAGCACTTTTTAGTGACAGAGAGAATATTGGCAGATCTTTCTGGTAGTCAAGGAGGGATGTGAGGAAAGTTTTCCTGAACTGGGAGGGGACCTATGGGGAGAATGTTATTGAGTTGGAAGGAACGGATGTGACAAGAGATGAAAATAGGGCCCAAGATGAGGGACAAAGGGATACAGTGAGCAGGAGAGAGGGCTGGGGATGAAAGGCTGGGACAGAAAAAAGTGGGAGAGTGCTGGGAGTGGAAGAAAGATAGAATCCTAGAGAAGAAGGAAGGGAAATGAAATGAAAAAGGGATTGGTTATTGGATGCAGATAGAGAGAGAAAGGACGAGTGGATGGATGAAAGTTGGAATGGTGGAGGAAGGATGGGGGAAGAGTGAAAGAGTGATGCTGGCTTTGGAAGGGGACATGAGGAATGGAGGAGAGAACACAGGAGGATGAGGAAAAAGGAAAAGGAAAAATGGGAAAGGGCAGTAGAGGTAAGAGTACAGAGGAGACAAGATGGAGAAAAATGCTGAAAGAGACAAGAATGGAAGAGAAAGTATGAAGGTATGCATTCTGAAGGGAGAAGACAAATGAGAGAGAGAAGAAAATTTATACAGAGAGAGAAAACAAAAAAGAACAGGGAGATGACCAGAAAATGAGGGAAAAAATACAGAGCCAGAAATCCAAGCCAAAAATAACAAAGATTAGAAACATTATTTGATAGAGAATATTAATAGCTCATCAGTGTGTAGACTATCCTGGACCTAGTCCCAGATAGATTTCCCACACTAAATTTACATTTTAATAACAGCTACAATTTATTAGCAAATTTGAAATATTCTGCATATACCTACCAAACATGAGGCTTTTTTATTGAGTTTGAATTATTTAATGAGAGTAAAATTTAAAGAAAGGACCTTTTACTAGGTGTTGCTAAAAGGTGGCCTATGCCATGTCTAGTGTGTGGGTTTCTCCACGCAGTAAGGCCACTTTAAGCACAGCTGTAAACTGACTGATTTTTCATTTTTTCAATTAATGGTCAAGCACTAATTTCCCAATTAGCATGTGGCTATTAGTGTGTGAGCCCTCACTGACACATATTTTGTAGGTGGGAAGGGATCACATGTTAACCATGTGCTATTCGGTAGGCGTGTGGCAATGTAGCTGCATTAACCAATTAGCGCTGGGAATGCCTACTTTCCACCCCCCCAAAAAAACACCCCAGCATGAAAAACTAAAAAGTATTCTTGGCACAAAGGAAGTGCGTGCAGATGCCCAAAGTACCATGCGATGCTTGAGTGTGTCCCATGGTAGTGCATTTTCCTACATGGTAAGTATGCATTAGTGCTTACTTTATTTATTTATTTATTTGTAACTTGATATAACACCTTAACAATAAAAATAAGATAAAAGCAAAGAAAAAGAAACTACAGTATTTCAATAGGAAAAGTAAGCACACACGCAAGTGACATCACATACATTTTATTTTATTATTACATTTGTATCCCGCGCTTTCCCATGAAAAGCAGGTTCAATGCGGCTTACATAGTAATAGGGAATACAGTATATTGTCGGAGAAAGTATAAGTTAAGAATAGCAGAATAATAAACGAGATAAGTAGGTAGAGATAGGCAAAGGGAAGGGAGTAAGGTAGGAGATATAGTCTAGGTCAGTGTCGTTGTCGCCTGGATATGTGTTGGGTAGATGGGTTCATAGAATTAGTCTGGGTCATTTGGAAGGGCATAATCAAATGGCGCTGGCCATCTATATGGCCGGCCATCTTCGGGGCTGGCTCCGCAAAGGGGCGGTGCCAACCGTATTATCAAAAAAGATGGCTGGCCATCTTTTCTTTCGATAATACGGTTGGGGCCGGCTAAATCTCAACATTTAGGTCAAATGTTGAGATCGCCAGGTTTACAGATGACCAGCTTCAAAAAAGTGGAAAAAGAATCCAAGTGCTGGTCAGAGACGTCCTAAATCAAAACTATTTTTACTCAGCTTTTTCAGTAATACCAGTGGGATTTGAACCAGCCACCTCTGGATTACAAGACTGGTGCTCCAACCACTTGGCTACAGCTCCACTTACTTAAGTTTCCCTCCCTTTTAATTATGCCCCTTCAGGTCTCTCTCAGTCAATCACAAACAGGGGTCTCTTTTAGCCACTCACAGACAGCTAAGTGCGCTGTGATTGGCTGAGAGAGAACCCTGTCTGTGATTGGCTGAGAGAGACCTGAAGGGGCATAATCAGAAGGGAGGGACACCTACATGAGTGGAGCTGTGGCAGAGTGATTAGAGCACTGGTCTTTTAATCTAGAGGTGGCTGGTTCAAATCCCACTGGTACTACTGAAAAAGCCAAGCAAAAATAGTTTTGATTTAGGATGTCCCTGACCAGCACTTGGATTTTTTTTTGGGTGGGAGGGGATTGATGACCACTGGGGGAGTAAGGGAAGGTCATCCCGATTCCCTCGGATGGTCATTTGGTCAGTTGGGGCTCCTTTTTGAAGTTTGGTCGTGAAAAAAAAGGGACCAAGTAAAGCCGGCGAAATGCTCGTCAAGCCTGGCTTTTTTTCCATTATCGGGCAAAGCCGGACATCTTGTGAGCATGCCCCGTCCCGCCTTCACTACCCTACTGACATGCCCCCTTGAAATTTCGCCGGCTCCACGACGGAAAGCAGTTGAAGCCGACAAAAATCGACTTTCGATTATACCGATTTGGCCGGTTTCAGGAGATCGCCGGCCATCTTCCGATTTATGTCTGAAGATGGCCGGCTATCACTTTTGAAAATGAGCTGGTTGGATAGGCTTGCTTGAATAGATGGGTTTTTAGTGCTTTCTGGAAGGATAGATAGTCGCAGATTGATCGGATAGCTCTGGGGAGGGCATTCCAGAGTTGGCTACCTAAGAAGGAGAAGTTGGATCCATAATAGGTTTTGTACTTGAGTCCTTTACATTTGGGGTAATGCAGGTTGAGGTAAGTTTGTGAAGCTTCAGACATGTTTCTAGTTGGAAGGTCAATCAGATTGAGCAGCACAAGCAAACGTAAAAAGTTTCCCTCTTTCAGGTACCAGCTACCTCTGAAGCCATCCTGATCAGACAGAGTAAGCCTGCTGGAATAGCCAAGCCTTCAATAATGCCTTACATTTTTTTATAATGAGTTCACTGTGAAGAAATAAAGGATGGGGAACAGCAAAAAAGAATGCGCTACAGCGGGTCATTTCAAGTTGGGGAAGACGAGGCCCTGGCAGGACCATGTGGTAGTCATTAATAGAGTGTAACACGTGTGTCGAGAGTGTGGAATAGTTAATGAGGACAGATATAGAGGTGCACCTTGACGGAAAGCTTTGAAACCTAAAAATAGCGCTTAATAAAAAGACTCCTAAGTGAGAGAGGGGAAAAACTGATTCTTCTACTTACCATTCTCATATCCTAACCTCTTTCACTTTTCTTCTCTCCTGGAAAACTCTTGGGTTCACTGTATGACTGATCTGGAATGATCCATTCTAACAACCTCTCATGAGCAGTGCCTTAAGAAATGGTTCCATCCATTAGTATCTTCTGTCGCCAACAAAAACATGTTGCTCTGTGCGTCCCTACAAAAGTATTAGTCCATGTAGTGTACTGTGGAAATCAATTTAGAACTGTTTGTGTGGACTGCGTCCAGGCCCTGATGCTCAAAGTAAACGCGAGAACTAGAGGCCATTAGCGCTGTACTAGCACCCGCGTTTACCCACGCAGAATGTTCAGACGGGTCTAGCGTGGGAAACGAGCATGCCAGGAATTGGCGCAGATAGTATACATATGTAGTTAAGCTCATGTTAATGAGGTCATTAAAAATAATGCCAGGTCAGAGTAGGCGGAAGAGAGGATTTCCCATGATTCTTATGCTTCTCTCATGATTTCTTCTGCAAAATCTGCTGGTTTTGATTGCTTTTGGAAGCAGAAGGAAGCCCTTAAGCATTGGTTGTAATAAACAGCAGCTCCAAGCAAAAGCTCATGTTGGCATCTGTTTCCTGTGTCTAAATTTAAAGCACACATGCTAAAAAAAATTAAAATTAAAAATGCCCAGTGAAAGCACACGCTGATGTTTGCTTCCTGAATCTAAATATAAGTGTCCAAGCTAAAAAAAAAAACTTTTAATGCTTTTATTTAGGCCACAGAAAACAGATGCCAATGTGTGGTTCACATTCAGGTTTTACCAGGCGCATGTGCACAGGAGCTCAGCTTATCACAGAACTCTTCTGCACATGCATCAAGCACAATCCTCCTGCTGAATTCCCTGATGCTCAACACTATGAGTGCGCCTATATTTGCATCTCACTAGCGTTCAGCATTAGGGTGTTGTTGTTCTGCGCTGTCAGGGCCAGTCTTAAGCAGCGGCAACAGGGGCGGTCGCACAGGGGCTTTGTGCTTCCAGAGGCCCTGCAGCGCTCCATCTCGCTCCCTGCTATTGCCTTTACCTCACTTCCCTGAGCCACAGGGTGCCCTCCTGGCACATACCTGAAGCCACTCTGGTAGTCTAGTGGAGTCTTTGGGACAGGAAAGATCCCCAGTCTTTCATAGTAACATAGTAGATGACGGCAGAAAAAGACCTGCATGGTCCATCCAGTCTGCCCAAGAAAAACTTATGTGTATACCTTACCTTGATTTGTACCTGTCTTTCTCAGGGCACAGACCGTATAAGTCTGCCCAGCAGTTTTTCCCGCCTCCCAACCACCTGTCCCGCCTCCCATCACCGGCTCTGGCACAGACCATATAAGTCTGCCCTCCCCTATTCTTGCCTCCGAACCACCAACCCCTCTTCCCCCCACCTGCTCCGCCACCCAATTTTAGCTAAGCTTCTGAGGATCCGTTCCTTCTGCACAGGATTCCTTTATGCATATCCCACGCATGTTTGAATTCTGTTACCGTTTTCATCTCCACCACCTCCCGCGGGAGGGCATTCCAAGCATCCACCACCCTCTCCGTGAAAAAATACTTCCTGACATCTTTCCTGAGTCTGCCCCCCTTCAATCTCATTTCATGTCCTCTCGTTCTACCACCTTCCCATCTCCGGAAAAGATTCGTTTGCGGATTAATACCTTTCAAATATTTAAACGTCTGTATCATATCACCCCTGTTCCTCCTTTCCTCCAGGGTATACATGTTCAGGTCAGCAAGTCTCTCTTCATATGTCTTGGAACGCAAATCCCATACCATTCTCGTAGCTTTTCTTTGCACTGCTTCCATTTTTTTTACATCCTTCGCAAGGTACGGCCTCCAAAACTGAACACAATACTCCAGGTGGGGCCTCACCAACGTCTTATACAGGGGCATTAAAACCTCCTTTCTTCTGCTGGTCACACCTCTCCCTATACAGCCTAGCAATCTTCTCGCTACGGCCACCGCCTTGTCGCACTGTTTCATCGCCTTCAGGTCCTCAGATACTATCACCCCAAGATCCCTCTCCCCGTCCGTGCAAATCAGACTCTCCCCGCCTAACACATACGTCTTCCTTGGATTTCTACTCCCTAAGTGCATCACTTTGCATTTCTTCGCATTGAATTTTAATTGCCAAACGTTAGACCATTCTTCTAGCTTCTTCAGATCTTTTTTCATGTTTTCCACTCCCTCTGGGGTGTCCACTCTGTTGCAAATCTTGGTGTCATCCGCAAAAAGGCAAACTTTACCTTGTAACCCTTCAGCAATGTCACTCACAAATATATTGAACAGAATCGGCCCCAGCACCGATCCCTGAGGCACTCCACTACTCACCTTTCCCTCCTCCGAGCGAACTCCATTCACCACCACCCTCTGGTGTCTGCCCGTCAACCAGTTCCTAATACAGTTCACCACTTTGGGTCCTATCTTCAGCCCATCCAGTTTATTCAAGAGCCTCCTGTGGGGAACCGTGTCAAAAGCTTTGCTGAAATCTAAATAGATTACGTCCATAGCAGGTCCTTGATTTAATTCTCCTGTCACCCAGTCAAAGAATTCAATGAGATTCATTTGGCACGATTTCCCTTTGGTGAAACCATGTTGTCTCGGATCTTGCAACTTATTTGCTTCCAGGAAATTCACTATCCTTTCCTTCAGCATCGCTTCCATTACTTTTCCAATAACCGAAGTGAGGCTTACCGGCCTGTAGTTTCCAGCTTCTTCCCTATCACCACTTTTGTGAAGAGGGACCACCTCCGCCGTTCTCCAGTCCCTCAGAACCTCTCCCGTCTCCAAGGATTTATTAAACAAATCTTTAAGAGGACCCGCCAGAACCACTCTGAGCTCCCTCAATATCCTGGGGTGGATCCCGTCCGGTCCCATGGCTTTGTCCACCTTTAGCTTTCCAAGTTGCTGATACACACTCTCTTCCGTGAACAGTGCTCTATCCACTCCATTCTCAGGTGTACTTTTGCCAGTCCCTCGCGGTCCTTCTCCAGGATTTTCTTCAGTGAAAACAGAACAAAAGTATCTATTAAGCAAATTGGCTTTTTCTTCATCATTTTCTACATAGCGTTTCGCTGTATCTTTTAGTCTCACAATTCCGTTTTTAGTCTTTCTCCTTTCACTAATATACCTGAAGAAGTTTTTGTCTCCCCTTCTTACATTTCTAGCCATTTGTTCTTCCGCTTGCGCCTTCGCCAGACGTACCTCTCTCTTGGCTTCTTTCAGTTTCATCCGGTATTCCTCCTTGTGTTCCTCCTCTTGAGATTTTCTATATTTCTGGAATGCCAACTCTTTAGCCTTTATTTTCTCAGCCACTTGCTTGGAGAACCATATCGGTTTCCTTTTTCTCTTGCTTTTATTTACTTTCCTTACATAAAGGTCTGTGGCCCTATTTATTACTTCTTTCAGCCTGAACCACTGTCCTTCCACTTCTTGTATGTCCTCCCAGCCCATCAGCTCCTTCCTCAGGTATTCCCCCATTTTACTAAAGTCAGCATGCATGAAATCCAGGACTTTGAGTTTAGAGTAGCCGCCCTCCATTTCAGCTGTCATATCAAACCAAACCGTTTGATGGTCACTGCTTTCCAGGTGTGCACCCACTCTGACATTTGACACACTATTCCCATTTGTGAGCACCAGATCCAACGTCGCTCCCTCCCTCGTGGGTTCTGTCACAATTTGTCTGAGCAGAGCACTTTGGAAAGCATCCACAATCTTTCTACTTCTTTCCGATTTGGCAGACGGAACCTTCCAATCTACATCCCAAAGTGTCAGCTAAGTGCTGTTATCAAGGGAATTCTCTAGCTGGGTGGGACCAAATAATTTTCAATTGATTTAACCTTTAAGAATATAAAACTTTCCTCTTGGTGATATAAATCTAAATATTCCCAATAATAATGTTACTTTTGAGTCTCAATTGAATTTAATGCTGTTTTAACAACCTCTCCCCCCTCTCTCTCTCTCTCTCTCTCTCTCTCTCTCTATCAATCAGAGCTTGGCAGGACAAGAAAGAAAGAAAGAAAGAAAAGGTTTCACAGGGCTAATTAATTAAGCAATAAGCATTAAATTAAAGAGAATAATCAGGAATCTCACCTCTAGCCTGAAAGTTGAGAAGTTTGGAATTTTAAGTTCAGAATTTACTTTACTGTGCAGGGGTTTGGATTCAGGGGTCCAATACCTGGAAAAATTACAAACACAAGTGGTTTGTCTCCCCCTTCAAGGCCAATCTATCTCCTGTTGTGCAGTGAAGTGGTCCCAAAGTGTCAGCTAAGTGCTGTTATCAAGGGAATTCTCTAGCTCTAGCCTGAAAGTTGAGAAGTTTGGAATTTTAAGTTCAGAATTTACTTTACTGTGCAGGGGTTTGGATTCAGGGGTCCAATACCTGGAAAAATTACAAACACAAGTGGTTTGTCTCCCCCTTCAAGGCCAATCTATCTCCTGTTGTGCAGTGAAGTGGTCCCAAAGTGTCAGCTAAGTGCTGTTATCAAGGGAATTCTCTAGCTCTAGCCTGAAAGTTGAGAAGTTTGGAATTTTAAGTTCAGAATTTACTTTACTGTGCAGGGGTTTGGATTCAGGGGTCCAATACCTGGAAAAATTACAAACACAAGTGGTTTGTCTCCCCCTTCAAGGCCAATCTATCTCCTGTTGTGCAGTGAAGTGGCCGGCGCTGGCCCTCATGCTGACACATCGCTCTTTAAAAATGGCTGCCGTGGCTTCCAGCGGCAGCCTCGCAAGACTTCTGGACATGGTTTAGGAGGGTTTTGAAAATATGCAACTGTAATATATGTGTACTGCTATTGCAAAATATACCTCAAAACGTTCTACTTAAATGTACAAAGCCTCGAGAGATGCCACTCTTTTTAAAAATATGTTTTATTGTAAAATGACTGTTCCTACTGTACTCACTTCCAAATATAAATATTTCTTCCATGCCCTTATACATTTTGTCACTTACTACTTCCTCTAGGTCAGCTCTCTTGGTCAGGAACTGTGAAAAGTCTGCTTTTTTTTATTCATGAGGCAGGACACTAATGTACTATAAATACATGTATAAGCCTTGCCTGCCTGGTGAATATCAGGGTGGGTTATGTTTTATTAATATTAGAGTTTGTTTGTAAAGGGCTGGGACCAGTAAAATCTTAATTGCAAATCTTTTGCAGACTTCTGGAACAAGACCACGCTACTGATCTTATCTGAGGGAACAAGTGGAGTTGATGATCAATTTTTACTCTTAAGCTTCATAAGCATATAGACTACCCTACTAAATACACAATCTTCCCAATATTTAGTCAGCGGCGGTGAGAGTTTTTTTAAACATCTACCGTCATCGGCTAGTTTAGCCCCCAATATTCAGTGCCGGGCACTGACTTTGAATATCGGGGGGCTAAAAGAAGGTAGGTTGGCTTCCAGAGGGTATGTGGGCCTGGCCGACATTTAGATGCAGCCACATGAAAAGTTATGTGGGCCTAGGCTGAATACAGGGCTGGGACCCGCATTTAAAAACTCTTTTTTTTCCTTTCCCGTCCCCTTCCCAGCCCCCTGATGTGCGGCTTCAGCTTCCAACAACAGCCCAGTCTAGCTCAGCTCCCCCCCCCCCCTTACAGACAGCAGTCCACTCCTCACCCCCACCTCCCGGTCAGCTTAGGACTCCCTCAGGGTCTACCTGACCTCCCTGGTGGTCCAGCGGGGTGTCAGGGGCAGCAGCGAACTCCCCTTGCTCCCGCCCCTAACGTGAACTTCTTCTAAATGGCTGCCACAACCTTTTTACAGTTCAGCTGGGGACCACATAAAATAAGTGTGTGAATTTAGGACAGCTTTTGATCTGTCCTAAATTCACCTGCTTAACATATGTGGGCCTTGGCTGAATATTACAGGTGCCTGCACTGCCCGCTGGCTCTCCGCTGACCAGCCCACTTTTGGGGGCCAGTCAGAAGCAATATTCAGCAGCAATCCCTGCTTAAGTACCGCTGAATATTGGTGGTTGGGCAGTGGCAGACCATTTAAGTGGGCAGGAGAGGCTCCTGCCTGCTTAAAACGCTTTGAATATCGGTCCCTATCAGTTATTCTATGAGCTCCAGATTTAAATTCAACCAGTGCTGGGTCAAACAATCTACCATTACATTGAGGCAGTAATTCACCCCAACCTTCATATTCAGCTTATGGCAGTCTGTGTGTTTTTAATCACTCACTGCCATGGTCTGACTGATTTATGCCTGGATAATCAATGCAAGCCATGTCCAGGCACTAGTACTTAACATCCGGGCATATCTGGACATTCATAAGCTGACAGTACTTATCTGATCTCCCCCTTCCTGATCTCTTCCAAGTCCCCCATCAGTTCTGATCTCCACCACTCAATTCTTCTTTCATGCCTCACACCACGGTTCTGTCTCCCTCCCCCACATCTCCCTTCAAGCTCCCTCCTTCACTCTGATCTTCTCCCTGTCTGATCTAAGTACCTCCCTAAATCCAAGCCCCATCTCACCTGTCTCCAACCTTCCCCCAACCCTCTTGACATCTCCTAACATCCCACCAACCCTAGAACTTACCCAGAGGTGATCTCTGGTGGTCTAGTGGGCTGGGGCAACAACAGTCTCCCTCTGCTCCCTCTAGGTCTGGCTTAGGGTTCAAAAATGGTATCAATGACCCCTGGATGTAGTTTTGCAGTACTAGAGGTAGGATTCACCTTCCATATAAGGACAATCATTACCCTGGCCCCCTACCAACACACACAAAGAGCTTCATTTCCCCCCCAAAAAAACCACCCTCCCATAGGCCACTCAGACCTACCTTTGAGAATCTCTGGGGTCTAGGGGATACAGGGCAGGAACAATCCCCAATCACTCCTGCCCTCAATGGCATCAGCTTCAAAATGGTGTTGGAAAGCCATATTAGTAGTCTCATGGTACTATCACTTGAGATCAAGCTGCATTATGTAAGGACATTTAAATGTAAGGGCATTTAAACAAATATGATAGCTACCACTGCTAAATATTGAGCCAGTAATTTACTGTGTGAATCAAGAAAAATCAATGCATTTTATCTATTATTTGAACTTCATACACTTTAGTGTGATAAACACAGAGACGGCCCTACCCTGAGGTGGCCATCAGAGGGCGCTCTCCTACAGGAAATCAGGAAAAGGCACGATATGGTCCCTAGAGGGAGCTCCAAGGAGATAACTGGGTAATGACTTGAAGGTGCCAGTAGAGGGAGCTCCAAGATGAAATCAGGGTAATTCCCTGAAGAGACAGCTAGAGGATACTCAGGTCATAGGACCCAAAGTAGCTACCGGGTGAGCTGTCAGAGCAGAGGATAAAAACAAAGAAAGAAAGAAAAACAATTTTAGGTTATCTCTTCCTTTTTATTCTCTTTTTCTTCTTGGGATCTTTCATCAAGACTCCTCTGCTTTTCCTCTCCAGCTATTCAACAGGCAGCATCTCTAGAAACCTACAAAGATACTTCCAAGTACCCACTGTCTTCTTCAATGGATTTCCTGAACTCAAGTGGCTCCATTCTGGAAATCTCACAAAAATGCACACATTTTGGTTAATGCCAACACTCCTCTTGCCCAGAACAAGAATGCTGTGTGTTCTTTTCCCAGTGAGTCAGCAGTGGTCATATGCTTCCAGCTCACTACTCGCTTGTTAGCATCCTCTTTCCCAGAAGAACTCCGCATTGGTCATAGATGGCCAACAAAACTCTAGGTGGTAAGTCCGCTTCCCCAGTGCAAATCCATACTGATTATAAGCCTTCTAGCCACTCCTTTAACTTTCTTGCAGTTGGAAAGGTGGTAAATTCTAAAAATCATTCTATTTCCCTTTGTCCAGGGCGCTGTCCAGCACTCAGGATCTCACTGAATCAGGAGCGCTGTGCTGCCAGTTGTCAGTACGGCAGAACGGAAGCAAAGACAAACATCCCTCCAAAACACTTATAAACTGGGTGACCACCAAGACATATGATAAAGCTTCCCTGATTTTGTACACTACATTGGCTCAAGTAACCTGTTCCGGGGCAGAGGGAGCAGGGAACCAGCGGAGCCGACAGGTGCGCGGCTGCTCTCTGTACCCCTCCAGCAGCATGCACACAGGGCGGATCATTCCCACCACCCCGCCCTTGGTACGCCACTGGCACCAACTGTGTGACCATTTCAAGGGGGGAAGCACTTACCGATACCCATTGAGGTAATGATAAGGGCTCCCATACTATCTTGGCAGTAACCAGGCAGTACATGGCACTGCCCGATTACCGCTGGGTAACCCCCTGTGGAAATATTTTTCTAATATTTCCTCTAGCACTGAAAATGCGGTGCACTGAGGGTGGAACTGCTACCGGCACCAACATTGGGCTGTTAGTAGTTTCAGATTGCCGCACCTTTGGTTTGTTCCATTCATGGGGGGTTGTTTCCTTCTTCTTCTTCTTCTTTTTTTTTTTTTTGCTATTGCTTTTGGCTACCATATGATGTTCAATCCCATTTATGACTGTTTTGTTTGTTTTTTACAATTTGTAATCCACGTTGAACCCAAAAGGATTCTATATATGACGCCTTAATTTCTGAGCGGAAATCAAAGCATATTCTATAACAATGCGCATAACTTAATTGGTTAACTAGCTAACCAGCACTGTTAATTGGATGTTAACAAGCAATTATCAGCACAATTTGACATTAATTAAGATTTACGTGCAAAACTTGCTAAGCATATTCTGTAACACTGTGTGCCTAAAGTGGAAGGGGACATAGCCATGGGCAGGGAATGGGCGTTTCTACAATCTACGTGTATTATTATACAATACACCCAATCTGTGCCTAATTTAGGTATCAGGATTTACTCCAAGTAAAACGTGGCCTAAATGGACCCAACCAAATTTGGTCACGTGCAGAACTGCTCAGCATATTCTGTATACCATGTGGAACTTTAAGCCTATTCTATTAAATTTAGGTGTACTTTAGAGAATACGCCTTGGCATCAGGGCCGGTCTTAGGCAGAGGCGACCAAGGCGACTGCATAGGGCCCCGCGCCTAAGGGGGCCCCGCACAGCGCGCCAAAGGGGGCCCCGTGCAGCGCACCTCAACTCTGCCTCGCTCGTGCCTCTGCTCCGACCTCCGCTGCTGCTCACCTTAGTTGCCTGAGATTATCTCCATTCCCACGGCTCAGCCGCTCCGCTTCCGCCGCCACCAGCGCGGTGCCCACCCCCAGCTTGGGCCCGCTGAGCCCGCCGTCAGCTCCCGAGTCCCTGGACCCCAACGACTGAGCGATGCCAGTGAGCCCGCCCAGGCAGCGACGGCCCCGCCCCCGACGGCGACGACAGACAGTTGGAGCGCGACGGCGCACCTCCAGGCTCCAGCTTCCCGCTCAATGTCCCGCCTTCTGATGTATTTCCTGTTTCCGGGAGTCCCTGAGCGGGAAAAGCTGGAGCCTGGTCGGAGGTGGTGAGGATGTGAGGTGAGCCATCGTTGCTGACGCCAACAGTTGTGCACTTATGCCAAATCGAAAGCGGATTCCATGCAGGCAGGAGATCAGGAGAAGTGTCTCTCTCATCTAACGACGCTTGCGGAAGGTGCAAGGGTTGGAAATGTCTGCCTCCCTGAGAGGAATTTGGCCCAACAACATTAGTTGCTGGAGAAGCTGAGCAAGTAAGATCTTCTGGCTTGGAAGAAGCTGTTTCTAACATATCTGGATTATTTTCACATAGATCTGCAGATATTTCTCCTGATAAAAATTTGGATGGCAATAGCAGATTTAGCTAAAACACTGCTTCCAGTAATTAATGATATGACACCTCGAATTAATCATTTGGAAGCTAGACTGCAATCACAGGAAGAAAAGATTACTAAGCTAAAATCTGAGAATGGAAATCATGAAGTAGCAAAATCTGATATAAAGTAGGTACAATCAGTTCAAACTATTTAGTAACTGATGTGGCTACTTGCCTCTCTGGTTTGATGGGTTACAGAGTAATAGGGGAATTTGAAATTACTGGATCTTTTCTTAATATTTTTCCTTATTCTCCTTTGTTATGAGAATTGGAACTGCTAATTGTAGTGGACTTGAACTGAATAATTTCTGGGGAGGGGAGGTTTCATGATAGCATTGTGCTTATTATTTCAATCAGTTTTTTTGTACAAGTTTAGCTTTATTTGTCTTTATTTGAAATTTCATAAATAAAAAAATGTTCTAAAAATGGAATAATCTTATCAATGGGGCGGAGTTAGGGTGGGGGCGGGGCTAGGATGGGGCCCCACCAAATTGGTCGGCATAGGGCCCCGCACTTGCTAAGACCGGCCCTGCTTGGCATATTTTTTTTCCATGTGGAATTTTCAGGTGCCATAGTGGAAAATAAAACTCAGACAACATAACATCAGATAATATAATTCCTTCCTTGGCCATTCCCACTGGAGAAAACCAGCTACATAAATCATTCCCCTTTAAATTGTATCAACCATAAATAGACAAAAGTGAACTGGTATCTCTGCTTAAACAATCACACAGAATAGATCAGATTGGTGAATATAAATCAATACTGTAAATACTAAGCACTGTGACCTGGGTCACTTGTGCTTTTTTAAATGTATAGGTCCTGTTTTCAAGCAAATTTGTCAAATTTTGCCCTTCAGAAATGTGAATTTTCATGTGCTGTCCATAATGTGTGAAACTTTCCTAAGATTCTAAATTGATGAGCTGCTGTAATGCATATGCATAATTCAGCAAAAACTTAAGCACAGTCTTCATGGACTGTTTTTTGCAAAAAAAAAAAAAAAAGAAAAAGATAACTACAGTTCAATGGCACATAGCTATTTTCAGTCAGGTTCCGTGGATAAATTTCTCATGAATGTTCGCCATGGAGCCCATTTGCATCTGTAGCAAATTTTCATGGAAATTGGCCACCAACCCATGGGAAATCCCACAGATTAGTACATTGGCCCCTTTTCTGCTTGGGAGATTGACTGGTCTGAGTACTCTCATGTATTTACTTGCTTTAATTTATTCGTATCCTGCAGCAGAATTAGAACAAAGCAGTTTAAACCAATGCAGACTGTTACAATCATCCCTTTATTTTAATTGATCGCATAAAACACATTAAAAATCAAACACATCTTTAATGAAGGCCCATAATGTTCTCCTATTCCTGAGGATCACTAACAGCAATTGGTTTTAATTGTTGCGAATAATGTGCTACTTTTAAATTCGAGAAAATGATAAAGTAAGTACCTATTTCATCTAGGGTAGCCATTATGCTATTTTCAATGATTTCATTATCATTGCAGAGCTGTGATGACATGAGTTCATCACACAAGGAGACTGGGGGAAGAGAGGGGGACACCTAGCTTGCCAGAGAAACAGAGGGTGGTGTAATGCCATTTTAAAGGGTAGACTTTGTTTAAGTGCTTCCTGTTCATCACAGCTTTTGTCTATGAAAGAACAGAGATGAAGGAAAATAGTCAGCCAACCCAATTTTCAAACCAGACCTATACAGTGGCTGGTAAATGTATAAATCTATTAGCCATAGATTTTGAAATGCTATAGGGATCATTTCAGACTGGACTATGTCCAACTGCCCCTGCACTATCCATATAGTGAAGGGGTAGGGGGAGTATGGATAGAGGGAAGCACCAAAATAATTATCCATATAACTGATATTCAGCCTCTATGATGATAATTCTATAAAAGAGGTGCTACTATTAATGCAGCAAATTCATGCATGAATACATGAATGCATGCATGCATGATTGCCAAAAAGCTGGCTGCATGCTACTCTGTAAATACCTGCATATCTTCCATAGTGTCTATTTTATACCTGGATATTCACACAGGCAGAGTCTTGACTGAGCTGATTATAAGCCATGTACACCACCCTGATGGAAAGCATAAATGCCCATTCCTAAGCCCCTACACACTTATATACTGGGTTATTCTAATATACTGTTAAGGAAAGTAGGTGCCTAATTCCCTTTACAGACTAGGTTCCACATAGGCAACCTCTAGCTGCCCTCAAATAATTTATTTTAGAAACACTATCAGCACTTTAAATGTCCCACTCCTGGCACATTATACATATAAGCAGCTACAACATATAAGCCAGTATGTTACAAAAGGACAGGACAAAATGTGTAGGGCTGGAGGAGGTGTGTCAGGGGCAGTGCAGGGGAGTGTCAAGAGCGGCCTTGTGTCAGTGATGTCTATCCCCAATTTTGGATAGCACACTGACGTACATCTAACACCAAATGAACATTGGAACATAGACCTTTTTTAAATCATGAATAAGTGCCGTAGCACATGTCGGTGTTTATAAGATTTTTCCTTTTATTTATTTTTATATTTTTGTTTGTTTTGAGGGCAATGTCATCATAGTGCACACTATTATGCAAGTGTGCACTACTGCACAATAGTTAACCTATTAGTCAAATAATATACCCTCTTGCTTAAATAGTGTGCAGTGTACACTATTGAGCAATACTATGCACTACTGCATAATAATGAGCCCTATTGGTCAAATAATATACCCTATTGCTTAAATAGTGTGCAGTGTACACTAACAATAGTGAGCCCTATTGGTAAAATAACATACCCTCTTGCTTAAATAGTGTGCAGTGTACACTATTGAGCAATACTATGCACTACTGCACAATAGTGAGCCATATTGGTCAAATAATATACCCTCTTGCTTAAATAGTGTGCAGTGCACACTATTGAGCAATACTGTGCATTACTGTACATTAGCATGCACTACTGATGCCACATGGAAAACAAATGAAACTTACTACTACTGATTATTTCTGTAGCACCACTAGATATGCAGTGACATGGACATTATGGGCTAGATTCTATATATGGCGCCTGAAAAATCCGTGCAAAAAAGAAATACCCCTAGGCGCAATCTCTAAAGTAAGCCTAATTTTTATAGAATTGGCTTAAATTTCTGCACAGTTTATAGAATATGCCAAGCGGCATTCCACGTGACCAAATTTAGTCATGTTCAGGCCATGTTTTATTTGGCATAAATCCAGACACCTAAATTAGGCACAGAGAGGTGTATTCTCTAATAATGCACATAGATTGTAGAAATGCCCGTGCCCTGCCCATAGCTACACCCCTTATCAACTATGAGACTTAGAATTTAGGCACCCCACACACAGCGACTTGTGTGTTAAGTCTCAATTAATGCCAATTAGTGCCGATAATTGCTTGCTAACATCCAATTAACAGCGCTGATTAGTTGGTTAACCAATTAAGTTACGCGTATTGTTTAGAATACGCTTAGATTTCCATGCAGAAATTAAGGCGTGATATACAGAATCCAGGGGTATATGCAGGTACTTTTTCTGTCCCTAGTGGGCTCACAATTTAAGGTGGTTTTGTTCCTGGAGCAATAGAGGGTAGGTGACTTGCCCAAGACGAAAAGCAGCCGTAGGGAGAACTGAACCCAGTTCCCCAGGATTTCAGTTTGCTGCACTAACCCTTAGGCTACTCCTCCACTCAAAAAAATTCAGGGGTTTTCCTACTGTTTCAGGGTAAAAGTAAATGCACATCCCTAAAATGTAAAGCAGAATCAATGGTCACCATTTATCATATATATTCAGCACTGCTAACTCTGCCTATAGCAGCACTAAATTTATATATTAATTTAAATACTGCATCCGGTATTTAAATTTAAAAAAAAAAACAATCACTGCCGCAGAATATTACCCCAAGTGTTTGCTCCATATGCAGGATCAGATTGTTAATTTGATATGTTTTAACTGATTGCGTGTGGAAGGCGTGATGTGATGTCTTGTGAGATTGAGATTGTGCTTTCCTATTTTAATGAAATTCTTTTCTATTGTTTTTATTTTTATTGTAAACCACTCTGACTTGTTTTCTACAAAATGGGCTGTATATCAAATGTTTTAAACTACGACATTATGAAACTGTTTGGATTTGGATTTGAGATTTAGGGAAGAAGTTACTAGGCCTCAGTAAAATATGGCATTTTACCACAGCATAGTTTTGCTTTAAATTTTTCTGTTCATATTACCCCTTTCTTATGCATCTCTACAATGGCTCTCCATGGAGGCCTGAATTATGTTTAAACTTGACTGTAGTATTCAAGATTTTATACGGATTAATTCCATCGTATATTCTACCCCTGAAATGCAGGTCTCCATCAACATTTTAGGTTTTTTCCAAGTCCTAAGAGTATACGATATTGGAAATTATTCCAAACAGTTTTCTTATCAAACAGATCTCAATTATTGTTGCTAATTGGCTCATTCAACTAAATCACGTATGCAAATTAGGTACACGCCCAAATTTGCACATGCAATTTTTAGCAACTTTTATAGAATTTGGGGGTAAGTCTCTGGTCCTTTCTAAAGCGTAGTTTTGCAAGGCTAGCTAAGACCTGTGTGATGTGATTTGCGTTCAAATTGCCATGTCTCTGTAGACAAATCAGAGTGGCTTAAAAGACTTTTATAGAATGACCATTCACCTGCCTAACAAAAGCTTTGCTCTTATCAGCACAAACTCTGAAGGCATGGTTTCAAAAGTGGTAATATGAAACAGATCACACGGTGTATGGGCTCCTATGCCAAACCTGCACCACTTAAGGAATTTACAGAGAAAATTAAAAGAAACAGTAAATTGTGAGTGTTATATGTATTGTGCAATTTAAGATTGTCAATTTGTTTCCTCAGATGTTCACATTTTAAAGAGTAATAAAGCCATTGCAGATTAGAACTCTTAATTAAGTTGGTTTACTGTACAAAATTTGTTAAAAAGTTTAAAATTTACTTATAAATACAATTAAAAACAGCAATAAATACTTGTTAATAAATATTTTAAAACCCAATTTAAAAAAAACAGCTGTACTAAAATTTTTAAAGTGCAAAAGATGTTTCTATTGCACTATAAGTATAAACTGCTATTCAAAACAGAATGTCCTTTTAACAACAACTTGTTTTATTAGACTAACCACTTCAAACAAGTTTGACTTCTCCAGAAACTCCAGAATACCAAAAATATCAGATAAGTATTTTTACTTTGTTACTCCTTTTGTTTCCTAAACATAGTTTTCTATGCTTTAATCTTTTCTAAAGTATTGGCTCTTTCTGACTAAATGTTTTATCTTTCTGGTATATGTGACCCCAGAACGTAGATTCAGGTAAGTGGTGTACATTCTATAACCCCAACCCCGTAACATAAAACACAGTCTCTGATGTCAGGTGCTGTAGTGTAACGGTCACTTAGCTGAAGGCCTTTCTTGAGTAAAGACTTTGGTCTTTCTTGATGTTGGTGTACTTGTCGCTCCAGCAAGGTCTCCTCAGGGGTTTCAGGAATCTTTCTGATACCTGTTGCTTTAAATTAACTTAAAACCCTAACTCCTGATGATAATGAACCTGTCTGGGCATATTCTGAACCAATGGCCTATGAGTCAGGCTAACATCTGAAACTAAGATCATAAGCTCTCTCTGACCCAGAAATGTGTTTACTGACAAGTAGGTCCTGCAGCTTTGCAGACTAGGTGCAAAATGTTCCAGCCAGGGGCGGTGAAAATGAATGTGGTTAGGGGCTGTCTGCAGTTTACGACCTGGTGGCATAAGATAAGGGGCTATAGGTGATGGAAACATGAGATAGCAGGCTATTGGAGAAAACAAACTTATCAGGCTTATGTTTCTGTGGACCACCCTAAAAATAATCTTGATCAATTTTTGCAGAGAAGCAGAAATTAAAAGGGGGTAGGGATAAAAGTTTGGTATAAAAATGAATGTACATCCTATATCTGGAGAGAAATTGCTCCAAGACTGTATCTGTGTGCAGCCGAGTATTCTCCCGTTAGAAAAGCTTTTTCTGACATGGTCAGTGAATAAAAGAAAGATAAATTTTCTCATATCTAGTGGCATCTAATTTGTTCCTCCCTGACCACGGAAGTGCGTGGAGTATTCCTCTGGGTTAGATAGAACAAATAAAATAAATTTTCTCACTCCCTATTTTAACGTTAGAATTCTTTAAAGTGACTTTAACAACATAGACAACACTGTGGGCTGTTAGCTTTCATAAATTAGATAAATAATTGTTTTCCCTGTTGACCTAACTATACACTTTCCCTAGCTAGTAAAGGAGAGCTCAGCCATGGTGTATCAGGCTCAGGCTTCAGGCAAATCCACTTCAACTCAAACACACGGAGCCTTGCACAGCAATCAGACAGGCTTGCTTTAGCATACTTTAATAGTAAACTTAACTTAAGCAGGACCAAACCCTCAGGCACACTTCAATAATAAGCCTGACCAAAGTAGGACCAAATTCTCTGAGTTAGCACAGATTTAGTTTTCACCAATTTCTGTGGCCAATTCTCTTTCATCTAGCAGTCATTTCCACTGGTTTCACATCATTAGATTTGTATCATTAAAACCTTAACTTTTCACACTCACTCTCTCATAGCACTCACTTGTATATAGCTGTGCTATAATCAGGTTCTCTTTAAGCTTTCAACCTTTTTCCTCGTCATATACACAGAGCCCCTGTCACTCAGGTCTTTTCCTCTCTGTGTCTTCAGCTCCTCTGCCAGTCGTCAGCACAGCTGTTGCCCAGGGTGACAGTGACTCAGAGTCACTAGCTGACCTCCAGTAGTCAATCAGAACCCATTACTTCATACTTCCAAAAAATGGAACCTAACTGAAAAATTCATGGTCTCCATCTTAGACCCATAGAAAATAATAGAAAATACACAATTTTAAATTTGAATCAGTAGAAAAGCACTAAAAGTACCCACATTCTCCATGCCACTATAGCACATCTATCTTCACAATTCTTTAGTTACAGATTTAAAACCTACACATTTTTAAAGATGTCACACATTTTTCTTGAATAAATCATATCAAAATTCCTTATTTCACATTTTAAACAATTAAAACTAAGTCCCAGTTCCCTCCTCCATTGAGGACACTTCAAAAAGTAATGTTTAAAACTTATAAACAGCCCAAATCACAGCCCTAGGATTTCCCCATTTAAATGCATTTTCTTTCCAAAATCATCCCCCTAGTTTAATTAAAGAAGTTATCAGGAACCCATAATTACAAAACGCTTACACAAAAAAATGAATCCTTTCAGTGCCAGATCCATGTAACCTATGCTGACCAAATAAATGCTCTAAAATTTCTTTAAAATAATTTACTACCTGAACCTATCCCCTAGGGACCCACAGACACCCAACAATTAAAAAGAAATGTTTAAAACAATTCTGCAGAGCCCAAAACAAACCACCAAAAATGAGCTAAATAAAATAAAATTAAACACAACCAATGTCAGAAGACCTCTGACCTTGATTCCCCAATATCCTCTAGGCAAACCCCTGTCCTTCAGTATCCCAGTGGACTCCCAATGACCCCCAGATGCCAGCAGTGGAAAACCATGAATTTCCTGGTTCCCTGGCCAGGCAGCCCAAAAATCAAGGCCACGGCTTCACCTTGGGCCTAATCACAGGCTCCAGAGCCATTCTGAGCATGTGCAAAAGTGTGCACATGCTCAAAACACTTCCAGCTCTGAAGCAGACCCAAGCAGAGGATTTTTCCTGCTTTCCTGCCACCTTGGGAGCTCATTCTGTGGTCCAGCAGCAATATGGCCAAATGCACCAGAGAGTCCTGGAGCCTCCCCAGCCCCAAATTTTGCCACTGGCAAATGGACCTGGGAAGGCCTGAGAAAATAAAATTGAGATTCCCCCCCAAATACTTCCAGACCCTGAAAGCATTGCTGACCACAGACAACCTCAAAGTGGTCTGAAAATGGCGTGGGCTACAACAGGACCCACCAAACAGCATGGACCCCCCCAAACGGGTCCCAATTAAGTGGTCCAGAGCCACACCAGCCCCTAAGGGCTCAGATAAGCCCCTTTATTTATTTATTTATTTATTTATTTATTTATTAACGAGCCACACCAGCCCCCAAGGGCTCAGATAAGCCCCTTTATTTATTTATTAACCCATTTGCATAATGACAGGAACAGCTTTAACAGACAGTACACACAGAAAATATGTCTTGAGCCTTTAATAGTTAAAGTTTTCTCAGTAAAGAAGGTACTGAATCCTCCACATTCCACAGGCAGTGCTCAGTGGAGAAAGATAAACAGGCAGCTCATGCAAGCAGAGCGAAAACAGCTTAAATCAGCACGGCTGAAGCACCTTCAAAATATAGAGGTTAAGTAACATAAGAACGTAACCCTTCCCTCTTAATGGTCTAAACCATTAAACCTCACATGGATACCCGTTAAAGGGTAATTTTGGCACACCTATCTCATGTGGAACACTCCAAACTGTGTTTGGAGTACAAAATGTAAATTAGGATATAGTATGGAACACACTACATCTTAATGGAACCTCTAAACTGTGGGGACAAGCAACATCTACCAGACCTTGTGAAAGGCTGATAAATAGTGAAATGCATGGACACACAAATAATGGGAAAATTAGCACTCTGGTTACAAAACACACCCACACTTCTCACTGGCAATTCTAATCCAAAATAATCCTAAAATAGAACTGCTGAGTGAATACTGAGAATAATGGACACAAGGCTCAGATATAATTATAAAAATAGGAAAAGCTGTTTATTAGACACAATTGGCAGCAATGGCAGATGTATTCAGAGACAGTAGATTATGCAAAAATCACCCAAAATGATGGTACAGGATGTTAGTACCTGTCAAGGGAATTAAGATAGTGCACACTAGCCTAATCCTGAAATTAATAGGATACCTATCACCCCAAGCACTACCAGGTACAAAGGACACAGCGGTTCAACCTGACAGATGATAACTCACAAACACTGGATCCCCAGTAGTCAGGAACTGATGATGGTCGATCAGGAACTCAGGCACTCAGGTAGCAGGTAGCTCTTCCCATCCAGGCAAGAGTAGACAGGGAAGTGATACCACAGATTAACGAGCCTTCATCCTGTGGCTAGCTTGGAGCTAGCTGTTGGCAGTTGTTTCAGCCAAATCAGATAACAGCTAGCTGATAACGGCTTAAAGAAAGGGATTCGTATACCCTCTCCTTAGTGCCAGGTTGACAGGAACATGACGTCAGGAAGTTCCCCAGTGTTGTCCTGTATGTTCTTTTTCTGTCCCATGTAAAGTATACAAAAGTAGTTGTTGCAAATAGTTATTTTGCCTTTGTCAGACTTGATGTCTCTGCATTGTCCTAGAGGCCTTTCACAAAACCAAGCCTGTGCATGAGAGCTGACAATGTCCAAGTCTGTAAAAGACAGGTTCACAATGTGGTAGTGGTTTATGCAGGGATTTGTCCCTATAACTCAATGTGTAATTAAACTCTGGAATTCATTGCCAGAGAGAATATGGTAAAAACAGTTTAGCAGAGTTTAAAAAAGGTTTGAATAGAGTCCATTAGCCATTATTAAGACAAACTTGGAAAAATCCACTGCTTATTTCTAGAATAAGTAGCATTAAATATGTTTTATTGTTTTGGGATCTTGTCAGGTACTTGAGACCTGAACTGGCCACAGTTGAAAACAGGATACTGGGCTTGGTGGACCTTCTGTCTATCCCAGTATGGCAATGCTTATGTTCTTAAATTTTAAAAAACTGAAGCTTTCTGCAATGATCATATGAACTACATCCCATCACTAAATCTATATTCCTTGTCATAATATTAGCACAATAATTCAAAACTCTGTCAGAGTGAATCTTGCTCTTATCATTAAATAATAAACATCACTCTGCACATTTGGATAACATAAGTATTTGAATTGGACTATAGCCTTTCCACAATGCACACTAAGGGACTCATTTTTGAAACTGGAAAACATCCAAAAACCAGCACAAATTGGCAGATGGTCCTTTTTCTTGCAAAAAACATCCACATCACTTTTTTGAAACATGTTTTTAAGACTTTTTTTCTATGCAGCGCATCCAAATCACAGGGGAGCCTGTCGGGGAGGGATTTGGGTGTTCCCACAACTTGGACATTTTTCTGCCATAACAGAGCAAAGCAAAATTGTCCAGGCCTAACAGTACATACCAGCTTCTATGACATCGTCAGATATTATAGCCAGTCCTATTAAAGCAGCAAGCAGGTCCTTGGCGTAGTCTAGTGGTCAGTGCAGGCTCATATCACATTCTGTTACACTTGTGGTGGAAACTGTGAGCCCTCCAAAACCCACCAAAAAATTACTGTACCTACATATAGGTGACACCTGCAGGCACAAGGGCTATTGTAGTGGTGTATAGTTGGGTACAGTTTGTTTTGGGGGCTTTTTGTAAGGCTCACCATACAATATAAGGGGTAATGGTGCAATGAGTACCTGGGACCTTTTATGTGAAGTCCACTGCAATGCCCCTTAGGGTGCCCCACTGTTTTGATGGGATATCTGCGTGGCCAGGGTGCTAAGAATGCTGCCCTCCCATGTGTTCCAGTGCCTTGTTTTTGTGTATTTTTCCCTTGGACTTTTTTTTCCAAAAATAGTCACAAAAGAAAAGCACACTGAGCACAAAACAGCTAAAAATGTCTAGCAAATGACCATTTTTGAAACAAAAAGATAGACGTTTTTCAGTTTCAAAAATGGCCAAATTCACCACTTGATTTTTGGATGTTTTCAGCAAAATGTCCACGGTTGGATTTAGAAGTCGTACCCTTCACACATAACATTAACAACCTCATTTTAGAATAATTAAACAAACCAAGACTGAAATATAAACCCTTCCAACTAACGAGTTTTTTACTAAGGTGCGCTAGTGTTTTTAGCTCATGCTAAAATTCAGCTGGCGCTAAATGCTGAGATACCCACCATATTCCTATGAGCATCTCAGCATTTAGTGCCAGCTGAGTTTTAGAACAAGCTAAAAACAGTAACGCACCTTAGTAAAAAACCCCCTAAATTAATAAATTCAAAATAAGACACAACAAAAAAAGTAAAAAAGAAGAACGAAAAAGTCTGGTCAAACTAATTCCACACTAAGCAACAAAAAGGGCACTATAGCTTTACACTTAGGTGGGCATCCACTTGATCATCCTTCACTAAAGGAACTCCTCCTTTATGGCCTATGTAGTGCCCAAATGATGGTGCCCTTTAGGGGTCAGGGTAGTTGCAGCACTGGGCTCTAGATGGAAACAGAGAAGCAGCATTACTCAAGACAAAAAAGAACAGATGAACATCCCGAACTATAGCAGTGATGAGAACGGATCTCCCAGGTGATCCAAGGGGCTTCTCCTTTATGGCCCATGCAGTCCCCAGATGAGGATGCCCTTCAGGGAATGGGCATTGAAAGAACATATTACCCACTATCAAGATCAAGGCTAGAGTGGACTTTGACAGCAACTCTAGTAACCGGGAAGTTGAACTGGTACGGCCTGTGCCCTATAATTGGCAGAGAGAGATATGATGTATGCATAGGTAATCTTTCTCATTTAAAGTGTAGGCTATGATTGCAGGTCCAGCATATCTCTATGGGGGAGGGGCAGAATCATAAAGTTGATATTAGTGAATAAATACTAGTCAGTGCTGGGGGAGGGGAAGACATCCTTACCGTTGAAAGCAACAGACTGCTTTTGTTCCAAGACTGCCAACATAATATAGGAGTTATGTGATGCAAAGCAAGTTTCCGATTGTCTTGTTGATGATGCCAGTGTTTAATGATGAAGAAGTGGAACCTGCACAGATACAACTTTGGACATTGTTGGGCAGACTGGATGAACTGTGTAGGTCTTTATCTGCTGACAGTTACTATGTCACTACATAAATAAACCCTTTGGGTTTGCTTTCTCAAACAAAAAGGCACTTGCAAAGGAAGTCCTTGATGCACTGAACCTTTCCCCTGTTTCTTATGGATATAATTTGAGAACAGCATTGTCTGAAAGAAATTCTGTATGGCTTTGTACAGACTAAACATTCATTCATGTCATTACTCTGCATATATGTGTATACGCTAACAAGTTGCTACTGTTTATTTAGAAATGCATTTTTTTATTATGTCTGGCAAATGCAGCTTCCCAGGGTGTTAAAAAGATAAATGTGGAAAGAGTGAGTTAATGAACCTATCACAATATGTTGCAAGTGACAGATTTCTTTCTAATTAACAGGGGATTTCTGTGTTGCACATCTATATAATTAGGGGTTGGAGTTTGGAATTTTAGGTGTTTATTTTTCAGGCGATTAAGTGTTTATGTAATTTACTTAAAATATATTTATTAGAATTCTAAGACACAGGAATGTAGTTCTATAAAAGGGACATCTATTTTTTAGATGCCAAGAACACACCTAAGGAGCCTATTCTATAAAGAAAAGTAGATGCCTGCTTTCCTTTCTACAGTACTAGCCTAACAGGTGTGATCACATACACCAGCCATAGAACTGGTGTAAATCCTCACACCTAGACTTAGATTGTTTAATAACACCACACACAAAACATAGGGACCGATATTCAAACCGCGAGAGTTAGACCAGTTAACTGCCGTGTTGACGCTTAGCCTGGATATTCAATGCCAGGCGGTTTCCGGTGACCGGCATTGAACATCTGGTTTATTTTTGGCCAGTATAAAGATAACCGGTTAAGTCAGTATTTAGACTTAACCGGATATCTTTAAACTGGCCAAAGATATACCAGGTTTTCACATAGCCAAACATGGCCACAAAACCCAGTTTAAAAATCAGCGGGTAGCCAGTTATATCGATCAATATAACTGGCTATCCACTAGTTGCTAACCGGGGATATTCAGTGGAAGCTACTCGGTTATTCCCTACTGAATATCGATGGATAGCCGGTTAAGTGTTATTTAACCAGTCAGCAGTCATTCTGACTGTTAGTGTTGAATATGGGGGGGATAGCGTTTTGCAATCTCCACATATAAATGTGTACCCCACCCATGCTCTGCCCAAACTCTGCCCATGTGAATCCAGCAAATATTGATGCTTAATTACAGAATATTGCACAGCTGGAAAATGGTCATGATGAAGTTTAATGTGAGCAAGTGCAAAGTTATACATGTGGGAAACAGGAACCCGAACTTATAGCTAAATGATGCAAGGTTCCACTTTAGGAGTCACTGACCAGGAAAAGAATCTAGGAGTCATCGTTGACGATACTTTGAAACCTTTTGCTCAGTGTGCTGCAGCAGCAAAGAAAGCAAATAGAATGTTAGGTATTATTAGGAAAGGAATAGCAAATAAAAATGAGGATGTGAAGGGCGTGTCAAAATGGCGGTCGGTACTCGATACTAGACCGGACAGCTAAGCTGCTTTTGCTTCAAAATATATTTCCACGATGCCTCATACAAAGAGGAAAGGCTTGGTGAGAGTACAACCGCCGAAAACTCTCACCTCTACGCCTGTGCAACTTACCCTGGACCGGTTTGTTATGAGTCGAACACAAGAATCAGGTGTAGTGGACCCAGTGAAGGATGCTGGTGGAGGTGCGCTGACGCCCTCAGGGTTGGAAACATCTCTTTCCTCGCCTGAGCTCTATCCACCACCTTGTCCAGCTCTCGTGAGAAGTCAGCCAGAGGACCCTAAAGTATCGGAAGGCGGTGCTACAGGTTCCTCAGTCGGCGGTGGCGTATCTCAGTTAGCTGAGAGCTCCAACATGGAACAAGCGGTTCCCGAGGTGGTGACATTAAATCTGATTTGGCAAGCTATCAAAGAGCTGACCAAGGTAACAGAGAAAACGGCTCAAGAATCAACTGCCATAGTAAGTAAGCTTGAATCTTTAAGCTTAGCTTTTGATAAATTGAAAAATGAATCATCGAACCAAATGACTCAAGTACAAACAGACATTTCGAATTTAAAGGCTACATCGGTTGCATTGGTCAAAGATAGCTTAATAACTGCTCAGAAAATTGAACAGATGCAGAATTATAACAGGAGGCTGAATTTACGAGTTCTAAACTTCCCAGTAGTTACAGCAATCTCACCTATGGAATTATTTAAGAAATACTTGATCGAAGTTCTTCATTACTCACCCACTTTGATTCCTCCTATAAATAAAATTTACTATTTACCGATTGCCTCAAAAAAACAGGATGTAATAGAAGGAGTTGGAACTCAAATACAACCACATGTGGATGATAATGTAACTCTGGATGTTTCTGCACTCCTGGATCAATCTTTTAGTGATATAAAAACTCGAGCTACATTACTTGTGTCATTTATATTTGAGCAAGATGTTAATTCTTTAATGAAAATTTATTTTAAGAATACTTTGACTCTTTTTTGTGGGGCCAGGATTTGGATATATCTGGATGTTGCTAAAACTACCCAAGAAAGAAGAAAACTATTCCTGGCCCTAAGAGAGGACACTAAATCTATCGGAGCTAAGTTTCTTCTTCAATATCCATGCAAATGTATAATTTACTATCTTAATAATAAGTATGTTTTCTTTGACCCTGCGCAGCTTAAAACCTTTTTGGAACAAAAGACAATATCTGCCTAAATTAGATTAATGTATAGGAGTAATGTGATAATTTGTGTTCATTAGACCAGGCCATAATGCCTCTTTAATTTTTTTTCTGCTTTAATATCTCCTATACTTTGTTCGCCCCCCTTAGCTTTTTTGTGGTCTGAGGTAGAGGGCCTATTTCTATAAGAGTTTAAATGCTTGGGAAATAATTCTATGTTAATTTTCTTATTACTATTAGTGATTATATATAAGCCTAAGCATAAAAGGTTTTGAAGATATCTTAGCTCTATATTTCTGTATACAAGATGGAAATGCTTGTAAAATTAATAATTTTCAATAAAAAAAAAAAAAAATGAGGATGTTATACTGCCTTTGTATCGCTCCATGGTATGACTGCACCTTGAATTTTGTATGTAATTCTGGTCACTGCATCTCAAAAAAGATACAGTGGAATTAGAAAAGGTACAGAGAAGGGCGACGATAATGATAAAGGTGATGGGACGATTTCCCTATGAGGAAAGGCTGAAATGGCTTGTGCTCTTCAGCTTGAAGAAAAGACATTCGTTCCTGGATATTTACTAGGTGTAGTGAAAAGTGTACAAGGTGGGGGGGGGGGGGGATCAGCTAAGCTAATCTGTGTGGGCATTACAGGTTGCTCTCCACCTTCCTCCTGATGTCTGCTTTGCCAATTTCTGTGACATCTCTTTTCTGAGGCAGTGACAGAAGAATCTGGCACTGAGAGATTCCTTTGTGGCAGTTGGTAAGACTCTAGAGGCATGTACAGTATATAAGGGAAAGTCATTTCATAGGTCTCTTTTTACTTGACATGTTAGAAATATATTAATTGATTTTATGTGGTGGTGGTGTTTTTCTGCCATGCTGCTCTGTTCACCTGTAGAATGGGTAAGACCTCACTCTGCTCTGAATATGAATAGAGACCACTTGTCATATCCTGCAGCTCTAAGCCCATAGGTGAGTTGGTTGCTCACCAAGAGCTGTTACAGAAACAATAGAAGGGGGATGCAGCAGCCCATAAGTGCGTTAAATATTTGAGTTATGCACTAGCAGAAAAAACATTTTCAGATCTGAAGTAGAAAGCTAACACACAGGCAAGAAAGACAGAAAATATTTCTACATTTCACCTTCTTTAATCTTCTTCCCTACTGCCCCACACAGCTAGTCTTCTGTCAAATACTTCACTTTACATTCCTTGTGAAGAAGAAAGCCAAATGCATGCTATCTATCACCTTTGAGTGCTTTTAGTGCTTCTCATTGTAGTAATATTAGAGCTAACTTCCCAGCACAAATCAACAATTTACATTCCCCTCCCCCTCTCACCTTGCAAACTACTACAATGTTAAAGGTCATAGCTAATTCATTCCCTCATTACTACTAGTGTTTGAGAGTCAGCAGTATGGAAGTCTTGCTTTTTTTCTTCTTGAAGCTCATTGCAAGTCAAGAATAGCCCTTCCTGCAACCCTTAAATATGCTGGTTGCAGGGGTGAAGTTTCAATGGTATTACACCCTTCTCAGACCTGCCAAGTCTCCCGCATTCAGCGGGAGACTCCTGCTTTTGCAGGTCATCTCCTGCACTCCCACTAGGAAGAGGGAAACTCCCACTCAGCAGCTTCAAGGTAGAAAGACATTTGTGTTCCCCTTTCTCCCTCTTCCCTCCTCCTGCTGTCCGGTGTTTCTCACTCCCTCCGCTCTGCCCAGATCCAGCCATCTGTCACTCTATGGACAAGTCACTTAACCCTCCATTGCCCCAGGTACAAATAGGTACCTGTATATACTAAGTAAACCACTTTAAATGTAGTTGCAAAAACCACAGAAAGGCAGTATATCAAGTCCCATTTCCCACTCCCTTTCCCTCTCTAATATGGCAGCACTCCACCCATTCTGTCTCTGGCTGGGTAGCCTGCAGGACCTCTCCTCTATCGGGTCCCGCCCACCAAAAACAGGAAGTTGTATCAGAAGGGCAGGACCTGGCAGAGGGAAAGTTCCACAGCCGGCAGCCAGGCCAGTAGCAGCTCAGGCATAGTGCTTCTACTGCCAGCAATTTAACACAAGCTTGGAGGTCAGAGGGCGGCCCGCTGAAGTTGAATTTAAAGATGCAAGAAAATCCTTTGCCAGGTCCACATCCTCAAAGAACCTGTCACCTTCCTCAGAGTACACATGCAATTTATCTGACCTTCTTTTCATGAAGAGCAGCACAAACAGGTGCAAAAGCTTTCCGAGCCCCAGCAACACATGCTGAGTAATACTGAAAGCATAAGATAGTCTTTCCCTCATAGGTTAGAGTTTGACGGTATCGGATGGCTCACAGAATAGCCTGTTTATGGCCATAATTCAGGATTCTCAAGATCACAGCATGGGAGCGATTAACGGAAGGCTGCCTGAGCGAACTTATCCGATGGGCCCGTTCCACTCTCAGAGACTCCAACTGTTGGTTCAATTGGAGCGACTGTAGTAGCCAGCATTCCAAAAAGCTGTCCAAATCTGACTCTTTCAGTGATTCTAGTAAGCCAATGAGACGTAAGTTATTGCGGCAGGAGTGGTTCTCCAGGTCATCAGCTTTAGCCTCCAATTCCACTAGCTGCTTGCGCATCTCCTCAAGTGGATCCTCTCCCACCGTCATGGCATCTTCCATGTCATTCACTCGCTGCTGCAGATGGTCCAGGTCTAAGTGGAAGCCATCCAACCGCTCATGTGCATCTTCTACCCGATCATATAAGGCTTGCAGCTTTTTATCAAGGGCGGCTTCCATTGCTGCTGTTACCTCTGCCGTAATTTCATCTGTCTAGGTGGAACTGACTTAGGGATTGATTGGGGCCTGCATGTCCACTATCTTTCCCTCGAGCATCCTGTTCCGCTTCTTCATTCTTCGCGGCGGTTTAGCTGCCATGGTAGAGACTCAGCGCCACAAAATAACCCTCCAAAATAGGGCAGATCGTAGGATGGAAGGATCTCTCTTCCAAAGAGCAATTGGTAAGCTATTGTAGCTGTAATGAAGAATTAACTGGAAGGGAGAGCAGGAGCATCACAAGTTAGCATCTACTCACCAGCAAGGTATCACGTGACCTCCGGGGGGGGGGGGGGAGGTTATCATTTGCTAATAATAGTGCACTCTTTTGAGAGAGTGACCACTATTTACAAAAAGGGTGCCCATTGTGCAAGCGCAAATTATCAAGCATGCACGCAAAGGGTGCACTCTTTCAGAAAGAGTGCGCCCTTGTTACGAGTAGTGCACTGTCTTTCAAAAGAGCGTACACTTACTGATTTTGGTCCCATGACAAAAATTTAGCAAAATAAAAATGAATAAAATGAGCATTCATGGAAACTATATGGGAAATGACATGAAACAAACATTTTCTTGCTGCCTATCCCTATAGGTTACATACAGTGCCAGCCATAGACCTAACACAAGTGGCCGTGCCTCAGTGTAAGCATGTCAATACTGACGTGTTAATGTTCTATAATGGAATAATAGTGCCAAGATGCCATTATAGAACTGGCACTCAGCGCTCAGCATCGAGGCACCTAAATTGAGGAACAAAATTATAGAATTGCCCTGTTTATGTTTTATGTAGAATTGAAAAATGAGTTTTGATGTTCTTTGGTTTATAGAGTTCTCATGCAGCATTATTAACAGACCTCGCTTAAAACACAAATCATTTTCATATCACAATCACTTTTTATTTAATGGATTATTGCTTAGATTATGGTCCTTAGTTTTTATTGCCATCATATATCTGTAATCTCTGTGACTTTCATTTGAAATACATCGCCTTTCTGCTTACATAATGTAAAATATTTGGTTCTGTTCCAGTATAATCACATTTATCCCTTAATGTGCTGTAAGGGTTGTAATCAATATTTACTCAGAGTCTATTTGGCTCACAGCCGTGTAACATTTTTTTTCTTTGCAAAAGGGAATGATTTAATGTCTCATACAAGAAAAAAATATTATATATATAGGAACATATATCTAATATTCCTGCAATTAGGATTACATTCCAGAGCTATATATTTTTACACTATGCATATGGAAACTTGTCCCTTATTATAAAAAATGGGGTAGAAGCCAACAAATGTATTGTAGAATATTTGTTACAGGAAGAGATCTATTATGAAACAGATAATGTAAAAGGCTTACTTTGAAAGTCAGCCCTCTCATTTGTTACAATAGTATAGGAAATGATCAAATTAAAGACCAAAATTGCCCTTCCAATTCAACCAACAAGATATTTAGGGCCCTGTTTACTAAGGTGCATTAGTATTTTGATCTGTACTGGGACCGGTACTATTTAATATATTTATAAATGATATGGAAATTGAAACAACGAGTGAGGTGATCAAATTTGCAGATGATACAAAACTATTCAAGGTTGTTAAAATACGTGCAATCTGTGAAATATTGCAGGAAGACCTTAGGAAATTGGAAGACTGGGCATCCAAATGGCAGATGAAATTTAATGTGGGCAAATGCAAGGTGATGCACATTGGAAAGAATAATCCAAATCATAGTCACCTGATGCTAGGGTCTACCTTGGGGATCTGCGCTCAAGAAATATACCTGGATGTCATTGTAGATAATACACTGAAATCTGGTCAGAGTGCAGTGGCAGCCAAAAGAGCAAACAGGATGCTAGGACAGGGATGGTGATTAACACCAAAAATACTATAATGCCTTTGTATCGCCGTTTACGGAAGAAAGAGTTTATAAATAGCTGGAGAATCTGAAGGTGGACAAAGCTATGGGGCCGGATGGGATACATCCCAGGATTCTGAGGGAGCTCAGGGAGTTCCTGGCGGGACCTCTTAAAGATTTATTTAATAGATTTTTAGAGAAGGGAGAGGTTCCGCGAGATTGGAGACGAGCAGATGTGGTCCCTTTTCACAAAAGTGGAGACAGGGAAGAAGTGGGAAACTACAGACCGGTAAGTCTCACGTCGGTGGGAGGAAAAATAATGGCATCACTGCTGAAAGAAAGGATAGTTAACTTTCTAGAAGACAACGGGTTACAGGACCCGAGGCAACATGGCTTTACCAAAGGAAAATCCTGCCAAATGAATCTCATTGACTTCTTTGACTGGGTGACAAAAGAAATGGATGAAGGCCGTGCGCTAGATGTAATCTACTTGGATTTAAGCAAGGCCTTTGATAAGGTCCCCCACAGAAGACTCGTGAATAAGCTGAAAGGGCTGAACTTAGGACCGAAAGTGGTGAACTGGATAGAAAACTAGTTGACCGACAGGTGGCAGAGGGGGTGGTAAATGGAATCCACTCGGAGGAAAGGATGATGAGCAGTGGTGTTCCTCAGGAGTCGGTGCTGGGGCCCATTCTGTTTAATATATTTGTGAGAGATATTGCTGAAGGGTTAGATGGAAAGGTTTGCCTTTTTGCGGATGACATGAAGATAGCCAATAGAGTGGCTACCCTGGAGGGAGTAGAAACGATGAGAAGGGATCTCCGAAAGTTAGAAGAATGGTAGAGGGTCTGGCAGTTAAAATTTAATTAAATGTCATCTACAAACCCCCAAACATATATTCATAAATTAATCTAAATGAAAACATTCATGTGAAAAATGTGCAAAAATATTTTTTTAATTAATTTTTTGATGCTAATTGTGCTCAGTATCAGGGTATCCCATACTGCATCGGCTGACCATCCATATTTTATGGTGTTACCCTTATAAACATCATAGCACCCTACCGCCTACCCGTGGTGTTCACTTGTATCAAATTGCATTGAATGTACATCAATATCTTTAGCATATAGCTAACTTTTTAAAATGTTGTTATCACAACCACGTTGCGAGGGGTACTTATCACAATACTTAGGAGGAAAATTCAGCTCGTGCAGGGTGTGCCTCAATTTTTGTAACTTAGTGCTGCAGATTCCTCATAACCTACTACTACTACTATAAATCACTTCTATAGCGCTACCAGTCGTACGCAGTGCTTTATAATTGAATATGAAGAAAGACAGTCCCTGCTCAAAAGAGCTTACAATCTAAATCAGGACAAACCTCAGAGGTGTTCATAGTCCTTGGTGTTATGTTGAGATTTGGCCGGCCCCGACCGTATTATCGAAACGAATTAATCTCTTGCTAAGACACATCCAAACCAATTCTCTTGGGCTTCCACCTTACATGACCACCTTTTCTCAGTGAGCCTTAACAAATTGACATTTTATTACAGGAGAATTTTACTTTTTTTCATTCTCTGATTCATAATTATCCATTAACTTGGGTTTGATGTCTCTTAACTGTTGAGCTGGGGGGTATCTCTTATTGTTAGGTTATTTTTGATTATTTTAAATATTATGGTATAGTGTTGTTGCATATTTATAGGTTTGATTCTAATTGTTCTTGCACTGTATTTCTCACTTTGAGGGCTGCATTTTACAGAAGCAAGTTAGAGACAGGAATGAAAATCCCAGGTGACTTCTGGAACATATAAAAAATTGTGGCTGAAAATATCAGGAAACACCAATAAAATGGAAAAGACAGAGGTTGAAAACATCAGGACTTTGTGCTGGCCCTATGTATATTTAATACAATACAATTATGGCTTATAGGTCACACATACCATAAATAGTTCATCACAGCTTACAATAAGATAAGAGGAACTCAGAATCCTGAATTTACATAGTCATAATTGAGAAAGCTTATAAAAAGTCAGAAAGTAACCAAGTTTTAAGTAATTTACGAAAACTACCATAATTAGTTTCCCAGCAAATGAAAGGACCAGGAGCTCCACCCACTCTGCCACAACCCCACTCCCTCACGGCAGCTTCTCCCAGGTCCTGCTGAAAGTTTTCTTCAGAGGGGCATCATTACTTATGGGCACACCTGTCCTGTGCCATGAATTCATTTACCGGTTCTCAAAATCTTGGACCAGTATTCCTGCATTCCTGAAACCTCTTGTGCCCAGCCCAGCGTAACCTCTACTCTTTAGCTCAGAAACATTCATGGAGAGGAAACAGAGATGCTCTCTTCTCCCCCCCCCCCCCCCCCCACACCCAGATCCTATCCCTCTGCAGGGGAGTCAGTGAGCAGTACGCTTTATCCTCTACTGCCTTCTCTAACAGCTTCCTCTTAAAACTGGAGCTATGCATAGCCAGCATAGGCGCCGACTCCATGGGTGCTGTGACAGGTTTTAGCAATCTGTTGAATATGTGCAGAGAAGGAGAGGGAGGAGTCAAAGATGACCCCAAGGTTATTAGCAGATGAGACAGGAAGAATGAGCGTGTTGTCGACAGAAATGAAGAGTGGGGGAAGAGGAGAGGTTGGCTTAGGTGGGAAGATAAGGAGCTCAGTTTTGGACATATTGAGCTTAAGGTGGCGGTGAGACATCCAGGCAGCAATGTCAGATAGGCAGGCAGATATCTTGGCCTGGATTTCTGCCGAGATTTCTGGTGTGGAGAGGTATATCTGGGACTCATCAGTGTAAAGGTGATATTGAAAACCGTGGGCTGAGATCAGAGCACCAAGAGAGGAAGTATAGATGGAGAAAAGGAGGGGTCCTAGGACAGATCCTTGAGGTACACCCACTGAAAGTGGGATAGAGGAAGAGGAGAATCCACTAGAGTAAACACTAAAAGTATGCTGAGAGAGATAGGAAGAAAACCAGGAAAGAGCAGAGTTCTGAAATCCAAGTGAGGACAGCGTGCCAAGGAGTAGGCTGTGATCAACAGTGTCAAAAGCAGCAGAAAGATAATGCTGAAAGAAAAATAAGGAAAAGGCAGAACTGAAAAGAAGAATAAAGAACACCAGATAGAAAGGGAAACTATGAAAAGGAACAACACTAAAATCAGAGAATGAGAAAAATACATAGCCAGAAAATCAATCCAGAGACACAAATGTTTGGAAACTTTTATTGCTTGATAGAAAATATTAGTAACTCATTAGCTTTAAATATCCGGGGACACAGTTCAAAATCTCTGACCTGGATGTATCTCTTACAAACAATGTAGATGCTGAAGATGTTTTCTTTTCGGTTTATAATTAATTTCCAGGGGTATAATATACCCACCAGTATGAGACCTTTGCACTGGGTCCAAGATACATTACGGTAAACAAATTTTAATAGATGTATATTTAGGAACATTTTGAAAATAATTTTCCATAGGACAGTCCAGTGGACTATAACCACATTCTACTCATTCTTCCCACCTCCCCACATAAATGACCTGCTTGCATGCTGCTGGTGCTATGGGGAACCAGAGTCACAGATTTGCTTACAAATATTTTGTTCATTCCATGTACCTTTAACTTACATACAGAACCATACTGAGCTATAGTTGCACTCTGTGCAACTCATCAACTGATGCCCCCAGCCCCACCCGCTTCACCACTACCAATGAAAGAAGGTGATGGACTATGAGTAATCTTTGCAACCCTTCATATTTGTGCCCTGTGAAGCTGGCTTGCAGCACAATCCTTGGTATGGTGCTGCTTACAGAGGAGTCCCTTTACAAAGCTGTGGCAAGAAATGGCCTTAGTGGGCCCTTTCTCAGGTCTTTCCCGCGTACTAAGGCCATTTTTACCATTAAAGCTCCAATTTTCTCTTTATTCCATTAATGGACGTGTGCTAATGTTGCCTACCATGTAGGTCTACCTTGGTTTTCTCCTTTTCTTGTCCATCAGCATATGGCCATTAAAAAAAATATACCGTGAGAGAACGTACTTCCACCAATTTTGAAGGCAGTGAGGACTCTCACATGATCCGTGCACTGACTGGCTAGTGCAGGAATGCCTGCTCTCCACCCCAACACACCCCCTACCAAAAAAAATACCAAAAAATATTTACTGTGCGGTTACCATGCGGACATTCCAAAACTAACACATGGCGCTTCAGTGTTTCCCGCGTTAAGCTATTTTTTTGCTGTGTTAGGCTTGTGTTAGTGTTTAACACAGCTTAGTAAAAGGACCCTATGATTTGCTGTAGGGACATGCAAGCCAAAAATATATAGATTTTTAAGTTTCCCATGCTTACATTTTTTTTCCGTTTTGTTTTGTTTTTTAATTTTCATTTCATGGCAATTTTGTTAATAATGCACACTGTTCATCAATAGATGCATGATTTTTCATTAGGCTCCTACATAGCACTCCAATAGGAGCCTATTAAGTAATAGTACATACTATTAATAACAGGGGGGAAAAATCTGAAAATGAGGGGTTTTTTTCCCGCCATTTCAAGTGAATGTACATCCGTAATTGGCTGTGCTGATCCCTGCACACTTTATCAGTAGCCTCCTCCTCACCTATTAATTGCATTCAGCTCCTAGATGGGGAAAGGGAACGTATGTGCCTCTTAGAAACTGTGTTCAATATGACAGGATGAGAGGGTTAGAAGTGCCAAACACCAAGCTGCCAGTGTTGTCCTCTTACCTTGGGGGCTCATGCCCTGGATCATTTAAGAACTGAGCATTGCCTCTGATAAAAGGGCATGTGAAATCCAAATTTCCATAGGTCATCTAGGGGCCTTTTACGAAGCAGCAGTAAGCCCAACGCGGACTTACCGTGCACTAAAAGGGAAGTACCACCAGGCTATCGCAGCAGCCCAGTGGTAGTTCCCTCCCTCAAGGCACGCCATTTCTGGCGCTGCAAAAATATTTCAGTTTCTGTAGTGCCAGTGTGTACTCAGCGGTTACTGCCAGGTTAGCGCGGGAGCCCTCACCGCCACCTCAATGGGTGGTGGTAAGTGCTCCCCCCGGAAATGGCAGCACAGCAAGTGATTCACTGGCAACATGGCCATTTCTTTAAAAACAAAAGAAAGACCTCCCTTTTACCCGCTGTAGTAAAAGGGGGCCTCGGCGCATGTCAGAAACATGCGCTGACGCCAGCACTGGCCCCTTTTTGCCTCAGCTGTATAAAAGGACCCTTAATTCCTACAAGGGACATCCAAGTTGAGATGTTCAAAAACTGCCCAGTGTTCTTACAAAAAAAAAAATCATTGAACATGGAGTCTTTTGTAAAATGCATATTAAGGCAATGGTAAAATATATATGCAATCGGCAGTTTGTAGAAAAGGAACAGTTACTTCAGTTTAAAAAAAAAAGTTTGAAAAACAGAATAGCATCATTCAAGGCTTTGTACACATAAATACCGATAGTTACATATGTTAGTAGTGAATTTTGCCTTCCTCCATATCCCATATTCAAACAAATAGTTAGCTGACAGTTATGCCTGCCTCAGAAGAGATGAAAAGGCCATTGGGGAAATTCTTTGAAATATAGATATACAATGCAATCCGCTTAAGTGCAAGGGTCTGAGACCAAAGAAATACATGCAGTTAACCGGAGCATGCAATTAACCGTTGTGACCCAAAGAAGCTTGACATCTGATAAACATATGTACAGTACTGTTTATTATTATACGTACAGTATACAGTCTCCTTTAACTGGCATTAGGCATACTTGAAGTAATCAGTTATAGTCCTCTGTACACTATTGGGTCTGTGAGTTCCATAGACTACGTCTGCCAGACAGTAAAAACTGTCATAGCACTGACATCCAGTGGCCTCCAGATAGGCCCGCACGGTGTTGAGACTCTCCAGCGCTCTTGCAAAAGTGACAGGAGGTTGTTGAATTTCATCAGCATATGCCTCGCTGCTCATTTCATCCTCTGTTTCATCATCAGCCGTTGTTGCCTGCGTGTAGGCGCATATCTCGACATCGGTGCGGTCGTCAGCTGTTTGTAGATCGTAATCAACAGCTACGAAGTGATGAAACTCCTCTTCAGTAACACCGGCTGGGATGTCAATAACCTGTTCATCTGACGCGTTTGCAACAGCTGCATCTGTTTCGTCCCTCTCCACATCCTTAACAAAGCTTGCCCGCTTGTAGCAGTTCACAAAGTTTGCCTGTGTAACATGATTCCAGGCTTCTTTCTGCATATGTAGGGAATCCAACAGTGATACAGTATAGAATATGCTTAGTCGATATCATAGTCCCTAAATCTACACACATCCATTTATGCCATTAAAAACCTGGTGTAAATCCGTGTGCGTAGATTTAGGTGCACTGACCAGTATTCTGTAATTATGTGCAGAAATTTTGGAATGTCCATGAAACACCCATAAATATGCCCATAAACACACCCCTTTTAAGCTACATGCATTTATTTTGAACTGCGCACTTTGCAATTTAGGCACAGTTCATTATCGAATACGCAAATAAATTGTAATTATTGCCAATTAGTGCTCATTATTGCTTGTTAAGTGCTGTTAAAAATGCTGATTACCTTGTTACACCATGTAAGTTATACACCTATCTCCATGCGGAATCTAGGCGCCATATAGGTGTGAATTGCAGTCAGAGGCTGCTATGAGACTTTCGACTGATGTGGAGGGGCATTTTCAATATGATGTCTACGTCTGACTTTAGATGTTTTGCAAAAGACGTCCAAAATCTGAATAGGAAAGAAGTTCATTTTCAAAAAAGAAAAACGTTTATATTTTGTTTTTGAAAATACTGTTTCTAACAAGGTTTTGTGCTTTGCACATTTTGTTTTCTGGTCTATTTCCCCCCAAAAGTGAAAAATGTAGAAAATCAAGCCATTGGGATGTAGGAGGGGGCAGCCTTTTTTAGTAGACTGGTCTCCCAGGCATCCCAGGAGATAAATGGGGCACCATAGGGGGTACTGCAGTGGACTTCAAAAACATGCTCCCAGGTACACATCTCACCATTACTCCCTTATCTTGTCTGCTGAGCTCCCCAAACTCCACCCAAAATCCACTGCCCACAACTGTACACCACTACAATAGCCCTTATGGGTGAAGGGGGCACCTATATGTGGGAACAGTGGGTTTCTGGTGAATTTTGGAGAGCTCACTGTTTCCCCCACAAATATGACAGGTAGAGGGAGATAGAGACCAGTGTCCCACACTCCATGGTGCACTGCACTGCACTGACCACTACTCCAGAGATCAGCATGCTGTTGTAATAGACCTGGCTCTAATATCTGAGGCTGTCATAGAGGCTGCTAAATCATATTTGTATTCACATTTGTGGGGGTAAGAGGGGGTCCAAGTGTTAGGAACGCCCAGATCCCACCCTTAGCACATCCCTGACACGCCCCCTTGTGATTTGAATGCACTTCTGATGGACTTCATAGAAAAAAGTCTAAAACTTGGTTTTGAAAATTCCAATTTGGACGTTTTTGTGAGGAAAAACGTCCAAATGCAGATTTATGTCACTTTTTGAATGTTTTTCTCTATTGAAAATGAGCTCCATAGTCACTAAACTTTGGCATGCAGAAACACAAGCTACAGCCATTGTTCCTGCAGGGATAACATTGTGGAATACATAGAGGGGCATAATCGAATGGAAACGCCTATCTCCACGTGCGTTTATCTCCCAGAACGGGTCCGTGAAGGGGCGGGCCGAACCGTATTTTCGAAAAAATGGACGTTTTTGAGCTGGGCGTTTGTTTTTTTTAGCGATAATGGAAACTAAAAACACCCAGCTCAAAAACGTCCTAATCCGAGCCATTTGGTCGTGGGAGGGACCAGGATTGGTAGTACACTGGCCACCCTGATATGCCAGGACACCAACTGGGCACCCTAGGTCAGTGCGGTGGACTTCAGAAAAAGCTCCCACATGCATAGCTCCCTTACCACAGGTGCTGAGCTCTCAACCCCCCTCCCCCAAAACCCACTACCCACAAATGTACAACACTACCATAGCTCTTAGGGGTGAAGGGGGCACCTACATGTGGGTACAGTGGGTTTTGGAGGCCTTTCATTTACCAGCACAAGTGTTACAGGTGGGGGGGGATGGGCCTGGGGCCACCTGGCTGAAGTGCACTGCGGTACCCACTAAAAGTGCTCCAGGGACCTGCATACACGCAGGCCTCTAGGACTGGTTGCTGCTATATAACATTGAAGACTAATCTTTCCGAAAACGTCCTTTATTGGAATAACCGCGTTTACTCACAGTTAACTGCAGATCAGAGGTTGTGCCCCACTGGCAACGAGTCTCCCTGGTACTGAGATGAGCAGTAGGTCAGAGCTGGCAGAATGCTGTACAATGCCCTCTTTCAGCCACATTCAAGGGAAGAACTAAGTTGTCTAACGTGGCTAACACAGGAAAGGGAACTAAAACTGGCTTACAAAAATGGCCACTACCGCATGGACTACAACAGGAAACACAACAAGGCACACTCTGACCCAGTAGGCAGGGGGAAAATCACCATGGGACAAGAGCCTACCAACTACCAACATTGCGAGACTGTAACACAAGCTAATGAAATCACGGAGCCCAATACCCTACACCACCACAATGCAATGCTGATGTGACCCTGTAGTGCAGCCCAGAGCCACATCTGACCCAGGGAAAGGCTGTGACAGGATCGAACACATTTTGTTGTCATGGAGGTGGGTACGGCATTTGAGGCTGGCATACAGGCTGGAAAAAAGTTTTTAAAGTGGGGTTTTTTTTGGTGGGAGGGGGTTAGTGACCACTGGTGGAGTCCAGGGAGGTCATCCCCGATTCCCTCCAGTGGTCATCCGGGCAGTTGGAGCACTTTTTTGGGACTTGTTCGTGAAAAAAAAGGGTCCAAAAAAGTGACCCAAAATCACGGTAAAAACGCCTTTTTTTTTCGATTATCAGCTAAAGACGCCCATCTCTCCTCGGCTGATAACCACGCCCCAGTTCCGCCTCCACCACGCCTCCGACATGCCCCCGTCAACTTTAATCGTTTCCGTGACAGAGTGCAGTTGGAAACGCCCAAAATCAGCTTTCGATTATACCGATTTGGGCGCCTTTGTGAGACAAACGTCTATCTCCCGATTTAGGCCGCACTATAGGCGTTTTTCTCTTTTGAAAATAAGCTGGATTGTCAGGTCACCTTCGGAATTGTTGCAGTGTGACACAGTTTAGGCAATTGTTGAAAACAAAACTGTTTGTTTCAGTATTTTTTTAATCTTGAAGGTTATATTTTTTTATGGCTTGTTTTGTTTTATGTTTTGTGTTATGAATACTGTGTATGTTTATTGTAAACCACCTAGTTATAGGTGGTATAGAAAATTTTAAAATAAATAAAAAAAATAATATATAGAATCCGGGGGCATATTATCATTTAGCGTGCACTAAGGGGGTCTTTTACTGAGTCATGATAACATTTTTAGCTCACTGTAGAAATCAGCTGGCGGTAAATACCGAGATGCCCATTGGTGCCCCGCCCCCCGGGTGCACCATGTTAAATTGTACAGCGCTGCGTAACCCTAGTAGCACTTTAGAAATGTTAAGTAGTAGTAGTAGTGGTGTCTTGGCATTTACTGCCAACTGATTTCTACCGTGAGCTAAAAAAGCTACCCCGGCTTAGTAAAAGACCCCTTAAATTTTTAGCATGCCTTACTAAAAGAACCCCCAAATTCCTAGCACAGGCATTTTTTTAAAATAAAGAACTCGATATTCAGATTTGCCCAGAAAGCTTGGGAGTCACCTGGAAAATATCTTTCATTTCAGAAGTTCCCCTTGCTGTGCACAACTCGGGCATTCGGCACTCACTCAGACATACCTACTTTCATATCCAGGACTACACCGGAAGCCATTTTCTTTGACAAATGTGGATTTTATTTAGGCTGCAGCAGTGGCGTACCAAGGGGGGGCGGTGGGGTCGGTCCGCCCCGGGTGCACGCCACTGGGGGGGGGGTGCCGCACGCCTGTCGGCTCTTCGTTTTCATGCTCCCTCTGCCCCGGAACAGGTTACTTCCTGTTCCAGGGCAGAGGGAGCATGAAAACGAAGAGCCAGCAGGCGCGCGGCACCCCCCCCCCCCAGCGGTGTGCACCCGGGGGTTCTTTCGCCGGGGGGATCGGGGGTTCTTTCACCAGGGGGGGCGTCACGCTGTCCCGGGCGGGGGGCGCTGCACCCGGGGGGCGGGGCACATCGGCGTCAGCCCCCCTAGGAACGCCACTGGGCCGCAGCCAGGCCTTCAACATTGTATTTTTCATATTTTGCAGCCTGCTGTCCACAAAATGGCACCCTTTCTTCCCATCCCTCCCTACTTCACTACCCTTTCCTGCCCGCCCCCTTTCACTTTAACCCTTCACTCACCTATCTTTTACCCTATTCCTCACTTCCCCCCTCCCTCGTCTTCATGAGCCTTCAGCCCGGTTGTGATCGGCCCCCTTTAAAGAGTGGGCCTTGTTATTAACCTTTGTCCAACCAGCTCTTTGGTCAGATGAGATGTACTTGGTTAAGAAGAGACAGTGTTTTGGGAGTTCCCAGATCAGAGCCATAGGAGCCAACTTCTGAAAATGATTGAGGGTGCTGAACCCAATGAAAATGACTCCTCTCTGGATTCAGTCAACACATTTGCTCAATATTAGGGGTGGTCAAGTACCCACAGCACACCTTTGATCACAGCACTAGTTTGACCAGATAAAACTCATTGGTATTATTGTCTATCTAAAGCAAATATGTCAGGCTGCTGAAATAGCAGTTTTAAAGTTATTCAAACAGGTTTATTTGGATATCTTTAACTGTTCACTATTTCAGTACTGTAAATATTGACCCCAAAGAAGCAGCACAGTATTCTTAAAACAGCAGAAAGGGATCATTCCTTATATTGTTTTAACTGTGAATACAAAGTTTATGTTAGTGAGCCGAAAAACTCTCAAAGTTAACAGAAAAATAAAGTCTGTTGGCCTTTACTGTGCCCGGTTCTCCACAGCGCTGACAGTGAGATACTATAAGATTGTAGGCTTTCTTTAAAAAGTATCTGGGGACTGGTTTCCTAATTGCAAGAATGAAAATATGATTTTTTTTCTAAATGTTTTGCCTTTCTAAAGCACAAATGGCTCCCAATTGCAAAATATAAAATAAAGATACAAGGCTGTGAGCCAAATTGACTCCAAACCAATATTGATTAAACAACTGTTACGGCACACTAAGGGATAAAGTGTGATTTATAGTGGAGCAAAGTCAAATGTTTTACATCAAGTGGCTAAGAAGGCTATTCATTTCAAATGAAAACTGCAGATTACAGATGTATAACGATAATGAAAACATTAAAATTTAATATGAACGTAATAATCTGTCAAATAAAAAAGTGATGGAGTGTGATGTGAAAGTGATTTGTGTTTTAAGTGAGGTCTGTTAATTTGGATGTAAGTGGATGTCATAGATCAATGAATTTTAAAACTCACTAATCTACAATTACTTCAAACAGAGATTCTCTATTGTGTCTGAATCAGTGAAATATCACTGAGGCTTCCAGACAGTGGCTTCCTGAGGAATGCAATGAGTTGCCTGTGTTTCCCGACCATCGGTGTTATATTAAAGACCAATTAGAAAGGATAAAGAATCTAGCCATCACATATAAAATCATAATTTTGCGCGCCTCAAATCCTGACATTGATCTCTCAACCTCTGATCAAAAACTGTTTAATACAATGTTAGCTGTAGCCACCCATCTCATAATTGGCAACTGGAAAAACAATTCAAAACTATGGGTGTCTTTTACTAAGGCGTACTCACGTTTTTAGCATGCGCTAAAATTATTCGCGAGCTAAACATTAGAGACGCCTATAGGAATGCATTGGCATCTCTAACATTTAGCACGCCCACAATTTTAGTGAGCGCCAAAAACGTGAGTGCACCTTAGTAAAAGACCATGTATTGTTTTATGAAGGGTGGAGTTATATATGTGTAATAAGAAAATATGAAACTCTTCTAGCCTACAAACACCTTTCTGTCGCTTTGGTTTCTAAAATTTGGGCCCACTTAGATTCCTTTTGTCTAGAAACGCGATCATAATATTAAGTTTCTACACAGAGGTTAGGGAGAGTAAGGGAAGATTTGTAGTGGTTTAGGAATAAAATTGTTTATTGACTGTTGGTTGGGCGCTACCGCTCATGTGGGGCGGTAGAGGCCGTAATGTATACTTTTCAATAAAAATGACTTAAACATAAGTTTCTACACAAAAATCTCTCATTTACAATAATGGCAAGAAATACTTTTTCAAACGACTATAATTCTATGGAGTGCATCAAACCATAGGAAATGAAATAAATGGGGGGGGGGGGGGGGAAGCCTCTAAATCTAGCCCAGCCTCCAACCCAAACAGTTAATGTTAGTAACAAAGGTTGAGAAAAAAACATTTTTTTGGTGTTTTATCTTCATTGGCATAAAAAATCCCACATTTCTGAAGTATAGAAAATGCTAAAACTACACAGACTATCTAGGGATCCAAAAATGTTATAATCCAAACTATTATAATTTTTGGATCAGTTTTAAGAACACACTGTCTTTAAAGGTACTGCGCATCAGAATGGCTTTTTGAAAAAATAGCCATTCTGTATGTAACTGCCACAACAGCCCAGCGATGGCCAGCGTTTCATCCACCTTCTTCAGGGACATACGGGGCCATCTCTGGGCCAGCGCGTTGCTGCAGCCTGCAGCAGCTGATCTGATGCTGGAAGCGAAGCGGGAAGCCGATTCTCTTTGCGTGGTATGAATCGTCCTGACGTCCTGCAGGACGTCAGGACGATTCATACCACGCAAAGAGAATCGGCTTCCTGCTTCACTTCCAGCATCAGATCAGCTGCTGCAGCAGTGTGCAGTAACGCTCCGGTCCAGAGATGGGCTGAAGACACAGAACTTCGGCAGGCGGGGATTGGGGACCCCTGCCAGCACAGGTACTCGACAGCGATGGTGACGGGGGAGGGTTGGCGACGCTGGGGGGGGGGGTCAAAGATGGCGTCGGCGGGGGGGTCAAAGATGGCAGCGCAGGGGGGTCGGTTGGGGGCTAAAATGTACCCCCTCACCTTGGGCTCTAGCCCCCCCTCCCGCCGAAGTCTGGCTACGCCCCTGGTGTGTTGTGCTGCACCCTGGGGGTACGGATGCCATTGCACCCGGGGGGGGGGGGTGCACAGCGGCGATCCGGCCCGGATGGCAGCCGACCAAGGAATGCCACTGAGATGGATACATCTATTTTCTCTTCTTTACTGCACACATGGGGAGGAGGAACAGGCATACCCAGAAGGCATTGAAGGGCCCTTTTACTAAGCCACGTAGTTGCCTACACACTCTCAACAAGCGTCAGTTTGGAGTTGCCGCCCAGCTACCGCATGGCCCTTGCGGTAATTTCATTTTTGACACGTGTCTGCTACGCATGCCAGAAAATAATTTTTATTTTCTGGCGCACGGCAGAAAGCAGGCAGTAATCGTTATTCTACGCGCATAGACAATTACCGCACAGTTACCGCTTGAGACCTTGCCATTAAGTCAATGGCTGGCGGTAAGGTCTCAGACCATTTTCGGCAAAAATTTTAAAAAGGCCTTTTTTACAGGTGCGCGGAAAATGGATCTGCGCACGCCCAAAACAAGCGCCTACTCTAGTGCATCCCATTTTTCAACGCACCTTAGTAAAAAGTCAGGGCCAATAAGAAAAGGGCATGTGACAGAAGACTGAAAACCAAGGAGGTTTGATTGAGAAGAGGAGATAGCGTGACATCAAAAAGTTGAAGCCAATTAGGTTAGTCTCCGTGTCCCCTTCCCCACGCAGCTGTCTTTCTACATACATTCAAAACAAAGCAAGCAAACCTATAAACTACTGTATCCACATTGCTGTTCTTTATTACTGGTAGCATTTTTATTTAATCTCATATATTTTCAAATATGCCGGCATACGTTCGTACACAGAGGAAGAATTATGGAATAACTTTTCATAGGTAGAGTAGTAATATGTTATAATTTTGTTTCTTCTGGTAAAGGACCACTAAAACAGATATCATATTATAAGAATCAGGTGCTCAACATTCGGATTTTCTATCTATTTATTATTTATGACATTTATGACATTTATATCTCACATTAAACATGAATTAGGTTGAAACCTGGGAGAATTTAAAATCTTTTTTTTCCCCTGTGCTTAGATCAAAAGAGAAAGATGGTTTATGGGAACTTGCTTCTTTTGTTTTGTGGAATGCAGTGATAAATTATAAAAATGCACTTAGGGCCTCTTTAACAAAGCCACGATAGTGATTCTCGGTGCAGCAAGTGAGAGGAAGCCCATTCAATTCCTATGGGCTTCCTCTCATTTGCCATGCGGGAACTGCTAGCACGGCTTTGTAAAAGAAGCCCTTAATATTGTTTATTACTATTAATTAAAAGAGAGATATTAAATAATGAGAGCAGAGCTACCTTCATAAAAAAGTCCAGAGTCAGTCTAAATGTGCCAACATTTTCCAGTTCTGTGATATATATTTATTTCTTCAAGTCTGTTTGACTGTAAAAGGCATGTTTTGGGTTTTTTTTGGGGGGGGGGGTTTGGGGGGGGGGAGGTTAGTCTTTGTCTCCTGGCTGTGTGTTTGTATATAGAATAATGATGGCTAAGGGAAAGCAGCAGTAGAACAGATGGAGCTAAATAACATTTATGTTTTCCAAATGGAGATGCATAGCTTGATGGGATGTCCTTGTTGTAAGATTAAGTCATTTCTTAGCTTCTCGTTTAAATTTAACCACGTTTTGGATGTTACTCAATTCTATTATTCTGTCTCACTGTATTTCCAGTTTTGGTATAAGTCATCACAAGGACAAAATATAAGAAAACTGATGGACTGCATTAGGGGCTTATAGCCCATTTAGTTATGTTTAAACAAATGAGAGATCGCAATGAAAAAATATTTAATTTTACTATTTTGACTTTTGAAAACCACTTGTCTCTGAAACATGCTGAAAACAGAATAATCTATTTGTACAAAGGAGATGAGGTGAAGATGTGATTTCATGTGCCCCAATGAAAGGAGAGTTTAATTTTACTTCCAATCTTTGTAACACCAGGCTTCCCAAGGCAGATTACAACAACAGTTAAGATGAGCCCATCAGTGAACAGGATATCCTCACTGAAATTTGGCCATGTATTACTGAATTGAATAGAACAGTGTAGAAAAATGAGCACAAAATTCAGCCTTTATTCTGTTTCCACCAGCAACAATAAATTTTGAACCTGTTTTAGTGATATTCAGTTTTTATTTCATGATATATCTACATATGGGAAGCTTTCAAATAAATTAAAAAGCTGTCAAATAAATTTAAAAAAATCTTTTCTCCTCCACCTTTTAAGGCACTGCCTATCCAACTGAAACAGCTTTTGACTTTTTACAGATGGACCACACATATGCAGACTGTTATTTCTAATAATCTTTTACTGTTCTTTTCAATAGCGTTTGCTATTGTTTTGGGTGAACCAGTGTGAATCTCCGCCTATTGTCAGCAAGCTCTGCCTACTGGCTTCAACTTATATAATGGGCTTGATAGCCTCGTACCATCTCCTGTTCTCAATCCAACCTCCTTGAATGAAACAGACCAGTTCACAGGTCTCTCCCAAAGAGAAGCAACTAGGCCACATGCAAAAGGGTGACCAATAAACTCAGAGCTGCAACTAGCAAGAAGTGTTCTTATAGAATATTAGCGTAAACCTGCGTCTATGTGCTTATATTTAAGCACACACACTTATACCAGGTCTGTGACTGGCGTAAATGCGAAAACCTAAATGTCTAAATCACTATAATGAGCAAGTATAACATACCCCTATAAAAATAATCAATCTTGTTGATGGAGGAAAAGATTTCAGATGCTCGGCTCTCAATTGTACAATTTCCAATGTAGACGCCAGGCAAGCTTCCTCATAAGTCTTAAAAACCTCCCTCTGCTATATAAGTTTTAATGATTTTTATCTTTTTTTTTCTTTCTTTCAATATTAAACATCATAATTTTTTCTTTTTCAGGAACAGTGATTTGAGGACACTTATCTTAGTAAGGTATGGCTCATTTCAGTTTGCTCTATCGCTTTCTCAGGAGTCAAACCACCATCCCTCTTTGTGACTTGTCCTCTTATTTTCCCCTGACGTTCTGCTAATGTAGGGAAATTCAAAATACACATGTAAATGACAATATTCTGTAAAATAAGTGTGTACATAAATATTGGCCCCGCCTATGTGAACACCCCCATGCATATACATGCTAAGCTATATGCGTGCATGCATTACCTAATAGAACTTAGCCTGTTGCTGCTATTTACACATACAGGTGTACGCTTACATGTAAGGATAGCAGTTTTTGATACATTTAAGGGGTCCTTTTACTAAGCTGTGATAAAAAGTGGCCTTAGCATGCCCTTGAGCGGGATTTTCCCATGCACTGCCATATTTACCACAGCCGTAAAAATTGCCTTTTTCTATTTTTGTATTAATGGCCATACACTAATGCTGCCATTTAAAAAAATGCAGGAATGGCCACTCTGTGCCCTCAATTTTACCCCCTAAAAGCTAAATGAAAAATATTTTTTATAACACAGAGTTAGCGTGCACTCAATTGGCACATACCACAGACCAGGGGCGTAGCTAGGTGGGGCCATGGGGGCATGGGCCACCACAGATTTAGCCCTGACCTCCCTCTACTTTCAACCCCCTGCCGCTGACCCTCCTCCGCCACTTTCGACCCCCTCTCCCGCCACCGCCGCTGACCCTCCTTTGCCACCGCTGCCGCCAGGTACCTTTGCTGGTGGGGGTCCCCAACCCTCGCCAGCCAAAGTCCTCTTCAGTGCCGGTCTCCGGCGTGTTCGCTGATCTGTTTCTGTGAGTCTTGACTCCTGACGTCCTGCACGAATGTGCAGGACGTCAGGAGTCAAGACTCATAGAAACAGATCAGCGAATGTGCCAGAAACCAGCGCTGAATGGGGTTGGGGACCCCCGCCAGCAAAGGTACCTGGTGGCAGTGGTGGCGGGGAAGGGGTGGCGGCAGCAGCGGAGGTGGTCGAAAGTGGCGGGGGAGGTTGAAAGTGGTGGGGGAGGGGTCGGTGGCACAGGGGGGCTAAAATGTGCCCCCTCACCTCGGGCTCTGGATCCCCCTCCCACTGAGGTCTGGCTACGCCCTTGCCATAGACCATTTTAATCTGTGTTAGGTACATAATAGTGCCTAACTGAGCTTGCTAAAAGGCCCCTAAGTGTGCAAATGGTGCTTACTTTTAGGTGACCTGTTATAGAATGAGGAGGTTTTGACTAGATTTCATAGGCCAAAACCTTCTTCCTCAGGTCAGTGGCAGTTATAGACTAGGAATGTGTACAGAAAAGAAAAATTCAGTTCATTTTCAGGTCATTTGCATACTCTACCCTGGCTTTCTGAATATATTTTGTTTGTTTCAACTTCAACATTCATTTCAATACAAACATTTTCAAGGAGTGTTAACACTGTTCAACACATTTTAATTGACTCCACATGCATTAAATCATAGGTTATTATGCATTAAATTGATCTATTGCTCATTAATTATTTAAGGTGTGCTAATGAACCAAATGCACATTAACAAATGCACATCCTTATGACAGACCCATACAAGGGTTGTCATGAAGATGCTATTAATACTGTGATCCTGGCTTTCATTGTTGAATAACTGGATTACTGCAGACAGAACTAATAATATCAATGTTGGCACTGTCTGGATAAATTTAAATGATGCCCCAGACATGCCTCTTCTCTCAATTTTTTCATCTGGACACATTTTGTCCATGCAACACAAAATTTTTGTGGTAAGTATTTTCCAGGTAACTTAGATGGCCTGACAGATCTATTCAATGTTGGTCCCCTGTGTCAAATTCATGTAAAACAATATAAAGACAGATTAAATTAACCATTCCAATCTATGTTAAGTAGAGCCAAGAGAAAAACCAAAGCAAATGCAAGTCTTTCCTCAAATTGCAATTAGTGGGACACAATTTATCCAGAATATGTCATAAAACTCAACACAGAACGAAACAAAGGAAAACTAGGAGAGACTTACACTGGATTGTTAATCTAAATTAACTCTGAGTATACAATAAAGAAATGAACAGGCCAGTTATTTGTACCTGTTGTGTATTATTTCCATTTAGGGCCCTTTTACAAAGCTGCACTAAAAAGTGACCTGCGCTATTTTTAGCGTGTGGTTTTCCCGCGCACTGACGGGCTGATGATAAAAAGAAAATGCAGGTGCTGGAGGCCATTATCGCCATACTAGTGCTCGCATTTACCAGCTCAGAATGATCAGAAGAGTCTAGCGCAGCAAACACCGAGCATGCCAGGCCTTAGCACAGATAGCATGCAAATGTAGTCAAGCTTATTTAAATAAGGTCTTTTTATGTTCCTCCCTAATGATCAGAAAAGAGCGCCCGAAACAAAGATGCTATAAAAATAACTTCAGGTCTGAACAGGAATTAGGGTGTTGGAAGAGAAGATTTCCCATGATTCTTTTGCGTCTCTCATGATTCTTTCTGCAAAATCTCTTTTGATTGCTTTTGGAAGGAGAAGGAAGCTCGTGCCAGCCCTTGAGTGCTGGTTGTGAGAAACAGCAGACCTGAATGTAAGCACATATTGACATTCGTGTCCTGCGTCTAAATTTAAAGCAGCCATGCTTTAAAAAAAAAAAAAAAAGCACACATTGACGTCTGTTATCTGCATCTAAATATAAGCGTCTAGAAAAAAAAAATTTAAATGCTTACATTTAGGCTGTATAAAACAGACGCTAATGCATGCTTCATGTTTGGGTTTTACCAGGCGCGTGCATACAGGAGCTGAGTATACTGCTGAAATCTTCTGCGCATGCACCATACACAATCCTCCCATCAAACTCCCTAATGCTCAAAGCTATTAGCGCACCTATATTTGCCTCTCATTAGCTTTGAGCATTAGGGCGTCATTCTTCTGCGCTGATCTGACGGTATTTTTACGGTGCTAGGAAGCAATTAAAACAGTGTTCTGTGCAGGGTCATTTCAGATGCCAGATTTATGCAGTAACAGTTGAATTACAAGAGTTTGTGAATCCTCATGATGATAGAGTATATAAATTACAAGGAGCCACCAACTGACAAGTGATTATGTTGTGTATGTTATTAGATGCCCTTGCAACAAATTCTACATAGGGATGATGATTAGAGCATTTAAAGTGCATATTTTGGAACACTGAAGTCTAACATTAAGAGACACATTATTCAAGCACCAATAGTACAACATTGTGCAGAGCAGACACACTCTTTTGCGGACCTGGAGTGTTTTGTGATTGAACAAGTGACTACCAACATTTGTGATTGAACAAGTGGCTACCAACAAGCGAGGTGGAGACAGAAGAAATTACAGTGAAAACAAACGCAATGGATTTTTAAATTGTCCACCCTGGAACCACACGGGCTGAATTCAGTTGTAGATTGGACAGCCTTCTATTAAATGGGTACTAACAATAGCGTACATTTTTAATCTATGTGATTGGTATTCATTCAAGAATGCAGCAGAGAGAACATCATGACCACAGGAGCTACATTCAGATGTTTGGCCGTTAAAAAAAGGCTTTCTACAATTTTATTTGGGAAAATTGGCTGTTCACAATATTATTTTTTGCTTTCAACATAGAGAGAGCCACTGCATTTCATTGTATGATTGTTCTATGCGCCCTTAAATAATTTTGATTGAGAGGTACAGTCTGATATGCTGTCGGAGCTCATGAGCGCTCTGCTAAAACGTTTGCGGCAAGAAGATGACATACTGATTGCTTGACACTCAGAGCTGGTGGCTTCTTTTGCACAAAAATCTGTCTGCAGTAAAGCATCTTGGTTTTTCTCCACAAAGGACATTTAGGCACGTCGCCACTAGGAAATGACATCAGTATGAATTTATTATTTAAATATTTTTTGAGCATCTGATGTCACAGACACCATTTTGAACAGAAGTGGAGTAGCTGCAGTGTGATTTTCAGTGAGAGGTTTAAATATTCAAGTCCCGGTAAGCCTTTTTCCTTAAGCTCACGGTGTTTTTAGTTTCTAAATTCAAGGACATTGCAGTAACCAGCACTGCCCCTGAAGAATGTTGGAACGGAAGTGAAACAGTGACCCCGTCACGGTCTTGAAAAGATAAGTGCTGCACTGTCTAGGTGTTTTTTTACATAAAAATTGTATTCTAAAGTAGTGGAAGAATTTAAAATAAGCGAAGAAAAAGACAAAAAATTGAGATTTTATGGTCAATGATTGAAAGATAACCATTCATGAGAAGGCAGCTGTGCTACCAGTGAATTTGCAGCTTGCGTTGACAAAGATTTCTGAGGCCTTTTCTGCTCTGATTACCCATGAGTTGAGCACTTCTATGGTGTATTGTTTACCTGGCAACACATTTGCAGTACATGTTTTATAGCTATTCAGAATAGCACCAGAGTTTTGATCGTCGGCACCTAAGGCCACTTTTAGTGCAGCTGTAAAATGGCCGCAATTTCTTTTTTTTTCCACTAATGGTCACATGCTAATTTCCCAATTAGTACATGACCATTACTACACAAGCTCTTACCACCACCTATTTTGCAGGCAGTAAGGGATCAAGCATTAACCGATTAGCACAAGACACACCTACTCTCTGTCCCCAAACACGCCCCATGCTAAAAAATTATATTTTTTAGTGCAAGTTTGCCACACGCTAATCCCAGAACTACAGAGGAAAGTCTGAGCACATCCCACGGTAGTGCCTTTTAGCATGCGTTAAGCACACATTAGTGATTAGCACTGCTTAATAAAAGGTCCCTTAGTTTTTATGGTAACTACATGAGAGTTTTTACTTCCTTTTAAATTTGAAACCTTTCTGTAGACAGAAGCAACAGTTGACATCCTCCTTCTTTTCCCCACAGATCCTTATAACCCAACTCTCGGTCCCCTTCAAGCCTGTCTTGCTCTAGTTTCAAACTGGTAAAGCACCCAGAAGCAAGTCCTAAATAAGGAAAAAAACAGTGGCAAGTTGATTCACTGGAGGTTTATCTGCTCCCACTCTTGCTTTGAATCTCTTTGGCACCCCTATTTGTCCAGTTGAGTCTTTTTGATACCTCAGTATTATTTTGGTTCCCACCTTAATTTCTCTCCGCAGGTCTCCACACTATGCAACACTGGTTTTCTCATTCTCCACCAACTACACCTCTGTCCATAGATACTTTGATAAAGAAACTTCACTCCCTCATTCTGTCTCTTTTAACCACCCGGCTTGATTATTGCAACACTAGTAAAAAAGGCCAGTTTCTGTTTGAAAGGAAACGGGCGCTAGCAAGGTTTTCCTCTGAGTGTGTATGTTTGAGAGAGTGACTGTGTGAGAGAGGCTTCTGTTCCTGCTGCTGTGCATTCCCCGTGTTGTGCTGATTCGCTGCTCCCTGTATCGTGGCTCCGCCCCTCTCCCTTCTACTGACCAATTATCTACTACAACATGTTCCAGGCAGCCTCAGAATGTTGGAGGTGAGAATTATTATATAGGATAATCTACTTAGGATGTTCCCACGCAAATTTGAAAAGGCTTCAATCAGTACAAAACACAGCTATTGAACTTATTTGTCATGTGTGCAAGTTCAATTATGTTTCCCCTCTGTTCCAAAAACTCCACTGGCATCCAGTGGAAAAATGTACATTTTTAAGTTAAGTACAGTTACTTTCAAAGCTGGAAGGCTTGATTTCCCTGATTACCTTTCAACGCTTACTATTCCATACTCCCCTGTATGGCTCCTCCACGGATGCGTAGCCAAGTTGTGACACCAGGGGGAACAGAAAGGCACACACGTTCACTGCATAGGTGCGATGGACCATCTGAAAAAATTGGTGTCATTGCCAACTGAAGTCTGTTTGGTGGAACGGTCATTCCCCTGGTGCCCCACCTAGCCACGCCACTGCTCCTCTGTACTATTAATGATCATTGTCTAGTTCTTCCAAACCCCAAAGCAGCCCAGTTAAAATCCACCCATCACTGCGCTTTATTTTTCACAGCTTTCTTTTTCTTTTTCCTTTCTTTTTTTTATTGGAATTCTCTCCCACTTACTATCTGCTCAGAACTGTCTCTTTTAAAAATTTTAAGACACCTCTAAAAATATGGTTATTCAAGCAAGCATTCAACTTGGAAGGTTAAAAGGGTTGAGAGTAAATTGTGCCATTTTTCACGGTCTGTTCCTTTTTCCCTTGTCCTCTTCAAATATCCCCTATCCCTCTCCCTCCGACCTTGTCTCTTTGTTTGCTTCTCTGTAATGGGTTAATTGTTCTGCTGCTGTGTGATGAATCCTTTCCTATCAAATATTGTAGTTCCTTTCCCACTCCTGGAATTAATTGTTATTTTAATCTGTAAACCATCCAGATCTGAAAGTTAGCTTGGGCGGGATAGTAAGTTTTAATAAACTATATAATCTAAGAAAGATCCAAAAGAAGGAGCTCACTTGAAATACGCTCCACCTGTCATATGCATGGATTGCAGTATTACTGGCTTTGGTAAGAGGTGATCTTTTTCATGATGCTTCAACTCTTCAACCTTTCATAAACTTTCTGGACTAGAAAGTGTAAATGGCACCCAAACTTGGGTACTGAAAAAAATAAGCGCTGCGTGCTGTTCTGTTAACAATCCAATAGTCAAAGTATCCCAAACACCTAATGTTAAATCATCTTTATCTATAATCAATCCTTTCACAGTGTGCTCATTTATATAGTCATCAACATGACTAATCGGGGATATTCAGAATCTTTAACAGCGCAACCATCCGAATCATTTTTCAATGTAATGATGGTGCTGTTTAGCTCGTCATAAATCAACCCGTTTTCTTATTTATTTTTTATTTTACCGATAATTATTTACCTTGAAGTTTACTATTTGAGAAGTTGGAATTCACTATCTAAGAAAAGTTTTATATTATCGGTAAAATAAAAAATAAATAAGAAAACGGGTTGATTTATGACGAGCTAAACAGCACCATCATTACATTGAAAAATGATTCGGATGGTTGCGCTGTTAAAGATTCTGAATATCCCCGATTAGTCATGTTGATGACTATATAAATGAGCACACTGTGAAAGGATTGATTATAGATAAAGATGATTTAACATTAGGTGTTTGGGATACTTTGACTATTGGATTATGTTTTAATCCCCACACAAATAAATACGTGGTCCCCTTAAATTAGATTGAGTAGTTCTGTTAACAATGGCATTCACACTCCCTTCACCTCACCATCCATCCAATAAAACAAAATAAGCAACTCGTGGACTACTTGTGGCACAATCAGTCACAGCTTTATTAAGTTAACATTAACAGTTAAATAACTCATATTGAGCATTTTACTTATAACAGTACTTCAACTTGTAACCAATTAACGGTTTGTTTGTTTGTTACATTTGTACCCCACGCTTTCCCACTCATGGCAGGCTCAATGCGGCTTACAGGGGGCAATGGAGGGTTAAGTGACTTGCCCAGAGTCACAAGGAGCTGCCTGTGCCTGAAGTGGGAATCAAACTCAGTTCCTCAGTTCCCCAGGACCAAAGTCCACTACCCTAACCACTAGGCCACTCCTCCACACGGTCATTTGGTAACAAACTGATCTATAAACATTTCACATTTACGTCACTGTAGACAGGGAAAATCAGCTGATGTTAAAGATGGGGGAGAGAATATGGGAATGATTCATGTGTGGTACCACCATGGAAAAAAGAAGAAAAAAGTGGAAAAACACAACTTCAAGAGATCAATCCGAGACAAGGGGTGAGATGCTCCAGGAAAACTTTATTAGGGACCCTACACGGTCCGTGTTTCGGCTTTTAAAAAAGCCTTCATCAGGGGTCATTCAGTAGTTGCACAAAATATACTGACAGACAATGGAGCTCATAAAATGTTGTCTCTGAATGAAATGAAATAACACCATAGCCACGTACCTGGAGGAAAAGGCAATGCCAAATCTTACTCCTTTTCCTCCAGGTCCATGGTGGTACCACATATGAATCATTCCCATATTCCCTCCCTCATCTTTAACCCAACTGAACCCCAGGATTTTCCATCTTGTAGACAGGGAAAATCAGCGACACAACACCTTCCCTCCCAAGGTACCCTTCCTTTAGCAAAATAAAACACTTATGTGCTAATTTTAGAAAGAGAAGGATCTCCATCTTTTGACATAAATCGGAAGATGGACGTCCTTCTCCCAGGGACGTTCAAATCGGTATAATTGAAACCCAATTTAGGACGTCTCCAATTGCACTCCGTCGCAAGGACAGCCAAAGTTCAAGGGGATGTGTCGGAGGCGTAGCGAAGGCGGGACTTGGGCGGGCTTAACACTTGGATGTCCTTGACCCATAATTGAAAAAAACAAGGACGTCCCTGACACTTGAACGTTTTCACCCGGGCCTGTTTTTCTTACGACTACAGCACAAAAAGGTGCCAGAAATGACCAGATGGCCACCAGAGAGAATCGGGGATGACCTCCCGTTACTTCCCCAGTGATCACTAACCCCCTCCCACCCTCAAAAAACATCTTTCAAAATATATTGTGACAGCCTCTATGCCAGAGTCAGATGTCATACTCAGGTCCATGACAGCGCATGCAGGTCCCAAGAGCAGTTTTAGTGGGTACTGCGGTGCACTTCAGACAGGCGGACCCAGGCCCATACCCCCCTACCTGTTACATTTGTGGAGGAAACAGCGAGTGCTCCAAAACCCACCACAAACCCAGTGTACCCACATCTAGGTGCCCCCCTTCACCCATAAGGGCTATGGTAGTGGTGTACAATTGTGGGTAGTGGGTTTTGGGGGGCTCAGCACACAAGGTAAGGGAGCTATATACCTGGGAGCATTTTATGAAGTCCACTGCAGTGCCCCCTAGGGTGCCCAGTTGATATCCTGGCATGTCAGGGGGACCAGTGCACTACAACTACTGGTTCCTCCCATGCCCAAATGGCTTGCATTAGGATGTTTTTGACATGGACATTTTTGGTTTCGAAAATCGCCGAAAGTCAGAAACATCCATGTCTAGGGACGATCAAATCTAGGGACATCCAAATTTAAGGATTTGGACGTCTCTGACGGTATTTTCAAAACGAAAGATGGACGTCCATCTTGTTTCGAAAATATGGGTTTCCCTGCCCCTGGATTTCACCATTTTGCAAGGACGTTCAAATCGCAACTTGGATGTCCCTTTTGAAAATGCCCCTCCATGGCTCCTTTTACAACGCAGTGCTGCTGATTATTGTGCGCTGAATGAGAAGAAACCCATGGGAATTGAATGGGTTTCTTTGCATTCAGCACTCTGCAAATTAGTAGCATTGTTTTCTAAAAGAAGCCCTTAAATTGCAAGCCCCTCTTCCTCTTTCACGAACACCAGCATTCCAACAAGATGAAAAAATGCTAAAGAGGGACAGGCAGGTGAGATGAAACCCCCTCTGCCCAAGCTTCCAAAAAGTGCAAAGCCTGCCAAAGCCTTGTTCTCTCCACATGCCCATTTTCCCCTTTGATTGAAGCTCCAAACTCTTCTCAGCACCAATCAAAATGCCCCTTCTCACTACAACATCCTACCACAGCCTTCTCCTGAGATCTCCTGCTGCCTACCCCCCTTTCTCTTGACAGGGTGAGGCTCCCTAGGTGGCACCTCTGTGGTAAATTCTGGAGGTGTCAGTCAAACAGCGCTATGAGTTGGGTGCCGTTTATAAAACAACGTGTAGTGCCAGAATCCATGCACTCCTTTTGACTCGAGGATTTACACCAACTGAAATCTTGTATTATTCCCTGTGCATAAATTAGGAGCAGATCTCCCAAATTCTATAATACTGCATGTATCTGTAGTGAACACCCCAACCTGCCCATGCTTCTCCTATAGCCATGCCCCCTTTTCAGTCACACACTAAAAGATTTATACGTACATCTTTATAGAATTGTGCTCGGCAAGATGCACACATAAATCTAAATTGTTGCCAATTAATGCCAATAATTGGTTATTAGCACCAATTGGCACTAATTGACTTGTTAATTAAATTAGGCATGCAAATTGGGTGCACACCCAAATTTGCACACACAATTTATATCGAATCCCGGGGTCTCTGCATGAAGGCCAGAGCTTTGTCAACAAGCTAATAGTTTTTTTCATTTGAAATAATACAGGGAATTACTGATATTATGAGTTTCATGTTGGTAGTGTATGCAAAACAAAACAGAAGAACAAGATTGAGAACATCCTTGGAAGTCTAATACACACCAAGGATAATCGACTCATGGAACAAACTATCAAACTAGCTAAGAAGAAAAGAATAAGCACACACTTCTAGCTATGTCTTTTGCTTCTGCTCCATAAACTTAATAGAGTCCAAGTTTCCTGGTTGATATTACATAATCTGATGCACTAGCGTATTTTTTATGTCAAAAGACCACAGGGAACAACTTCAATAGAATCATCTGTTTAAAACTGAGCTGCCTCCTAAATTCAAATGCAGAAAAATCTCTTTCCTCATTCCCAGAGGTTTCCTGTGTTTCTGTCTTATTAATAATACTGCTGCATTATAGAATGTGTGTTCCTAGGGGTAAAGCAGTCAGGATGAAGCAAGGTCAATGCATTCCATATGACCACTAGACAGAACTGGAGAAATAAAGACAGCAATGCCAGAAGAAAGGACTGAGCAGTGGTGAAAAGCAATCCACATTACAAAGGGCCAAGGGTCTTCCAGCAGCTACAGACCTAGAACACTTTCAGCTAATGATTATCTTCTAGCACAGCCGCTGTTCTAGAATGAATCAGGATCAGGCAAAGTAGCCAGTCACCTAGGGTGTCAGTTTGTGGGAGCTGCAAGAAGCAGCTGCAGTGAAAGCAAAACAATAATTTCTGACAGCCACATTAATGGGAAAAAAAGCCAGAAGCATTTATTTTCACCTGCAGAGAGGGTGGGCAATTTTCAAATAGCGATTTTACCTGGATAAATGTCATTAGAAAACCAGTTAAAGTTTGTTAATAACAAACTTTATTCAGTGGAGAATTGTCAATAAGGAAACGTTTGTTATTCCTTTATTGTTTATTAGAAAACTGGTCTCATTCTGTAAATGTATCCAAAATAAAATATGATTGTGTAGGATTGTTCTGAAAAGAGTGATGTTGGGGTCATCATGATTGCTGAAATTAATTAACAACATTTCATGGGGAGAGGAGTTATAGAACTTGATAGTTAAGAACAGAAGGAGCAAAGCTGAAGGTTTTCCTAGGACGTTTCTCAAGTTGATCCTGGAGTACCACCTAGCTTCCAGTCCTTGAGGCTCACCAAGAGGTCATGTTTTCAGGACACCCTAATGAATAAGCATGAAAAAAATATGCATACAATGAAGGTATGACATGATTCCTGAAAGGTGAGCACTTGGGCCGCAGCTAGGGTGACGCTACTCGGTCAACCTGAGGGTAAGCTGGGTCCAGACTGGAAGCAGGCAAGTCACCTGGGCTAGGCACAGGGCAGACAGGACTAGGCCCAACTGGAGCTGAAGACAAGGCTTGGCTGGAACTGAATACTTGGCAGGAGCAGAGGCAAGGCTGGGCTGGAGACAGTCAAGGCAAAGCAAGCTAGACTGGAGATAAGCAAGGTTAAGCAAGCTGGACTGGAGACGAGCAAGGCAAGGCTAGGCAGTTTGGACTGTAGGCAAGCAGGCTGGTCTGGGAACAAGGTGAGGCAAAGTGGTCCGTAAACAGGGCTAGACAGGCTGGTCTGGAGGCAAGGTTAGGCAAGCTGACCTGGAAGCAAGGCAAGGCAGGCTGGTCTGGAGTCAATGCTAGACAAGGTGGTCAGGAGGTCAGGAAAAGCAAGGCAGGCTAGAAGTCAGTCAAGGCAGTCAAAAGACTTGTTGCAAAGGCACTGATAGGGAGGTAGTGACTTCCTTATATTCCTCCCAAACAGGAACTGATGCTTTCAGTAGGCATCCAGATCTCCACGCTGCTGGCCCTTTAAAACTGGGTCTGATGAACACGCAAGTGCTTATGGGCACCAGGAGCAGAGGCTCAGGAGGAAAGGGCCTGCCCAACCGATGGGAGAGCTCTTGTGTGCTGGAAGCCGCAGCACAGGCAGCCTGCCAGCTCAGGGAGCTGACCTGGAATCCTGAATAGGGCATCAGAGGCCGTCCTCAATGCCTCCCATCAGCGTAAGGGCAAGCCTGGGTGAGGAGGATCAGGCATGACTGTGGCCGTAACAGTACCCTTCCTGAAATAGCCCTCACTCCTCGGTCCAGGGTCGGGTCCACAAGAAAACGAGCAATGGGACCTTCTCAGTAGCAATGGAACAAGTTGGTGGCTATCAGCTTCCCATTAGCTGTCCTTAGAACATCAACCTTCCTAGAATCAGGGGTGTCCTGGACCCTGCAGTCAAGGTTCAGTTCTTCAGGCATGGTAAATGAAGTAGGAGGTTCCTTTAGAAGATCTCTAGCCATGTACTCAGTCATGTCCTGGGTCTTGGATATAATGAATGAGCAAGGTTTACTTTCAGGAAGCCTCCGTTCCAGTAGGAGATCCATAGCGTCCTTATTCTCCGGGTGCAAAAGACATGTCTTTGCTTGCTACTCGAGACATACCTTGGCCTGAACCCTACTAGCTTTGGCTAAAGTGACAGTGGGTATCACAGAATCCAAACAACGTTGATGACAGATATCACTCCAGGTGGTAATTTTACCCTTCTCCCAGTCTAAGGTTGTGTTGTTTTTCTGAAGCCATGGTAAACCCAAGATGCTAGGCTTCATGGATGTCTGGAGGACATAAAGGACAATGGCCTCAAGGTGGCCACCTATGCTCAGATCTGGGTTTTAAGATGTCCTTGGATACTTCCATATACTGAGGAGACCATAATGGTCTTAGGCAAATTCTGAGTAGGAATTTTGAAATGCTGAACAAGAGCTTCGTCTATGATGTTCTCTCCGGCTCTAGAGTCCAAGAAAATCTCAACACTTTTCTTTCCTTGCTCTAAATCAAGCACTGCCGGGAGTAGGAATTGAGTACAAGGAGCTCTGGGGGTTGGATCCAGAACTGAAACCCTAGCCAGACCTAGGCTTGAAGATCCAGACTTGTCGAGGCATTTAAGTTCATAGTGTCCTTTCTCACCACAATAAAGGCATAAATTCAAAGTCTGACTCTGCTTCTCTTGACCAGAGATACGAGAGTGGTCTACCTGCATCGGTTCCTCAAGATCAAGGACTGGCCCCCATGGCTGGGGATGCAAAACGTTTGCTGTTAACTAGGTGCCTGGTCGGCTATCTTCCTGGATGATTGTTGCTCCTGGGCTTCTCTTGACCAGATTACAGAGATTGAAAAGGTCATCCAGGGCAGTAGGGAGGTCCCATCCTGTTAGCTCATCCTTGATTTGGGGTGCCAACCCCTGCCAGAAGGCTGCGACCAGGCTCTTGTTGTTCCAACTTAGTTCCAAAGCTAAGGTACGGAACTGTATGGCATAATTTCCGAGGGTCTGTGTTCCCTGCTTCAGTCTAAGAAGTTTGGAAGCTGCCAATGTGACCTTCCCAGGCTCTTCAAAGACTCTTCTGAACTGCTCCAGAAAACTTTTCAGGTCGTGGAGAGCTGGATCATTCCATTGCCAGAGTAGAAACGTCCATGCCAGATCTTGGCCAGACAGCAAGGAAATAATGTAGGCCAACCGGGCCCTATCCAAACAGAAATCTCTAGCTTGGAGTTCAAACATTATCTGACACTGGTTGATGAATCTTCTGCAGTCTTTGGAGTTCCTTTCATATCTCAATGGATCCATGAGTCAAATACCTAAAGTTACAGAAGCTGCTGCTGGGGCTGGGGCTGGGGCTGGAGCTGGACCTAGGGGAGCCTTTGCCTGTTGAGCAACCAATGACTGGTAGTGGTCCATGCAAGCACTAGTCTTGGACCTAGTCAGTGAGCTTCTGGACACAGAGAGTCACGTAGCTCTAGCGCTGGTGACCTATCTGAGCTCATGGCCTTTACAATCTGTCATGATTCCGGAAAGGTGAGCACTTGGGCTGCAGACAGGTTGGCGCTACACAGTCAACCCGAGGGTTAACCGGGCCCCGACTTGCAGCAGGCAAGTCACCTGAGCTAAGAACAGGGCAGACAGGAATAGGCCCAACTGGAGCTGTAGATGAGGCTCGACTGGAACTGAATACTTGGCAGGAGCAGAGGAAAGGCTGGACTAGAGACAGGCAACACAAAGCAAGCTGGACTGGAGACAAGCAAGGCTAAGCAAGCTGGACTGGAGACGAGTAAGGCAAGACTAGGCAGGCTGGACTGTAGGCAAGACAAAGCAGACTGGTCTGGAAACAAGACAAGGTAGACTCGTCTTGAAGCAGAACTAGGCAGGCTGGTATAGAAGCAAAGCAAGGCAGACTGGTCTGGAGGCAAGGCTAGGCAAGGTGGTCTGGAGGCAGGGCAAGGCAGGCTAGTCTGGAAGCAAGGAAAGGCAGGTTAGTCTAGAGGCAAGGCTGGCAAGGTGGTCTGGAAGCAGGGCTAGGCAAAGTGGTCTGGAGGTCAGGCTGGAAGTCAGGCATGGCAGTCAAGAGACCTGTTGCAAAGGCACCAATAGGGAGACAGGGGCTTCCTTATATTCTTCCCAAACAGGAAGTGATGCTTTCAGCGGGCATCTAGATCTCCCCACTGCTGGCCCTTTAAAACTGGGATCAAGATGCACACACTTGCCTATGTGCACCAGGATCAGGATGTCGGGAGAAAGCAGCATGCCCAACTGGTGGGAGCACTCTGACATGATGGAAGCCACAGCATGGGTGGCCCGCCGTCTTAGGAAGTTGACCTGGAACCCCAATTAGGCCCATGGAGGCTGGCACCAACTTTCCAGTGTGAGGGTAAGCCAGGGTGCAGAGGGAGCAGGCAGGGCTGCAGCCAGAACAGTGTAGTAGGAAAGAAAGTGCATATTCTTTAGGGATCTCCTGAAACATTGACCCAATGGTGGTCCTCAAAGATTGGGAGTGAAGACCAAGGCTTTTAAGCAGTTGAGTTCCCAAAAAACCTTAATAAATATGCATAACATAGCTTTGCATACAGTTGAGGCAGTGCATAAAAATCTATTCCTTTCATATTCATTGGTCCTAGTATCCCTATTAGATGATTTTCACAGATACCAAGACAAGGGATTCGCCTCAGTGTCAGTGCTGCTAGATTTGTCAGCAGCTTTTGACACTGTGGATCATGATATCATGCTAGTACGACTGACAGAAACAGGTATCAATGGAACAGTACTTGCCTAGTTCAGATCCTATCTATCAGACAGGCAACAATCCATAGGGTTTGGCAGCAACTCATCACCACCATGGACACTGACCTGCAGGGTACCACAAGGATCTATATTGTCACCTATTCTATTCAATATCTACCTCAAGCCACTAGTTGAGCTGATCTGGTCAATGGACACTCAGTTCTACATCTACCCATTGAACCCATTGATTACCTGTCTAACATCAAATCAAGAATGGGCTAAACACAACAAACTTTGCCTGAACCCAAGTAAAACTGAGCTTCTCTGGGTCCCTAACACAAGTGGATACATACCTGACATCAAAATCCCTTTTGGGAAGTACGAACTCCGCCTCAAATCACAAGTCAGGAACCTTGGAATACAGTTAGATTCAACACTTACTCAGATTCCCCAAATCCAAGCAACCTTCAAGAGCTGCTTCTACTATTTGTGACAGCTACACTGCCTCTCTCCTTACTTTGAGAAAGTAAATCTTATCCCTTTACCGTTCACTATCAATTAAAATGTTCTATTATATATTGTGTTTACATTGTAAGTAGTATACTATGCCATACCTTGTTTTGTTATTTGAATATTTTTACTGCTGTAGTTGCCTATTGCTCATGTATGATCTATTCTTATTGTACATCGACTTGAGTGAATGCCTTCAAATAGGCAGTAAATAAATCCTAATAATCCTATATAATAATTCTCACCTCCAACGTTCTATCTTGCTGCCTGTGTCCGTGGCTTTCTTCGCAGTTGGTCTGCTAGGCTCCGTAGATCAGGCTGACGTCACATAGAACGCCAGAGCCGGAGGAGGAGGGGTGAAAGGGGCAGGGCACAGGGGCAGAGGCGGAGCTTGATAGAAACAGAAGTGTTGAGGGGCGGAGTAGCCGACAGTGTCGCGACCAATGGCAGGGAAAGAAAGGTCGGAGTCTTCCTTGGGCGTCTGCGGAGGGGACAGAGCCACGGAGAACGTGCTGCTGTGCTGAGCCAGTGTGCGGGTGTCCTTGCGCGTTCCTGTGCTGGGCACGGGGGAGGGGGGACCTCAGGAGTCGGAGCGGCGCACCTCAGGAGTCGGAGCAGCGCAAAAGAGGAGGAAAGCAGGCGACGGCCGCAGCTGCCCCTCCAGGCCCCATGGGAGGGTGCGTGGGCAGTTGCAACAACTCCTCGGGAGGGAGGGAGCTTGAAACTCAGAGGAAGGGAGGGAGGGGGAGGGACCCTAAAACTTGGGGGGAGGGACCCTGAAACTCGAAGGGAGAGGGGGACCCTGAGGGAGGGAGGGAGGGAGGGAGGGAGGGAGGGGGGACCCTGACACTCGGAGGAAGGGAGGGAGGGAGGGAGGGAACTTGAAACTCGGAGGGAGGGAGCCTGAAACTCGGAGGGAGGGGGAACCCTGAAAGTCAGAGGGAGGGAGGGACCCTGAAACTCGGGGCGGGGGGGAGGGACCCTGAAACTCGGAGGGAGGGGGACCCTGACACTCGGAAGGAGGGAGGGACCCTGAAAGTCGGAGGGAAGGAGGGAGGGAGGAAGGGAACGACCCTGAAATTCGGAGGAAGGGAGGGAGGGAACAACTCTGGAACTGGGAGGAAGGGAGGGGGGGAGGGAAGGGAGGGAGGGGGAGGGGGTCCCTGGCACACACTCTCATTCTCACACACACACACTCTCTCTCTCACAGACACACTCGCACCCAGTCTCACTCTGTCTCTGTCACACACACTCGCACATTCACTCTCTCTCTCTCTCTCTCTCTCTCTGTCTCACACAGTCACTCTCACACACACTCAAACACACACACTCCGAGGAAAACCTTGCTAGTGCCTGTTTCATTTGTGTCAGAAATGGGCCTTTTTTACTAGTAAATAAATATTTATTGTGGATATTCTGAAAACCTGCTCTTGCAGTTGTGTTTCCACCCACCTGAGAGATACATCAAGATAAGTTATGACAAGTTCAGCTGCATTGATTCGGTCTTGTTTTAGAATGCAAAGGTTTGAAAACAAAGGTTCAGTGTATGAGACAGCTTCTTTCTATGATAATTTTGTTTGTGTTTCTCTCCCTCCCAGCCTTCCTTATTGCAATAAATGAGCAGTTTTAAGATTTACACGTGCATACTGAGGAGTCTCTACTCCTTCTGTAATTCTGCGTTGTAATAAACTGTTAACTCCAAAATATAACGAAGGGTTTCTTTTACAAAGCTGCGCTAGTGATTCCTGAGCGGCAAATGAAAGGAAGCCCATTCAATTCCTATGGGCTTCCTCTCATTTGCTGCTTGGGACTTGCTAGCACAGCTTTGCAAAAGAAGCCCTAAATAAGGAATTATGCAGTCAACAATGACACCGTCTGCGTAGGTATATTTCCGGTCAATTTTCAAAGCCAGCTTGATTTGTGGTATTCCGTATTAAAGAATTCATGATCAGAAAAAATAAACATGAACATGATTTTTTTTTGTCTATAACCTACAGAATTTCACTTCATTCTGATGAGAGGTTAGATGTTTTGCATTGCTAATGACAACACAAAGTAAACCAGAAGCACGCTGAGGCACCTTGTTACTTAAAGTAATTATCATAAGTAAGATGAACCCAAAGCATTCCTTAAGGTTCTCCTAAATAGGGTATTATGATACTGGCTTTTTGTTTTCTTACAGCTGTTGTTGAGTTCCATTTTTGAAAAGGATTTTCCTTATTCTTTCTCTATGGCAAAAGACCTTTCTAAAAAGACAACACAGAGAGTGTAAAAGATTCGATCTGACCACATTAGAATATTTAAGAGCTATTGTTGTTCCCTTGACTCAAAAGTCTTACATCAGCAAAAAGTAAATAACAATCTAAAGAAAAGTACTTTTGGAATGGAAAAAGCCACAAATTGTAGACTAGTCATCATGAAGATTTCTGACCCTGTTGTACCTTCCACATCATCCTAGTAAAATGGCATGCTGTTCGTTTTCATGGCAGCCAAGGCTCTCATTTCAGTTCAGCTACACTATCATAAAACCAAAACACCTCCTTCCAGTTGTGACTTAAGTGACTTAAAATAACTGAGCTAAACAAGATGCACAATACCATGTATATACTATTTTTTTCCCCGCAAAACTGTCACTATTGACAAGTCCAAAATGTGAAAATTGTTGAAAAGCACAATAGGTTATAATCTTTTTATATTGTTCATTGAGTATGGATGTTGACTATTTCTTTTCAATTCAATGAGAGGAAAGGATCTGAATTAACATTTAAAAATCACTGATTCAGGTCTTCCAAAAACCTATCCTGGGGACCCCACAGCCAGTCCGGTTTTCAGGATTTCCACAATGAATATTTATGAGATAAATTTGCATACAGTGGAGGCAATGCATGCAAACATATTTCATGCATATTCATTGGGGTAAATACTCAAAGTAATTTAACCAGCCAGGCTATCTCATTCATTGCCATATATCAGTATATAAATAAATAATATACAAGTACACTAAAATAAGCAATAAACTATAATTATTAAATAAACCAATATAATAGATAATACAACATATACAATTTACACACAGTAGTAAAAACTAACAATTCTCATGCCACAATGTCCTTTTGACATTATCAGGAAGCAGTAAAGTCAGTTTCTTGGTTGAGGCCAGAAAGTTCTACAGTGTTCAACTGAAAAATCAACTCTTGCTCTGCAATTTTCCCTCCTTCCCATAGCTTAGCAAACACAAGTAACACACAAACTTTTAAGCCTTCAAAAACACAATAGTCTATCTGACAATATAGAGAGATTTATCAAGCTGACCATTTCTTATACAGCACTTAGTTCTGCTAATCGTGCATGCAAAAATTAGATTACAGTGACATTCATTAAGTTGCAATTAGAAAGCCAATGTAACTTTATCTTTACAGAAGTACCGGCTGGACATCAGTCACAATTATCTGTTTGTCATACTCAGTGCTTTTTTGTAGAAAAAAAGGTGCTGGTACTCATTATGAGTGGGGTCACCACATATGGCTCCACCCCTGTTATAGCCACACCCCTTATACCAGCCATGGCACATATAAACAGACATCACTGAAAATATTATACTAGTATAGGAGAAAAAAATAATGTTATTTTTTTTCATTATAAATAATTTCTGTAAGCTGTTATAGCTCCAGTATACCCAGTGCAAAATAAGACAGCAGATGTAAATTCTCAAATTGGACATATTCCAAACACTAGAATGAAAACAAAATGATTTTTTTCTACCTTTGTTGTCTGGTGACTTTGTTTTTCTATCCATATTGGTCCGAGTCTCTGATTCTGCTGCTCTCTATCTGTTCTCTTAATTCCGTTTCCAGGGCTTCCATTTATTTCTTTATTTTCCTCCTTTCTTCTTCATTTCTTGCCCTACATCCATAAGTAAAAGCTGGGTCCTCCTCCGTGGAATTGACTGGAGGAGGTATAACGTGGATCCAGCTTTTGACTATTTTCTTCATACATATGCAGTTTTTCTCCTCTCCTCTCTTCCCTTTCTCTCATCTCCATCCATGTGCAACTTCTTTTTTCTTTCCTCCCCTCCATCCGTGTCCAGCATTTCTCCTCTTTCTTCCCTCACCTATATCCATATAAAGCAATATTTTTCTCTCCCGTCTCCTCCATCCATGTCCAGCATGTCTCCTCTCTTCTCTGCCCTCCCCTCTCATCCATGTACAGCGATTCTCCTCTGCCCCCAGTCTTCCCCTGCCATCCATGTCCAGAGAATCTCTCTCCCCTGCCATCCCCTCCCGTCCATGTACAGCAATTCTCTCTTCCAAGTACTACCCTCCCATCCATGTCCAGCATGTCTTCTCTCTTCTCTGCCCTCCCCTCTCATCCATGTACAGCGATTCTCCTCTGCCCCCAGTCTTCTCCTGCCATCCATGTCCAGTGAATCTCTCTCCCCTGCCCTCCCCTCCCATCCATGTCCAGTGATTCTCCTCTCTCCCGTGCCCTCCCCTCCTATCCATGCCCATCAATTATCTCTTCCCTGCTCTTCCCTCTCATCCATGTCCAGTGATTCTCCTCTGCCCTCTGTCCTCCCCTGCCATCCATGTCCAGCGAATCTCTCCCCTGCCCTCTCCTCCCATCCATGTCCAGCATGTCTCCTCTCCCCTGCCCTCCCCTGATATCCATATCCAGTGATTCTCCTCTTCCCCCTGTCCTCACCTGCCATCTATGTCCAGTGAATCTCTCTCCCCTGCCCTCTCCTTCCATCCATGTCCAGCAATTCTCTCTTCCAAGCACTACTCTCCCATCCATGTCCAGCATGTCTCCTCTCTCCTTTGCCCTCCCCTCTCATCCATGTTCAGTGATTCTCCTCTCTTCTCCTGCCATCCATGTCCAGCGAATCTCTCTTCCCTGCCTTCCCCCCATCCATGTCCAGCGATTTTCCTCTCTCCCTGCCCTTACCTCCTATCCATGTCCAGCAATTCTCTCTTCCCTGCCTTCCCCTCAAATCCATGTCCAGCGATTCTCCTCTCTCCCCTCCCCTTCTCTCCATGCCCAGTCCAGCAATTCTCCTCTCTCTCCTGCCCTCCCGTCCCCTCCATGTCCAGCGATTCATTCAAACCCCAGTGAATATTTTCTCTATTTAGGGTAGGAGTTCTGTGGAAACTGTCAGTGGTAGCAGAACACAGATTAGAGAGGTGTGAAAAATTTTAACAGAGTTGAATTCACAAAGGTTTTGTTGTAGCTTCCCTTAAAAAAGGGAGGGAAATCTTATCCATTGAGAGGTAGCTGCATAAAACTTACCAGGCCAGCCATGTGAGTTGTTGACCGGTTCAAGACAGGTTAGAGAGCGGGGGATCCAGCAATGAATGCAGAAAGGGGCTCTGCGGGCTTCTTACCATTCTCGGTAGCAGACACCAGGAATTGTAAGCAAATGTATTTAAATGAGCTGTTCAGTATTCAAATGTGCATTCTGAGGGATGTACAGCGGTTCCCAAGCAATGCACAGAAAGGCCTGCTTACCTCTAGTGTGAGTAATTTTATGGGAGGTTCTGGGCAGCCATAGCATCACAGTCCTTCTTTGGAACTTCGACTTCACGAGCAGCTCCTGCTGTTGTCACAGGTACTCCAGCTTGCCAAGCCAGTCAGCGTTGCCTCCAGCTGCTCCAGAGTCCTCTGCCACTCTGTTCAGCCTTCCCCCTCCATTGCACCTCCATCTCCTCCTCTCAGGCTGGAGGGGGCAGCTTCGTACATCTATGAAAGCCATGTGTGGAAAAAAGCTACACATGGCTTTCATACATGTACGGGGCATGAAAGCTGGATTCTCAGCAGTGCTGCTTTTGGCTTCAACTCCAGTGTGAACACAAGTTGTATCTCGCATTTCTCTTCACTTTTGCAATTTGCTTTCCGCATGCCCACTTTGCCTCTCTCCCCATTGCAGCCATGGGTTGCATTGGGGGCGGGGGGGGGGGGGGCATGATAAAAAAAGAAAGAAAGCCAGAGGTAGCACTTTGCTCATATCTCATGTATGAAAGCCTTGCACTCACCTGAGTTGCTTGCTGTTTTTGCGAGTAGCTCATTTGTATGCGATTTGCTTTATGAATCACTTGGTATTTCCACCTCAGTAATTTTTACTGAAGTGGAAATACTGGATGGTTCTTTCCAGGGACCTTTTTGCATCAGCCCCTACGTCCCTGATAAAGCTTGCCCTGGGGGCTCCTGTCAGGTTGACTCCCTGAATGCAGGTACGCTCCTGAGGACATTACAAGGACAGAGGAAAGACTGACATTTACGTTCTTACATTATAATGTAATGCATCTCACTGACACATTTAGCCCTCTGTTACCATGCAGCAATGCTGACAAATCCCATTCAAAGTGAATGAGCTGTGTCAGCATTAGCGCATGGCAGCAGCTAGCGTGGCTTAGTAAACAGGGAGGTTAATCACTAACATTTATGTCAACTTTAGACCCTGTGTAAAGATTCACACCTAAATTTAGGAATGCCAAGGCAAATTTATGCTAGTATTCCATAACAGCAACTTGGTACCCAGATGCTGTTATAGAACTGGTGCTCAGCAAGTGGCATTGGCATATCTAATGGAGGCACCCAACTACTGAATTGCCCCCATCTCCCAAATTCTATAAAAGTCACTAAAAAAATGCACGCGCAAATTTGGGTGCAAGCTCAATTTGCGTGCACAATTTAATTGAATAATGAGCCAGTAAGCAACGATAATTGAGATTTTAACATGCAGTTATTGGTACTAATTGGATTTAATTAAAATTTACTCCCAGAAATGTAGGCATGGGTTCAAAAAGGGGGTATGGAGGGTCATGGGCGGATTGGGGGCATACCTTTATATGCATTGTTATGGAATAAAGGGAATATGCACTAATTTAAGCTCGGGGATTTAAACAAGTTTTCATTGGTGTAAATGGTCATGCCTAAATTTAGTCATGGTTCCTGGTGCTAAGCGCTATTCTAGAAACATCGCCTAACGGTAAACACCATTTATAGAATAATGCTAAGCACTATTTTTTTCAGCACCGATTTTTTAGACACCATTTATAGAATTTAGTCCTCTATGTGCAGGTAGCTGATAACTGGTGAAACAAAAAGGAGGAGGGAGACAATTTCCTCAAAGAAAAGTGAGTATCAACCAAAAGAAAGTGAGGCAAATGCAAGGACGATTCCAAAATAATGGAATCTATTGTAATAGTCATATAAAACAACCCAGCAAGGCCGTGTTTCTTCACGTAGGCCTGCCTCAGGGGTCAGTAAACCAAAATGAAGAGCAAATGTGACAGCTCGGTAACAACAACTCTGCAAAAACAACTCTCCAGGAAACCAGTGTCGGGACATTTTATATGACTATTACAATAAATTCCATTGTTTTGGAATGCTCCTTGTATTTGCCTCACTTTCTTTTGGTTGAAGCTGGTAACTGGTTTCATGAGTTCCTGAATCAGGTGGAAGCACCAAAATATGTTGTTTTTTTCTTGATTTGGAATTCTTCTGAACTAGCTGAGCTTTATGTGGCTTATCCTCCATTGGGCTGCTATTGTCAGATTGCTAATTCATTTTATTTTGCTTTTTTGGATATCTTTTTGTAATAAAGATATTTTATGTTCAGTACTTGCTAGTCTCATATTCCTCCAAATTGTTTGATTTCCTTGTGATTGTATCTTTTTTTCAAGCGTTTCACATGGAAGGAAAAGACTTCTCACAGATAGCCTGTGCCAACTGGGAACATTTGTACTACTTTCAAACCTTTTATAAGAAGTAGCTGAAGCAACTACTTTCACAATTTCAAGAGTGATGTCTTGTGTTTAGCAAATCCATTTTTTATCAAAGCCATCTCTGTGCATGCAAATTTTAAATTGATAAAACATTTTAAGCCAGTCCACTGCTGGCTTAGGGGGGTCTTTTACTAAGAAGCGCTCACGTTTTTAGCGTGCACTAAAAATAGGCATGTGCTAAATGTTAGAGACGCCATAGGAATACACTGCCATCTCTTTTAGTGCACGCTAAAAACATGAGTGGAGAGAGCCAGTGCTATGCAGTGCCATGTGTAAGGTCCTCAAGTCAGGTCTTCCACTGAGTCAGTTAGGGCTGAATTTGCTGCAGAGGTAGAGTTTGCAGCCCCTGGGGTAGAGCCATTGCTTAAAGGTGATACCTAGTGGCCTGATTCAGGCCCATGATTTCAAAGTTCTTGAAGGATCCCCAATGCATGGTCCTTCATGAATTACACCCTAATGACCACACTAGAGATGCTGGAGGAGAGAGGGAAAAAAGAAATAAGTGAAGCCACTGCTTGCCCTAGGATCGGTGAATCTTGCTTCTATTTGGGATTCTGCCAGGTACTTGTGACCTGGATTGGCCACCGCTGGAAGCAGGATACTGGCCTAGATGTATCATTGGCCTGACCTTGTATGGCTATTCTTATGTTCTTATGAAAGGCTCATGGTGCCAGATCCTAGCCCTGATTCTATCTAAGCTGGAGGTGCAAAGGAGCAGGTGGAAACTGATGGTCCCTAAAGAAAAAAAAAATAGAAAAGGCTTTTGGGAACCAGCTCAGTGGATCCATGAAAATGCTGTGTACTACATCTAGATTTTTTTTTGCTGTTTCCATTTACTGAAATGAAACCCTGTCACTACTACATGCTCCTACAAGTGTGTCCAATGCAGGAAAATATAGCTGTCTGGCTCATTTTTCTTTAGAAAGCTCAGTTTTACCTTCTTCTGAGTGACATTTTTATTCTCCAAGTGTTCTTATAACAAATCAACAGTCAAGTGAAGTTTTTTTTTTTTTTTTAACAGGTCAAGGTCATCATTTTCTCCCAAACATCATTCCACTTAGTGCTGGTTCACATGCTCCCTAACACACTTGACATTTCTCTGCAATACACTGGAGGGCTGAGTAACTGTCTTGAATCAGCAGTGCTTTGTGTGCTCTATGAATTGATCAAGCACACACAAGATTGTTTTTTTGTGCACATTCTTCAACAAACCAAATGCTTCAATGAATCTTCAGCAGGGAAGCTCTGACATCTGTAACAAACTGCTGAAAAGTGCTCTCCTTAAGTTTATTTTATGACTGATTCTTATTTTATCTGCATGCCAATCCTTTGTGGTTTAAACTAGAAAATTCAGTTTCATTCCAAGCACCTTCAGGTCCTCTAAGTAAGATAACCCCCACTTGAAGCGAAATTCAGGAGAGGGAACTTCAGAGTAATAGTCAGGTGGCTGATCGGATGGGGTCATAGATCAGGGGATGAATGACACACTGCATATGGCTGACCAGGCTCCTCTGTGATGGGAGAGAGGGGATATGATAGCGACGTTTAACCCTCAGTGACATTAACGTACAGATGAGCCTTTTCCAAAATGACGGAAAACTATGGAATGAGAGGGCATAGGATGAAGTTAAGAGGAAATAGGCTTAGGTGGAATCTAAGAAAATACTCTTTCACGTAAAGGGTGGTCGATGCATGGAATAGCCTCCTGGTGGAGGTCGTTGAGACAAGAAATGTGTGTCAGAATTTATGAAAGCATGGGACAGGCACTTAGGATCTCTTAGGAAAAGGAGGAGTTAGTGGTTACTGTGGATGGGCAGACTGGATGGGCCACTTGGCCCTTATCTGCCGTCATGTTTCTACGTTTCTATGCAATAGCTCTTTTTAAACATGGATTTGAAATTTCTCAGGTACACTGCTAGACCTTTTGCTAACTGGTATGCCAGATCTCAAGTTTTAAAGGTGGGCTGACAGCAAATAGCTGTAGTTTGAAACAAAAGTAGCTTTTTTTTTTTTTACAGAAGAAAGGGATAGGGTATGGGTCTTGATATACTGTCTTTCTGTGGTTACAATCAAAGAGGTTTACACATTATGGACTAGATTCTATATATCAAGCCTAAAAAATTGGCGCTAAAATGATATTCACTTAAACTCACCTTGAGCTACTACTGAAAAAGGTGTGAGGAAAAATCCAAATAAATAAATAATAAGCCTAACTTTCTGCAATGTATGTAGAATATGCTGAGCACTGCTCCGTATGACTAAATTTAGTCAATGAAAGTTAAACCAAGTAAAACTTGGTGTAAATCCCGACCGTAAATTATGCATGGAGCAGGTGTATTCTATAACAGTGAGCATAGATTTAAGAAACGCCCATTCCTTGCTCTTGGCCACACCCACTTTTCAACTGTGGAGGGGCATAATGGAACAGAAACGCCTATCTCCATGGGCGTTAATCTCCGAAAACAGGTCCGTGAAGGGGCGGACCGAACCGTATTATCGATAAAAAATAGACGCCCATGTTTTATTCGCCAATGTGTGAGCTGGGCGTTTTTGCTTTTCAGCGATAATGGAAAAGGAAAGTGCCCAGCTCAAAAACGAATAAATCCAAGGCATTTGTTCGTGGGAGGGGCCAGGATTCGTAGTGCACTGGTCCCCCTCACATGCCAGGACACCAACCGGGCACCCTAGGGGGCACTTTTACAAAAACAAAAAAAAAGGTAAAAGAGCTCCCAGGTGCATAGCACCCTTCCCTTGTGTGTTGAGCCCCCCAAATCCCCCTCAAAACCCACTGCCCACAAGTCTACACCATTACTATAGCCCTAAGGGGTGAAGAGGGGCACCTACATGTGGGTACAGTGGGTTTGGGGGGGTTGGACGACTAATAAGCATTAAGCAGCACAATTGTAACAGGTAGGGGGGATGGGCCTGGGTCCACCTGCCTGACGTCCACTGCACCCCCTAACAACTGCTCCAGGGACCTGCATACTGCTGCCGGGAGGAGGGTATGACATTTGAGGGTGAAAATAAAAAGTTGTGAAACATCATTTTTTTGTGGTGGGAGGGGGGTAGTGACCACTGGGGGAGTCAGGGGAGGTCATCCCCGATTCCCTCTGGGGGTAATCTGGTCATTTAGGGCACTTTTGGGGCCTTATTCGTGAAAAAACAGGGTCCAGGAAAAGTGCCCTAAATTCTAGCTACAAACGCATCCATTATCGGCGAAGGGCGCCCATCTCTGTTCGGGTGATAACCACGCCCCAGTTCCGCCTTCGACACGCCTTCGACACGCCCCCGTCCACTTTGTCCGCATCCGCGACGGAGTGCAGTTGAAAGCGTCCCAAATTCGGCTTTTGATTATACCGCGTTATTCGTTTTTGTGAGATAAACGCCCATCTCCCGATTTAGGTCGGAACTTGGGCGTTTTTCTCGTTCGATTATAAGCTGGTATGTGACTTAGAATTTATGTGCACCACATTACAGAATACGCTTAGTTCTGCGCATAAATTCTAATTAATGCCAATTAGTGCTGATAGTTGGTTGTGAACATTCAATTATCAACGCTGATTAGCTTGTTAACCAAGTAGCTTATGCTCATTATTATGGAACATGCCTTGATTTCCACGTGGAAATTTCAGCATGATATATAGAATTCCAGCATATATAGGTATTTATTTTGTACCTAGGGCAATGAAGGTTAAGTGACTTGCCCAAGGAGTTTTAGTGTGATTGAACCCAATTCATTAGGATCAAAACCCACTAGGTTACTCCTCCACTCACAACTTTGGTGGGTGAGAAGGGGTCAGTGACCGCTGGGGGAATAAGGGAGTGTCATTCGTTTATTCCTCTAGTGGTCATCTTATCATTTAGAGCACTGTTTTGTGACTTAGTTGTTATTAAAACGGGTCTAGACCAAAATGTTGAAATTTTACCCTGGACATTTTTGTTTTGTTCTAATATAGTAGAAAAATGTTAGGAACGCCCAAACTCCACCCTCGAGATGCCCCTGACACACCCTCTTGTGATTTGGATGCACTGCAGACAAACAGCATAGAAAAACATCTAGAAAATGGGTTTCAAAAATAGTGATTTGGACATTTTTGCGAGGAAAACATCCATTTGCCGATTTATGCCACTTTTTTGGACTTTTACTCCCCCAGTGGTTACTGACCCCCTCCCAACCTCCAGAGATGTGAAGAAAAATATTTACTCAGCACAGTCTCCACTAACTTCACAGTAAATGCTTCTTCCTTCAAGATTTAGAGATAGAAGTAAACCCATTATTGTTTCTCACTTAATCATAATTCTGTGTAAAGCTCAGAAAAGGCAACATAGAAACTCACAATTTAATCAGGGTTATTGCACTCTCTCTCGCTCTCTCTCTCTAACTTAATCCCATTTCGTTCCCCACAGCAAAGATATGACTTAGGCTCCTTATCCACAGGGTACCATCAAAGGCGATATCACCAATGTACCAAATGGTTTTCCTACAGGCATAGACACAGGCCCAGTCTAGGAATGAGGGGTGGCATCTCAATTTTTCCTTGTTACAGGAAGCCTCTAGGACACTACTTCATACCAGCCAGGATCTAATATTAAATTAAAAGCATGAGTATGTGACTTACTGAGGGCAAGTTAAACACTGTAACATGAAAACACTAAATCTGAGCATGCTGTTCAAAGAGCTCAGTTAACTGGAAATAGGGAGTCTGAAAAATAAAGACCTTGGATAGGAGATGATCCTATACAACTGCACATGCTGGCTCGCTTTCTATATTCTGAGGACACCATCACTTTCAAGATGAGCTTGGCTACCAGGCTTCTGTTCTCCTCATTGACATTTGGATGGTCCCATCTCTGAAGGATGTTAACTCCATTGGCAGAGGGTGCTAGACCATTAGACAACCAAGCAAGCACTTAGGAAGGATAAGGTGCTAGAAAAATAATTCATTATTTGCCCTGGTCTTTACTGAGAAATATGTTGGGTTGTACCCACACCACAAACCTTCTTTGATGGTGATGGTTTAGAGCAACCAAGAAAAATCACAAAAATCTAGAAGATGTAGTAGGTCAAACTGAGAAACTAAAAAGTCACAAATCAACAGAACTGGACTGCATTCAGTCTTGATTTCAAAATGACTTTCAAGCATGACATCAATAACCTGTTACTAGTTGTCTATAACCTGTAATTTCAAGTGGCCACAATACTTAAGGGAAGGAGGAAGGGAAAGGAGACTTGGTATACCACCTTTCTGAGGTTTTTGCAACTACATTCAAGGTGGTTTACATATATTCAGGTACTTATTTTGTACCAGGGGCAATGGAGGGTTAAGTGACTTACCCAGAGTCACAAGGAGCTGTAGTGGGAATCAAACTCAGTTCCCCAGGATCAAAGTCCACTGCACTAACCACTAAGCTACTTCCCCCCCCCCCCCTATAGTAGGGTGGACAAAATAATGTCAATTTATAAAAAGGGTTGTAGAGGTAATCTAGGAAACTATAGATTGATGAGCCGGACACTGACATCAGGCAAATTGGTAGAAGCTATACTAAAAATATAAAATTATTGACCCCATATAGATAGGCACAGCTTAATGGGATTTAATCAGCATGGTTTCAGCAAAAGAAGGTCTTGCCTTACAGATTTATTAGATTTTTTTGAAGGTTTAAACAAACAAGTGGATAACGGTGAGCCAGTTGGCAACTTTGATAGTTTTCTGTGCTTTAAAATCTGACAAAGACTGGTTACTGTGCCTCTTTTTCAAGCATAAAGAGGATTTATTTCTTAATAGTAAAAACAACATTTTTCCAGATGTCACAAAAGAGACATAAAAGCATAGGAGAGAATTTTTCTTATTGAGATCTGATGTTTTGCAGCTGGGGACCCTTACCTTCATAAAGTTTCCATGTAAATGTATTGTTAAGGATAATTCAACGAAATATGTTTTTTTTCCAGCCTGCTCAACTGACTTCTTTTGTAGCTGCACATCAACTAGTGTTCCCAACAGTTGCTGCTGTAACTAAAACCACTGGGGAATAGTACTTGTTCACTGACTGTAATATATTGAGTCCTGGCAATCATTTTGGCCTTTTCCTTTTCTTGTTAAAAAAAAAATGTTGTTTTTCTTGCTAATTCTCTATTTAGCTCTGCTTCCCAAAGTTGGGGACTTTAGTAAGTGGCATTTTTCTCAATCTTTATATATATAACTTTGATTTCTTCTGGGCTTATGTAAGCCATGTTACTTTTCTTTACAAGTGTTAATGCATGATTATGTTTCTGTTGCAATTTTGTAAGATTAAAAAATGCAGAAACCATTCATTTGGAAAGCTGGGATTCACACATGCAAATTGTGAATGTATGCCTCTGGCAAGGGGTGTAGCTTGGGCATGTATAGGGCAGGACTAGAGCGGGACCAAAATATACGTCACCTTTTCCAGACAGGAACTGGGTTTTTGAGCCCTTTGACCACTGCCGAGGAGCGGCAGTGGCAGGCAAACCACTCCACACAGGGATAAGGCAGAACTCTGACAGGGCCAGCTAGACTTCACCTGCGCTTGACCACTGCTCCTCAGGAGTTGAGCCCCTGAGTGCAGGTGGCCGGCAGGACTTACTGGACAGGGCCGGAACTGGTTACCAGCAGGATACACACAGGGACTAGAACACACAGGGAGGCTAGGCAGAATACTAGACTAGGACTCTCAGACAGACAAGGGACAGAACTGAAAGCTGCAAGCGGCCACTGAAACAGGGAACAAACACTGATAGATAAGGACAGGACTGAAAGCTGCAAACAGCCACTGGAACAGGGAACAAACACTGGTAGACAAGAGACAGAACTGAAAGCTGCCAGGCAGCCACTGAATAAGAAACACAGGCAACTAAGAACTAGACAAAGACATACAACAAGAAACAAGACTGGAAAACAAGCAATACAGTACAAGAAGCTACACAAAGACTAAAATAGAATCAGGCAAGAATACAGACTACGAAGTGCAGCAGTACCCAAACATACCAGGGCCTTAGGCGATGCAAAGGCAAAGCAGAGAGTTTTCAAATGGCTAATAAGCCCAGCAGCAGCTGAGATTCAGCTGCAGCAATCACCAGGCAGCTACGGTGCTGTGCAGCCTCAAACAAGACAAGCAAGTCTGGCAGGCCGGAAGATCCAGACTGGACTGTATTGAAGTCTGGAATGGGAAAGAGCACACAGACAATCCAATTCAGCAACCAGGTCTGGCCACCAGAGGGCAAGAGGAACACAAACCAAAACACAGGCAGAAAGCATACTGAAACACAGAGAGGCTTAACACACACAGGTGCAGTATAGTAGAGCAATCAGAGCCATACTGGAAGCAGCCAGCACACAGAGACAGAAGTAACTCAGGAAGAACAGACAGAAGCCAGCTCAGAAGCTGACCGCCGGAAATAAGGTGAGCCTGAGAGGGGTCACAACCACAGACGTGACAATACATATGTGCTCCCCATGTCATACACACAGGGTACTCCATTTAGAAATGCAGGAATATTTAGTTTCAGGTTTCAATTCCCCCCCCCCCCCCCCCCCCCACGCTACCTTGGAAAACCTAACATGGATCCTCCAAATTGGGGGTGGGGAGAAAACTCCCTCCCATACACCAGCCTAAGGTGGTCCAAAGCAAAAATTTAAATTTAGTGTAAAAACTATGAAGTTCATTCCAGCCCATTACTAAAAACATTTCATAAACCTTCTGACTACAACACTTTTGACCACAGTCCTCAACAACTTTGTGCCTGAGAGCTCTCACACACAACTAAACCCTTTCTTCAGCCTTCTTGATTTAATATTCTAGGATGCAAAACCTCTTTGATCCATATTCTATGTTCCTACATTTTTCTGTGCCCCCAGAACAGTACCTCTGTAATTCTTTCTTTGCCCTTGTACTTGGTTCTGTATGTACACTTTTTTGTCGGTGTCATGGAGGCTCCTGCCCAGAATCCCAAGTGGATATCTCAAACTCCTTCAGTGGTTCTGTACTTGGGAAGGTGCTGCTTTTACTCCACCCAAATCCAGACTTGCATGACCCCTCATTTTATAACAAGGGGAAAGTACCAAAAGGTCACTTCATGTGAGGAGAATCCTCCTATACAGTTCTTAGAAATTCTTAGAAATTCCCATTTGACATACTGTATTGTACCTGAAGATTAAAGGGTGGTCAATGTAAAGCCACTTTTTCAAAAGGGTTCCAGTGGTATACTGGGAAACTATACTGAAGACACAGGTAGTTTGGTTTAGGCCTGTTGGCCTTCCTTACCTGCTATCCAGATACAACTCACTCTTATAAAGATCTTCATAACTTTCATTAAAATGGGGAGCCTGTTTCCTTCCTCCTGACATTGGCACCAAAATCAAAATGATGACACTGATGCTCTGAACCAAATTTCAAAATGCATAAATTAGTTCAAATTTGGACAGTGGGTTTGGAGTGTCTGGAGGCAATTTGGTTGTTTTGGAGCAGAATTAAGGAGAGTTTGGAAGGTGGGGAAGGGTGTTGAAGGCCACTTAGTTGTTTCATGGGAAAGTGGGAATAAAGATAGAGAAGGTTTGGAAACCACTTGATTGTTTCAGCGTTAGTATATGTATGTGTTTGTGTATGTGTGGTAGAGGATGGTAGAAGGGATTGCTTTGTCCTATAATGCCATAATTCACATGAGTATGCTAAAGATGCACTGCAGCATATGAAAAAAAAGTAATACTTCCTTTGTGGGCTAGATTCAGCCATGTGCAGGAAAAGTCTGGTGGGCCAGAAAAATGAATTCCATGGGTCACATCCAGCCTTAGTTTAGGAAGCCCTCTTCATAGGTGTTAACATTGGATAGTATTTGAGGGGCATAATCGAACATGGGCGGCCATCTCTAAGGCCGCCCATCTCTAATGACGGCCCCGTAAAGCAGCGTACCCGACCATATTATCGATACAAGATGGCCGGCCATCTTTCGTTTCGATAATATGGTCGGGGCCGGCTAAATCTCAACATTTGGGCCGGCCTTAAAGATGGCCGACATTGGTTTTCGCCGATAATGGAAGCTAATGACGGCCATCTCAAACCCAGCCAAATCCAAGCCATTTGGTCGTGGGAGGAGCCAGCATTTGTAGTGCACTGGTCCCTCTCACATGCCAGGACACCAACCAGGCACCTTAGGGGGCACTGCAGTGGACCTCAGAAATTGCTCCCAGGTGCATAGCTCCTTTACCTTGGGTGCTGAGCCCCCCAACCCCCCCCCCCCAAACCCACTCCCCACAACTCTACACCACTACCATAGCCCTTAGGGATGAAGGGGGGAACCTACATATGGGTACAGTGGGTTTTGGGGGAGTTTGGAGGGCTCCCATTTACCACCACAAGTGTAACAGGTAGGGGGGTGGGCCTGCGTCTGCCTCCCTGAAGTGCACTGCAATACCCACTAAAAACTGCTCCAGGGACCTGCATAGTGCTGTGATGGAGCTGGGTATGACATTTGAGGCTGGCATAGAGACTGCCAAAAAAAAGTTTTTTATTTTTATTTGTTGGGCGGGAGGGGGTTGGTGACCACTGGGGGAGTAAGGGGACTTCATCCCCAATTCCCTCTGGTGGTCATCTGGTCAGTTTGGGCACCTTTTCACGGCTTGGTCGTGAACAAAAAGGGACCAAGTAAATTCGGCCAAATGCTCGTCATGGCCGACTTTCTTTTTTTCCATTATCGGCTGAGACTGGCCATCTCTTAACCACACCCCCGTCCCGCCTTCGGTACACTGCTGACACGCCCCCTTGAACTTTGGCCAGCCCTGCGATGAAAAGCAGTTGAAGCCTGCCAAAATCGGCTCCTTGAGCAGGGACTGTCCTTCCATGTTAAATTGTACAGCGCTGCGTAAGCCTAGTAGCGCTTTAGAAATGTTAAGTAGTAGTAGTAGTATACCGATTTGGCCGGCTTTGTGTTGGAAGATGGCCGCCCTTCTCCTTCGAAAATAAGCAGGATAGCTACCCTAAATGTATAAGGAAAATGTTTATATTGTTTTATATTTAGGTTATTTGAATGTACATTGTATTTCAGATGGTAATGCCACTATATAAGCCAGTAGGTAAAGCACCTGGTGTTAGGGAATGCTTTCATGAGGACCAAGATAGCATGGCAGTGAAGGCGCTGTGCATATCTGCTCTTGCTGGTTTGCTATTTGCCTGGCATTGATCATTGAGGTTTTCCTTACCTATGCCAAAGAGGAAAGGGAAGATCGCTGCTGCTGCCTGGCAGCCCCAGACCCCTGGATTACAGCTGGCAGAATTTATTGGCTTCATGTCTGGCTCTACAAAAAGTGTTCTGGATGGCCTAAGGGGGAAAGCTTGGGCCTCAGGAGTGAGGAGTCACTCAGCCCAGCTAGGCCAATTCCTCTCCAAACGCTGCAAGATTCTGCACCAATGGGAACACCCCAACAATGGGAGAAGTGCTCCAGTGGGTCTCAAGAGTGCGCTGAAGTTTCAGAATCTGCCGGGTTTGGAGCCTGAGTCTGGAGACTCGGCTCAGAGATCTATAATTGGGGCTAATTTGCAAGGAGGTAGAGTGGAAATGGAGATTCCTTCTATTCCCCCCTTGGTAAATGAGGTGACACTGGATTTGATATGGACAGCATTGGAATCTGTGTGTGTGTGGTACGTGCTGGGATATGTTCCTCTTTGAACCAATATTCACATAGAATTGGAAAGTGTGAGGAGGAGTTAAAACTTAATTCTGAGAAAATTTCTATGCTTGAATCTCAGATTCAGCAGTCCCAACCCATATGTGTTCAAGTTCTCCTGATGTTAATTCTGTTGTGGATGTTTCCTCTGATATTGGAAACTTCCCTGAATAAGTGGTATCTAGGTCTACTCTTTTGGTGACTTTTATATTTCACCCGGACAAAGGGGCATTTCTTTAGACTTTCAGATTCCACTTTTTTTTGGTGGGGGGATGAATTTTTATATTTCCTGACATTTCAAAATAGACTCAAGCAAGAAGTTCCTGGCATATAGACAGTATGCTGTATCTTTAGGAACAAAGTTTCAGCTAAAGTTTCCCTGTAAAATGTTAGTCCATTTAGATCAGAATTTCTATGTATTTTATGAACCCTCTCAGTTACAATTTGTTTCTGGAGGGAAGATAGGTAATACCTTAGTCTAATCTGGTTTCAACTTTTAGATTGATTGAAGAGGAGACTCACTGCCTTTTCTTTGAATAATTATATATATATATATATATGTATTTTTTTTTTTTGTATGTTAGCTCCCTCTGGCTTTTTGAATTGGACTCTCTCCATAATGTGGTCTAAGCAGAAGTCAATTATTGCCTTTTCCTGTATTGAATGCTTTTTGTTTCTTTTTTGGTTGCTATGTATATATTGTACTTCTTGTGTTTCAAGATTTTCTTGATGTATTATTTCAAATTTCAAATTAAAAAATAAAAGGAAATGCTCTCATCAATGAACATTAAATGTAGACTGTAATATTGATACCATTAGTACCTAGACAAGTGGAGTGGGTGTCCCAGTGTGAAAATGGTAGCCAAGCTGGGAGTGTGCCTTGAAGGAACCTGACAAAGAAGGACAAGCAGCAGTCTGGAGAATGAGAAATATATGACAAGTTAGTAAAAATATGTGGATAAAGTATCACATAGCATTATCACTAACAGCAAAGAACCCACTTTGAAGGACTGTTCCAGCTACTGGCTGTTTTTCTTCAGCAGGATAAGCCCCATAGAGCTAAGTGCCAGGAGTTGTGAGAAGCTGCAAAAGCCAAAAGGAGCCATTAATCACTGGCAGCAAGCTGTCTGGCATATATGCACTGTCTTTACTCTCCTATCTGTCCCCGGCAGTCAAGCTAAATCTTTTGATTGAATTAAGTAGTGATATCAAAACATCTGCCTTCTTCAACTGGAGTGATTTCTGCTGGTTCTGCTTACAGTCTCTTGCCAGTACAGAATTATTACTGGGAAACCCAAAGATGTCTGGGGTTAAATGATTTTGCAAAACTGCTGTACTTCATATTTTCATTACAGTATATTTGAAATGTCCCTGCCTTCCACTATAGGCAATAAAGTAGATTACAATAAAAGTAATAAAAAAATTACTGCATAAATAATGGTGCAAACAACAAAACAGAACATTAGTACAAGGCTACAATAAAAGATGGTTTTGATTACGAAGCCCAGGCTTTATCAGCTTCAGGTTACAGCATGTTTTCAGTCTCTGTTGATCGTCAGGAGTTGTATTATTGTTTTCGTCTTTTGTTTCTTTGTTTCTTGTAAAGAACACTACTCACTTCTTCCTTTGGTAAGGAATCTACAAGACCAATGAAAAGAAATGTCACTTTACTCATGGATATATAGCATCCTTCTCAATGTCTTTTCAACTGAGACAGATATGAAGAGTTAGATATTTGATGGAGGATCCATTCGCTGGGCCATCCCTGGATGTTCACCATGGGCTGAATCTAAGCTGGATATTAAGAGCTAGATTCAGTAAATGGCACTGAAATAACCCTGCTTAAGCGGTATTCTATAAGCCGTGCTTAAAGTTCAGTGTGGTTTATAGATCATGAGTAAATTTAGACGTGACTATTTGCACCAACAAAAACATGGTGCAAGAGCTTGCACCTAAATGTATACACGGAACATCCTTATTCTGTAATTACGGAAGTAATTCAAAACCACACCCCCGTTCTGCCCCAACTGCCATGACCATCCCCTTTCCACATCCCCTATTTTGGTCCATGCTTAAATTTAGGCACAGATTCTACACCTAACTTTATGAGTGTAACACCCAATTATATCTAATTAGTGCAAACAATTGCTTGTTAAAAAGCCAATATTGGCACTAATTGGCTCATTATTCAATTAAATTACATATGCAAATTGGAGCCACATCTAAATTTGTGTGTACAATTTTTGGTGACCTTTAAAGAATCAGGGGGTAAATGTTCCAGCACTGACATTGAATATCTTGGTTGGCTGCTGACCACGAAGTTATGTGGGTTTGATATTCATTGCTCCAATTCAGCCCATAAACTGAACTGGCACTAACTGCACAGTGTCACTGAATCTTTCCTATGACCACCACATCATTGTACAGTTAGTGCCAGTGCAGTTTGTGGGCTGAATTGGGGAAATGAATATTGGCCTATACCCACATAATTTCTTGGTCAGTACTGGAATATGACCCCATCATTAAATAGCCAGGTTATTCTCAGCAGGAAGTCAGAGAAATAAGAAGAACTCTTCCCAAGAAAAGCAAGCAGAAACATCCACAACATAAAACACTTTCTACTTATCAGGGTCAGTCTTTTGAACTCCCTTTTAAGTCAGGGTGAAACAAAAGCATATAGCCTAAGCATTATAACTTGAAAAGGAATAAATACCCATCTTGGTGGCTACATGTATCCTTTTTATAGTATTTAGTTTTCAGTTTCATTTGCCTTATATTATCCTCAAAAGAAAAATAAATCCAACCAAGGACCAGGGGAGCTTTATGCAAATGAGCTTCTTTCTAGCAATTCCTATTAATGCTTGACAAACAATTGCCCTTCTTTTACTTAAACTTAATACCTCTTCCTTCTGTTCAAACAAAGTTTTATCTTGGCAATGGACTATGGTTCATTCTTTAGGCATGAGGGAGAGTCTCCCCAAAATTCCCTGTTCCTTAAAGAGCTAGTAGATCCGACACATAATCACTCATAATAGAGCGGCCTGAACTCCATTATCCCCCCACCCCCACCCCCAACATCTGCTAGCAAAACAAAAGAAACCCTTTTACTTACAGGATAGCTGCTAGATTAATTCCCAACTTTTCCAGAGGCTTTTTAAATGTCAGTTACTATTTCCATCTCCTCATCTTCCTCAGGGGGTAAAGGGGCTGAGTTCTCAAACTCTATGGACTCCTCCCTGACTTCAGCTGGAGCATTGATGTTTTCCAATTTCATGGGCTGGGGAACCTGTTCCTTCTCCTCCTTCTCCAAGTCCCAGGTGTTAGGAGTGTTAAAAGCCTTCTGCCTTCTCAGGAAGTTCCCTCCTCACAGGTCTGGGTATCCAGGATTTTTCCTGAACCTTCTTTTCTTTTCTTTGGGTGCCTCGCAACCTTGCATTAAAAAACCTGGGGTGCCCTCTGTTGGCTGCAAGTTTATTTGCAACTGTTTTTCTTTGGCTATCCTTATCCCAGACAGTAGTAGGAGGGTATTAAGCTTGAGATGGAAGTGCCCTTACAAAACCTCTCCCCTCCACCTTCCTCACAACTGCCACAGGCTGAATATGGAGAGGTAAAGTAATATGCAAGGCACAATCACTATATGGAATGGCTACAGTCCAAAGAGAAAAGCAATAAGGGCAGGAAATGCTCCTACCGGTGTAAACCATTCTAGCTAGTGGAGTGCCCTAGTGGTTAGAGCACTGGTCTTGAAATCCAGAGGTGGCCAGTTCAAATCCCGCTGCTGCTCCTTGGGCAAGTTACAACCCTCCATTGCCTCAGATACAAACTTATATTGTGAGCCCACCTGGGACAGAGACATATCCAGAGTACCTGAACGTAACTCACCTTGAGCTACTACTGAAAAAGGTGTGAGCAAAATTCAAATAAATAAATAGCTAGCCCAATTGCTAATATTCAGCAGCACTTTACTAATAGTGTTGTTGAATGTTAGTGCTATCATAGTACTATCCTGTTATTGTGGGGGCAGTCTAGAGGTGGAATTGGGCAGCCCTAGAAGTTATTCGGGTGCCACAGATATTCAGTGCTGATGTCCATTTACCTAACTAGGCATATTAGACCACATATAATGCAACCCTATGTCCACTTAGTACTGCTCTGAATATTAGCCATACCCAGATAATTTTGGGGCATAAACAACCATATATTCGGTGTCAGTGCCAAGATAGGCACCAGCAATGTATATCCAGGCCTAATTTTGCCCATGGCAGTCATCACTGTCAAAATGTTTACTGCTGTGGGTTGAATTTTAGCCAGTTTCACATTACATAATAAAATATAATGATTGGAACGGGTAGACGTTTCCAAAAATACTAGGACTAGGGGGCATGCAATGAAGCTACGAATTAGTACATTTAAAACAAATTGGAGAAAATATTTCTTCACTCAACATTTAATGAAATTCTGGAATTCGTTGCCAGAGAATGTAGTAAAAGCAGTTAGCTAAGCAGGATTTTTAAAAGGTTTGGATGGCTTCCTAAAGGAAAAGTCCATAGACCATTATTAAAATGGACTTGGGGGGAAATTCACTGCTTATTTCTAAAATAAGCAGCATAAAATGGATTGTACTGTTTTGGGATCTTGCCAGGTATTTGTCACCTGGATTGGCCACTGTTAGAAACAGGATGCTGGGCTTGATGGACCTTCGATCTGTCAGAGTATGGCAATACTTATGTTCTTATGTAAACTAAGGAAATAGAAAACAGCCTTCATCGTCTTTCATTTCTTTTCTACGTTTGACATTTGTGTGTGTGTATGTGTGTGTGTGTGTGTGTGTGTGTGTGTGTGTGTGTGTGTGTGTAAAATGTAACCTTAATACCGTAATAATTCTAAGTCTTTCATTCAAAATCAAGCAATGACTAAGCCATTGCTTAATTTTCTGGTCTTCAAACCTACTCGACAAAATATGTCATCTTTTTTAGTTGTAATTCCTAGGTATGCCTAGTTTCTTGTTTGTAACCCATATTGAACTATTCAAGGTATGTGTGATATATATTATTTATTTATTTATTTATTTATTAGGGTTTATTTACCACCTTTTTGAAGGAATTCACTGAAGGCGGTGTACAGTAAGAAAACTGTATTGATATTGATACTGGAACATATTTTCTTAAAATTCCAAATGAGAACCTACTGATAACAACATCATATAAAAAGAGGAAAAGGAAACTTCAGCTCGAAATTGAATTGAACTGAAACAAGGTATACACTGATTGTACTGTTGCGATGATCCCCATGCCATGCAGGATTTTCAACACAGAGAAAAGAGCCGAAATTTCAGGACTACTCTTTAACCTCCAGGAGCCCTACAGTCACCAGTAGCACAGAGATCCAAGAAAGGCTGTGAATGCATTGCCTTTCAATCAGGATTGGCTTTTGTTCTCATAACAAAGTCTTTTTTCCTGAACAATGGATATCAATATGTGATGTATTGACTTGGACATCCTTATTCTAAAATCTGCTTCTGCCTCAATAAAGGTAAGAATAGCTACCTAAGGATAATTTAAACCTAAAATATACAACAAATCAAACACTATTCATAGTATTGTATGGAAAGCCATGATAGCTAAAGCCTGGAGCTGTAGTTTGAGCTGCAGGTGAGACCCAATGGTGTCCATAGTACTTGGCTCATGCTGTAATGTTTTCTGCCTTTTGAACTGGAGATACTGTTCTCTTTGGGAGATTGCAGCCCATGATATCCCCATCCACATGACATGTCATGTACATGACTGTAAGCAGACACATCTCCCTCAGGCCATAATCGGCAGAAGGTCTTACAGGCTCCTTCACCACAGAAATCATTGCTTCCACTTTATGATGAGTTCCACAAGCTTTTTCATTTCATTTAAAAGGGCATTTTTTGATATGACATCTAAATCTGATTTTGGACATTTTGTGGAAAACATCCAAATATCCAGTAGTAAACATGGCCATTTTTAAACCAGAAAAAACATGCAACATTTTGTTTCGAAAATGGCCATTTCCTATATGTTTTTGGGTTCAGTGTGTCTATCTTTCAGGACCATTTTTGACAAGAAAAGAACAAAGGAAAAACACACAAAATCAATCTATTGGGATGTAGACTGGCCACACAGACATGCCAGCAGAGCAGTTGAGCACCCTAGTGGGCACTGCTGTAAACTTCATATAAAAGGTCCCAGCTACACATCTCACCATTACCCCCTTATATTGTATGGTGAGCCCTCTAAAACTGATCAAAAACCTACTGTACGCAACTGTACACCACTATAATAGCCCTTATGTCTGCAGGTGTCACTTATATGTAGGTATAGTAGGTATTTAGTGTTTTTGGAGTGCTCAAATGTTCCACCACAAGTGTACCAGTTAGAATGAGATATGGGCTTGAGTCCCCTTCTGTACAGTGCATTGCACTGACCACCAGGCTGCTCCAGGTACCGACTTGCTGCAGTAATAAGATTGGCCATAACATTTGAAGATGTTATAGAGGCTAGTATATACTGTTTCTTGGACATCTTTGGAGGATTAGAGGGGGTCAGTAACCACTGTAAGGGGGGGGGGAGTCATACCTTAATCTCTCCAGTAGTAATTTAGGGCACTTTTTTGTGACTTGGTCATTATTGAAACAAGTCTAGACCAAAACATCTAACTTTTAGCCCTAGACATTTTTGATTTGTTACATTATGACAGAAAAATATCCAAGTTTTAGGAACAACCAAATCCTGTCCCTAGCACACCAGTGGTGTAACTAGGTGGGGCCACAAAGGCCTGGGCCCCCCAAATTCTCTCTGGGCCCCTGGTTGGCTGGCGAGGGTCCCCAACCCCCGCCAGCTGAAGACTTCATCCAGCGCTTCTACCTCATTGCCTGCCCTGCTCTCTCTTCCCCTCACATTGGGCATGCTCCTTTTGCCGACGTGAGGGGAAGAGAGAGCAGGGCAGGCAATGCAGCAGCACCGGAGACCAGCGCTGGATGAAGTCTTCAGCTGGCGGGGGGTTGGGGACCCCTGCCAGCCAAGATGTACAGTGGTGGCAGTGGGCCACAGAAGGGGCCGGTGAGGAAGCAGGGGGGTAGCGGAGAGGCAGTGACCAAAATGTGCCCCCCACCTTGAGCTCTGGCCCCCTCCCACCTTGGTCTGGCTATGCCCCTACAGCACACCCCCTTGTGATTTGCATGCACTGCATAGAAAATGTCTCACATCCGAGTTTTGAAAATCATGATATGGATGTTTTCAAAGAAAAACATCCAAATGCCTCTTTATGCCAATTTTGAGACATTATTCTCTTTTGAAAATGAGCCCCTTAATAACTTAGAGGCCCTTTTACTAAGGTGTGTTAATGGATTTAGCATAGGCACCTTAGCATTTAATGCATGCTAATCATTAGCCCACACTAAATCCATTAGCGTACCTTAGTAAAAGTTAAAATACAATATACAGAACAATAAAAATGAAAAATTACAAAAAAAAACAATGTGCACTTCATCAAGTCATCTATAAACCCACATATTTCCATATATCAAATTCACCTTTACATCTCTCCCCCTCAATATGTCAACCTCTAAACATACAAACAAATTTGTTTTAATCAGCTACTCATCTCTATCTTCTGCATATCAATACAGCACCCACCATGTAATATTTCTCACAATCAAGAAAGAAATAGTCAAGATTTTCTTGACTTCCTGTAGGACAGATAATTCAATTCTTATCTAAAAAGTTCCAACAGACAGTGCTGTTCACAGTACTTAAGTAAATGTAAAAATACATGCATGTTTTAATATTTAAGTAAATGTGAAAGCACAGTGAAGAACACAAAACAATTTACTGATGTTGCCTTATGTAATACTTTTTGAGTAAAAAGTTAAAAGTGCCGCAACTACAGTGAATGCGATTACTGTTAACATTTTTATCCCAAAAACTGTATTGCTCTACAATCCAATCCACTTTGCTTTTAGTAAATCTAAATTTTGAAAATGACTGTCACTTATGCAAGCGCTCTTGTGAATTATTATTACACCAGCACAGCTAAAAAGGTGTTTAAAAACTACACTGGTAAAAAGTTCCTTCAGATCAGGCCAGGCTGCAGTACTACTAATGTCTCCTGATTGGGTCTGCCGGTATTGATCAAAGGAATCTCAGTCTGAAACACTTGACTTCTGCTTTACCATTATCATTGTCGTTATCATCTGCATTAGAAGTAGTGCTGTCTAATTCATCCCTTGCATCTTCATCGTGATGTCCAAGTACAGAGTTGGAATCATTGTCTGTTGGTCTTCTAACAGTTTTTTTGTTTGTGAACTGAAGCAAGCTTGTGAAATGTGTGCAAACCGTTCAGTCTTCTCAAGGCCAGACAAAGTGATTTCCTCTCTAAACACTATCAATTCAGTGGACAGTCACCCCATTGTAAAATTTTCCATGGGATGTCCAGCAGTCTATTTTGGTAGAGACATATGCTGTTCACCAAGAATTGTAATCAGCTTCAGCTTCATCTGCACTTCAATGTGGTCTGACTCATCACTGTTCTGTTTGACTGGAAACCAGTAACCAGTTCAACAAACATAAGTAACTCCACTGTATTCCTTGAACAGTAAAATTTAAGATGAAATGATCCAGTGTTGTTTGCATGACGAGGTTTGCATTGACAAAATCCTGTTCCACTTTTTGCTGCTTCATTCAGTTTACCAAGGAATTCTCATTAATATCTTGTTCCCACTTTGTACTTTTTGCTTTTAACTGCAAGCATCAGATGTAACTAAGTGTGATAGCGTGAGTGACCGAAAGACTTTGACTCTTCATAAAATGCAGAGAGCAGGTAATGAAATAGTCAAAAGGAAAGCTTTATTTCTGTACAAAAGGAAACATAACAGGCCTGTTTCTCCACAGGTTCTGCAATCTCAAATACAATCTTTGTATTCTGTTCCCAGTAGGTTTGACACTTCACCATACACTGTTTTCCCTCATGAATCAGGGCCCTGGTACCTTGTCCCAGACACAGCTCTCACAGGTTAAACAGTCCCTTTTCATAGTCTCTTGACTTAGGTTCCAAGGATTTCTCCTACCTTACTGGAACCTCTTCATCACACAAACTCAGGGTAACAATGTCCACTGAAGGCTACTTCACTTCCCCAGACTTTCCCCAGATACTACAGCCAACAGGATATACTAGAAGGATCCTTGCCTTAGGACCTTTCCTTCCAGAGACCTACTCTGCCTTGGAGTCTCACCCTGGCAATTCTCTTGCTTCAGAACCTTCATGAACTGTTCTAGCTCAGGAAATTTAAACAAATTAACCCCACCCCTCTGACTCAGCTCTGACATGGCAGATTTAGCGCCACCTGCCGCAAAGAGGCTAAGCTGCAACCTCAGTAAGAAAGTGTTCCTAGGGATACCTGCCGTTATACCATTCACTCCCTCACACTATGTAAACGTAATAAACATTGGTGAAATTATTACTTTGATAAAAGTAAAAGAAATGTTTCCTGTTTTATAAGTACAAGCAACAAAATGTGTACTTACTAGTTACTTTTACTGAGGTACTTCCCTTTTACGAAGCGGTGGGAAGCCCAATGCAGGCTTACTGCTCACTAAAAGGGAAGTACCGCCGGGCTACTGCAGCAGCCCAGCGGTAGTTCTCTGCCCCAGCACGTGCCATTTCCAGTGCTCTGAAAATATTTCAATTTTCTAATGCCAGTGTATACCCGGCGTTACCGCCAGGTTAGCGTGGGAGCCCTTACCACCACCTCCATCAATGGGTAGTGGTAAGTGCTCCCTCCCATAAATGGCCGTGCAGCAAATAAATGGCCGCGCAGCAAGTGTTTCACTTGTCGCATTGGCCAATTCTTGAAAAGAACAAAGACCTGCGTTTTACCTGCTATTTTAAAAGGGAGCCTCGGTGCGTGTCAAAAACATGTGCCAACACCAGCATAGGCCTCTTTTTGCCACAGCTTCATAAAAGGACCCCTTAATTACTAAAAAAAAAAAAAAAAACGACACTGCCAACAGACAATTTCACAGCATTGCAGCTACTGTTGAGAAAGCCCTTATTCCAACAAATGCATAATAAGCTTCTTTGGTCATAGCTATACAAAGCAAGGAATCTTGAGAGGACTACAGAAACTAAGTAGGAACATGCTATTGAAGCTTTTCTCAGAATGAACACAGGGTCTTCTTCACCCTTTGCATGAAATATAAGAATAATAACATTACATTTAATCAGAGCTAGAATTGGCAACCTGTATAATATATAAAACAATGGAGAAGCCTGAGTCTTTTTAGGGCAATAGGGAAGTACCTGGTAAAACATTGTGGTTAGGTTCATTCAATTCCCTTAAGTCAATTGGGGAAGAAATTTTCTTCTATAGCAGGGGGGGTTTTCATCCTTTTTTAATGAAAATTGCTTGAAACTTGCTGGCAGGCATAACAGAGGCAACAGTACTGCAAAATATCAAGAGTGGCACATTGCATCAGGGAAATGAGTACTCTGGATGACTAACCTCTGCAGGATGTTGAGAATGTGATCTTTAAGAGGACATAATATCTCTTAGCTCCCATTTTTGGTATCGTGAGTACCATATCTATGTTTTATATGGATGTTCTTCAATGCTGCCAGTTATGGCATCATTTGTGTTGTATTGACATTTATCATATTTCTGTTACATAATTGTTCTACAGTTCTGTTAAATGTGTATACTTCTGATACTGTTTCATGTTAGTCCTATTACTAGCTTTCAATTTGCCATCTCCAAGTTTACCTCATTGATTGTACTTATGCTTATATTTGGTCATTTTACTACTGTTATGCTGTTAAAATTGTAAGTTTTATGTCAGGTTGTACTTGCTGTACAGCATCTTGGGTGAATCGCTTCATAAAGGCAGTTAATAAATCCCAATAGATAAATAAAGTCATAGAAGTTCTGAAGCCCTTCAAGGATGCCATGGGGGAACAGTTCATGAAAGTTTACCCTCAGCATGGTCATCCCAAAAATGAACATCCTGGAAATGAATTTAGCTAGCTATTTTGGCAATGAGAGGGATTGGCATAAGACTTGACATAAACTTGTAAGGCTGGAGTCAGGACCAAAAGTGGTGAATTGGATTAGAAACTGGTTGATGGATAGACGCCAGAAGGTGGTAGTCAATAGAATTTACTCAAAGGAAGAAAAGGTGAGTAGCGTAGAACCTCAGGGATTGGTGGTGGGTCTGATTCTGTTCAATATATTTGTGAGTGACATTGCCGAAGGATTAAAAGGTAAGGTATGACTTTTTGTAGATGATATCAAGATTTGTAACAGAGTGGATACCCTGGAGGGAATGGAAAACATGAAAAGGGATCGACAAAAGCTAGAAGACTGGTATAATGTTTGGTGATTAAAATTTAATGCAAAAAGGTGCAAAGTGATACATTTGGGGAGTAGAAACCCATGGGAGCCGTATGTCCTAAAAGGTGAGAAGCTGCTACACACAGACGGGGAGAGGGACCTTGGTTTGATGGTGTCCGAGGACCTTAAAGTGAAGCAACAGTGTGACAAAGCAGTGGCCATAACAAGAAGGATGCTAGGTTTCATTGAGAGAGGAGTAACCAGCAGAAGAAAGGAGGTATTGATGCCCCTGTACAAGTCACTGGTGAAGCCCCCAGCTGGAGTATTATGTACAGTTTTAGAAGCCGTATCTTGCTAAGGATGTAAAAAGACTAGAAGTGATCCAGAAGAAGGTGACAAAAATGATATAGGGCTTGCACCATAAGACATATGAGAAGAGACTGGAAGACTTGAATATGCATAGCCTAGAGGAAAGAAGGGACAGAGGAGATATGATACAGACATTTAAATACATGAAAGGTATTAATATAGAAACAAATCTTTTTCAAAGAAAGGGAAATGATAAAACTAGAGGACATGAGCTGAAGTTGCGGGATGGTAGACTTAGGAGTAATGTCAGGAAATTCTTTTTCACACAGAGGGTAGTCGATGCCTGAAATACCCTCCTGAGGGAACTTTTAGAGCCAAAAATAGAGACGGAATTCAAAAAGGTATGGGATGAACACAGAGAAACTCTATTTAGAAAATAGATGTTAGAAAACAAAAATAAATTTAATAAAAACCTTAAATGGCCGCAGGGCGTGGATGTGTGAGTGGCACTTGGACGGCTACTTCGGCTGTAAAGAACTAAGACCGATGTCAGACAGACTTTGTAGGTCTGTGTCTGTATATGGCAATCTGGTTTAGGATAGGCTGGAAAGGGCTTCAATGACAACTTCAGTAGCTGAAACCGAGGGCAAAGATTGGCAGACTTTTAAGGTCTGGGTCCCGCAAATGACAAGATGGATGTGGGTAGGCTGGTGTAGGTTTTGATGGCAACTCCAGTAGGTAGAACACAATGATAAAGTCAGGCAGACTTCTATGGCCTATGTCCCAGAAATGCCAAAGAAAGATTCATGATAAATTATATAATATCACATTCATTATTGATTTCAGCATAAATTGATAATGAGTTTGACTGGATGGACTGTTCAGGTCTTTATCTGCCATCATTTACTATGTTACTATGTAAGAGGTGTTGATGCTGATGGATCCTTTATACAAGAAAGTGTAAAAAAAAAAACCCAAAAATTATGACTCCCCTCAAGAAAGAGGATGCTTATATGCAGTGGTGTGCTGGTAAATGTTTGACAACAGGATCTCTCCCCGGTCCCCCTCTGCGCCCTCCCCAAATTGCAGAGCTGGCTATAGCCGGGGAGAGAGCCTGGGGGGGGGGGGGGTGGGGGGTGGCAATGCATTCCTCCAGGAAAAAAAATGAAATGATCCCAGGTCCCAATCTAATTCATGTTTAATGTGCGATAAAATGCCATAAATAAGTAAATAAATATAAACTTTTAATGTTGAGCACCTGATTCTCAAAGTGAACATATTCCAAACACTATAATGAAAATAAAATGATTTTTTTCTACCTTTGTTGTCTGGTGACTGTTTTTCTGATCATGCTGGCCCAGTATCCGATTCTGCTGCTATCTGTCCTCTTAACTCTGTTTCCAGGGCTTCCTTTCCATTTATTTCTTTCCTTTCCTCCTTTCTTCTTCATTTCTAGTCCTCAGCTTCTGCCTATTTTCTTCATCCATGTGCAGTTTTTCTCCTCTCTTCCTTTTCCCTCATCTCCTTCCTCACTCTTCCCTCCCCTCCATCCACCCATGTCCAGCAGTGACCCTCCTCTCCTCTCCCCTGCCCTACATGCACCCATACCCAGCGCGACCCTTAGTTCTCTCCCCTCCCTCCACCCATGCCCAGTGACTCCCTTCTCTCCCCTGCCACCCCCTCCCGAGTTGTCAGTGAATTCTCCCTCCTCACTCCCTCCGGATCCAGTCCCTCACCGACTCCTTATTCTTCTAATTCTTCGGGGCAGGCAATCTTGCCTGCCCGCTGCCAGCTGACTCTCGTCTCTCCCCCACTGCCGATTCGCGTTTCAAAATGACCGCTGAGACTTCAGCAGAAATCTCGCAAAGCCACCTCTGGAAGTCTCGGCGGCCATTTTTAAAGCGCGAATCGGCAGCGAGGGAAAGTCAGCTGGCAGTGGGCAGGCAGGACTGCCTGCCCCGAAGAATTAGAAGAACAAGGAATCAGTGAGCAGGACCGGTTCCAGAGGGAGGGAGGAGGGAGGGAGGGAGGAGAGCCAGAGCCGGCTCACGATATTTAACAACTGGCTCGCAAGTCGGTAGAAAGATTAACAACTGGCTCTTGCAAGCCGGTGCGAGCCGGCTCCAGCACACCACTGCTTATATGCAAAGCAACCTGTGTGATTTACAGATGATGGGAAGCAGGGACGTATCTGCGTGGGGCCACAGGGGCCTGGGCCCCCGCAGATTTCGCCCTGGACCCCCCTACCACAGACCCTCTCCACCTCCCCCTCCCGCCCACCCGCCACCAACCCGTCGCCGATCTTTGCTGTCCTCTCTTCTGTGCAGGATGCAAGTTTCAACGCTTCCTGTTCTTCTGAATTTGGAATTCAGTCTGACGTCCTGCGCGTTGTACGTGCAGGACGTCAGACTCAGAAGAACAGGAAGCGTTGAAACTTGCAGCGGCGCAGCCTGCATGGAAGAGAGGACCTCGGCTGGCGGGGGGTTGGGGTCCCCCGCCAGCAAAGGTAAGTGACAGCAGCGGGGGAGGGTGTCATTGGTGGCGAGGGGGGGGGTCCGGAAATGGCGGGGGGGGATCGGTGGCGCCGGGGGGGGGGCTAAAATGTGCCCCCTCCCTCTGGCTCCGGCCCCCCCTACCGCCCGAGTCCAGATACGCCCCATTGGGAAGTATCACCCCCCAATACAACATACAGAGACAAAGGCTGATGTTTTAGGGGGAGGAAAGAGAAATGGCGAGCCAGAGTCAAAAAGGCAGGGGGGTGCAGCAGTACTTGCAGCGTGATCAGATCCTGTTGGCTACCATTATTTCACCCTTATCTGCTGGTCCCCAATGGACACATAGAACCATCTTTTTTTGACAAAGGTTTACAGCGATGAGTGGCAGAGAACAGCATGAGTCTGCTGCAACTGAGACCCCTGCAGGGGCGTAGCTACGGGTGGGCCTGGGTGGGCCCAGGCCCACCCAGTTTTGTCTCAGGCCCATCCTCACCTTCTCCCACCCCCGCCGTAGCGCTGCCTCCTCTCCTGCACTTCACGGTCTCTGTCTCCCAACCTCATGGCAGCGCTTTCAATTTGCTATCAGCGCTGCCTGCCTGACAGCTGACAGATGCGGCGCGACGTCCTCCTGCTCCGGGGCCTTCCCTCTGCCGCGTTGATTCAACTTCCTGTTTACACAGGGCGGATTGCACGCGGCAGAGGGAAGGTCCCGGAGCAGGACGTCATCGCGCCACGTCTGTCAGCTGTCAGGCAGGCAGCGCCGATAGAGCGCTGCCGCGGGGGTGGGAGACGAAGACCATGAAGTGCAGGAGAGGAGGCAGCGCCACGGTGGGAGAAGGTGAGTGGAGGCAGCGCCGATAACTTGAAATGTGCTGGACCGTGTGTGTGTGTGGGGGGGAGGGGGTTGTAGTGCCCACCCATCCAACCCGCTGGCCCACCCAAAAATTGTCTTCTGCCTACGCCACTGGACCCCTGCACAAATTACTGTGACATAATAAAATGCTAAGCCAATTGAGACCATAGTCACAGACTCATTTGCACAAGTTTGCAGTCTAGCCAGACCTGGTCAAGGTATCTAGTATGTCCTGCCCTGCCTCAATGGCAGGGAATATTGTGAGTCCACATTGTTCACAGCTAGCTTGGTTTACCTTAATGCCCAAGTGTTTGGCAAGGCTAAGTACACAACCACAACTAACCTTCCTTTCCATCCATAGGTAGGTAGTACTTCAGTACTTCAGAAAAAGCTACAGTCTATAACAAAGGCTTTAACCCGTCCCCCAGTTCCTGGAAAGCTTTCTGTGCTATTATTGGCCAAGTCATTTATTCCCAGGTGGATAACAACATTAGTGTTAGAATCCTTAGTCTCTTCAGATCCTGGAAGCCATTTCACTTTGTTGGACCCCTTGAACTGTATTCCAAAGTTAAGCCCTTATTCACAAAGCCACTCTAGCGGCTGCCGATGCGGTAAAGCTGTCACAGCCCATTCACTTTGAATGGGCTGTGTCTGCATCCGCTAGCATGGCTTTGTAAACAGGGGGTTAGTGTCTCTGGTAATAGAATCCCCTAGCAGCAACAATGTTTTGGTTTGAGCTTCTTTCTCAGTGCTTTGGGGTGTCTTTTCTCTTGAGTTATCTTCATTGTTTCTGGTTAACTCAAGTTTTGTTTTTTTTTACTCAAGCATCACAATGCTCTAATGCAGCAAAAGAATTATATAGGACCAAAATTTGTGAGAGTGGATGCCTCATGTCATAATCTACCTGAGCCTACTGTGACCCATCTATTCCTGGATTGCTTTATTTTTGGAGTCATTGGTGGTAAATTGGAGAACAGGTTTCTATGTTGCCTCATACTGATAATACTGGAGATCTTCCTATCAGTGTTGGTGCTGCTTTACCCCTTTTCCAATACCGTAGGGTCTTTTTGCCACTGTTTATTGATTTCAAATGTTGCAAAACTATTATCCCAGAAACTGTGTTTGATGCTGGTCAATAGTATTTCCTTTGTGACAGCCTGGAAAATGGTATAGATGAATGTTTAGGATGCTTTCCAATCTTCTTGTCAAAGAAGCTGTTCTAAATCCTTTTCACGTATCCTTTCTGGCAGTGCAACAGAAAGTAAGCTCTTGCTGTCCAATTCTACTGGACAATATTGCCTATGAATGCAGATACTTCATGCATTCCTCATATGGATTTGTTTCCCTACAATTCTCTGACTTTGACTTAACCTAACCTTCTTAGTACTACTTAGCTTCACACCCAGAAGATCTGGGGTCTTCTTGCCAATGTTAGTGCTGCCCTGACCCACTCCCAGTACCTTGTGGACTTCTTTCCAGTGCTGGTGCTGCTTTGTCCTTCGCCCTGTGTTCGGAGTTTCTATTGAAAGCCTCCTGGGACACCCTCTCCTGGTGCCTTGGAGACTCCATACCAATGTTAATACTGCTTTACCCTTTGTCCAGTGCTTTGGGTCTTCCTGCCAGTGTTGGTGCTGATTTTCCCATCTCTCAGTTCCTTGGAGTCTCCATTGCAGTCTGCTACTTTGTGTCTCACATGGTGGCTTGAAGTCTTGATGCCACTTTTAGTGTTCTTGGCCTTTCTTTTGGGGCTGTAGGGTCTTTATATTGTTCTTGATGCCTTGAAGTGCTATCTCCCCTGTGGGATGTCTACCAGTAATTTTTAAGTTTGTTTGATTAAAAATGGATGAAAATCCCCTGTTATTAGATTGCTTGTTCCATTGACTTTAATGTACCTGAATGATCCAAATACAAATTGAACTGGTGATTAAACCGAACCAAAAGCTTGTGCTGTGCATATCGCTATTCTATATCATCCCAAACCTTCAAAAGAGGTAAATTGTAGGTGTCCCTCATAGCATCGCGGTGAAAAGATAAAGTCCAAGTTGTGTCCATTTATATTCATGGGCACAGAAACCACCTATACAAAATCACAGATAGCAAGAGAAGTATGAAAATATGAGGTCCGTATGCAAGAAGAATTGCCAATATGCAAATTAAAGTCTTCAGGTACTAAAAAGTAATCATACTTTAAGGGATAGAGAATAATCAGTTCTGTCAGTGTCATGTTCACCTCCACAGATATAATCAGTGATTAATAAACCACCTTCCCCTCTTCCTTACATTGAGGTCATGACACTTAAGATCAATCCCCCCTCCTCCTCTCCTTTTCATTCTGGTTCCCCCTCCATTACTAGCAACAATTGGGAGGCTCTCCTGCTATCACTCGCTGAGGCCAGTATTTGATTCCCTAATTTGATCATTGGTAGTGATTCAAATATCCACATAGGCTTCCCTTCATTGCCTCGGGTGGCTGCTTTCCTCTCTTTTCTTAATGACATATTCTTAATTACATTTCACTTCACACTCACTTGTCTACCTTCTGTGCTAGCTGCTGCCCCTCTCCAAGGTTTCATTTTGCTTTCAAGGACCCTAAAACCTATACTGTTCTTTTTACCCATTTCCCCTCTGACTTCCTCTCCCGTCCTCTGCAGTCAATGGTCTCCAGCTGGGACTCCATGCTGTCATCCCACTTCCCTTGCCTCCCCAACCCATCACCTCATGGCGCCTTCCTATGTCACAAGCACCCCTGGTTCCATCATAGGCTTTTTCTTCTTTGCTGCCAAGTCTGAAGAGTCGAGGGTCTTTGGGGTAAAAACCATTTTCTGTCCCTCCTATCTAGCTTTCATTGTATTAGTAGGTTGTATCATTCTCAACTCTATAATGCCAAGGGTGCATATGTCTCCCGTCTCATTTCCTTGACCAACTGTCGCTCTAGGAAGCTCTTTCAGACAGTCTTGCATTTGCATTCTCATCCTCAATTTCTTTCAGCCTCCCTATGTCCCCTTGCTTTTCTTCAGAATTCTCTTCCTCCCATTCTTCCCTCTGATTCCCCCTCACATCCCCTCCCCTTCCCAGTATCTCCCTCTGTGCTGTCTTCTGATTGGGATTCTTTTGCTATCTACTCCTTAACTCAATTAAGCAGAACTTTGTCATCAGTGCATTTCATCACTTGTTTTCTTGACCACATACCCTTGAATATTAGTGGTTAGCCAGCTAAATATTATTTAACTGGCCAAGAGCCATTCCTGGCTGGTTAAATAGTGCCAAACATCGGGGGAAGGGTGTGGTTTTTTTTAAATTGTGTAAGTAAACTGCTCACTGAAATGACACTTTATTGCATCAGAGCCTGGGTCTTTCACAGTTTACACCTATTTGCCTTAGTCAACTTGTTTTTATCTACCTTCTAATCCCTCTGCCATAGGCTCTCTGTCATGTTCAAATATTTAAGGTTAAGAAATGAAAACTGTGGAGGTACCGTTCAGCCCATGTTGGTCAGCAGTTTTGTTTTTTAATGCTGACAGCCGCAGGCAGAATTAGCCCCAGATATTCAGTGCTAAGCCATGTCTGAGCACTGGCATTAAATATTTGGGCCTATTTAACACTACAATGGCTGCCGTATTTTATGTGGGTCCTGGCTAATATTCAGCCAGGGCCCCGTAAAACAGTTATGCAGGCCCTCCAATCCCCCTTCTGATCCTCTCCCCCCAAAACAGCCCATTCTGACCCCCCAAAATAATCCCCTTTCACTCAACGCATGAATAATCTCCCCTCAGTCAACACCATAGGCCTTCTCCGGGCCTGCCTCTCATCCCTGGTGGTCCAGTGGCGGCTCTGGGGAAGGAGAGAACCCCACTCCTCATTAAAATGGCTGCCATGACCTCTGACTGCACTTGGTACTGAATATTGCGAGCACCCAAAAAACTGCCAGCTCTTCCCTAACACCGAGCCAGTACTGCCCCTGACCTGCTCATTTTTTTTTTATATATCTGGTCAGAGACAATATTAAGCAGCAGTGCCTGGTTCAGTATCGCTGAATATCGGCAGTTGGACAGCCCTGAGTAATTTATGTGGACAGGATCCTCTCATGCCTGCTTACATCACTTTTGAATATTGGGCCATGTATTAAAAAATGAGAAAAGGCCTGCTATACCAAAACAACGCTAGGGGGTCATCAACACTATTTTGGAGCTAGATATGGCAGGTGCAGAGGGGGACTGCTGCTGCTCTTGAACACTGGATCACTATAGACAGTGTTGTACAAAGTACTAGGCCAAAGTACTTAAGTAAAAGTAAAACTAAATGTATATTTTAATACTGAAGTAAAGTAAAAGGAACACATTATAAAATGTACTTAAGTGAAAGTAAAATAAGTTATTGTCTAATATCATACTTTATGAGTAAAAAGTAAAAGTACCGCAATTACAATTAATGTAACTATTATTAACATCTTTATCCTAACAACTTTATTGCTCTACAATTCAATCCACTTTGCTTTTAGAAAAACTAAATTTTTGAAAATGATTGCCAACTATGAGAGTGTGCTTGTGAGTCATTAATTCAGCACAGCTAAAAAGGTTCAACAACTGCACTAGCAGAAAGTGGATGGTTCAGCATGATAATAAGTTCCTCCAAATCAGGTCAGGTTGTAGTATCATTGATGTCTTCTGCCTGGGTCTGCAGGGAATCTCTGAAACACTTGACTTCCATACGGAAAGAGTACTTTATCATCATTATTGTCATTATCATCTGCGTCTTCATATTTATCTTCATTTATCATCATCATGCTGTCCAATTACAAAGAAGACTTTCACAAAGTTGGAATCATTGTCTGTTGTTGTTCTTTTTTTTTTCCATATTTTTATTAAGGTTTTCCAAACATAATACAGAAAAGCAAACAAAAACAACAATCCATGGCAAACAAACAAAAGTAAAAATCAGAACAACATTATTCCCGTTCTATGACAATACCTCTGGATAGGGTTACCATATGGCTCCAGAAAAAGGAGGACGGATTGAACCAGCCGGGTTTTACTTCCATTGCTTTCCATTGAAAGCAATGGAAGTAAAACCCGGCTGGCTCAATTACTTCCATTGAAAGCAATAGAAGTAAAACCCGGCTGGCTCAATCCGTCCTCCTTTTTCTGGAGCCATATGGTAACCCTACCTCTGGACAAATAACCCAGATGCGGGAAGTCAAGTAGTGCTATTGGATTCCTGACAACCAACCGAGCCCAAGTCCTCTATCACTATTTTGTCTGGTGGCAAACTCTGTTTGAATATCTTTGAAAACTGATGCAAGAACATCAAATGTGTGGGAACCCTTTAGTCTTAAGGCCAGACAAGAAGACTTCCTCCCTAAAGACTTTTATCAATCCATTGGACAGTTATCCCAATATAAAATTTCCCATGGGAAGACGTGCAGTCTGTTGTGTTAGAGACATATGTCTGTTCACCAAGAATTGCTACCAGCTTCACCTTCATCGCCACTTTAAAGTGACCCAATTCATCACTGTTCTGTTTGGCTGGAGGCCACTAACCAGTTCAACAAAGACAGGCAACTTCACTGTTTTTATAGGTTACTAGTAAAAGAGGCCCCTTTTCTGAGCAAATGCAATGGGCGCTAGCAAGGTTTTCATCGCCAACTCCCCCTCCCCTCCCTGGCCAACCCCTTCGTTGTTCTGCCATTGCCCCGCCCACAACGTCATGATGTTTGACGCGAGGGCGGGGCCCGGAGCGATTTCCCACCCCGCCTCCCTGCCTCCCTCCCTGCCAACCCCTTCGTTGTTCTGCCATTGCTCCGCCCTCGAGGGTGGGGCCCTGAGCGATTTTGGTGGCTTCACCACCACGAACCTTCAAACCTTTTTGAAGGAAGTCAGGGCTTGGCTTCACTGATGTCAGTGTCCTCAGAACGTTGAGGGTGAGTTTTATTATAATAGATACTCACTGAACAGCAAAATTTAAGATTGAGATGATCAACTATTTGCGTGACAGGGGTTGCAATAGCAAAATCCTGTTCCCAGTTTTGCTGTTTCATTTGGTTTACTGAGGAACTATAATGTACATCTCCCTTCTGCTTTTACTTCTTATCTGTTCCCTTCTCCACTACTGCCAACTCCAGACTTTGTGCCTTCTGTCTCGCTGCACCCTACGCCTGGAATAAGCTTCCTGAGCTCCTACGTCTTGCCCCATCCTTGGCCACCTTTAAATCTAGACTGAAAACCCACCTCTTTAACATTGCTTTTGACTCGTAACCACTTGTAACCACCTGCCTCCACCTACCCTCCTCTCCTCCTTCCTGTACACATTAATTGATTTGATTTGCTTACTTTATTTTTTTGTCTATTAGATTGTAAGCTCTTTGAGCAGGGACTGTCTTTCTTCTATGTTTGTGCAGCGCTGCGTACGTCTTGTAGCACTATAAAAATGCTAAATAGTAGTAGTAGTAGTAGTACTTTTTACTTTTAACCAGGGCTTTATTTGAGTGGGTACTTGGGGGTACTGAGTACCGGCACCTTTTCCATTGTCTGATAAAATTGACCCATGGACCCCAAGTTTTAATGAAAGAGCTCAGGCTCTACACACCAATTCTGCGTTGTCATACATTCTGTGACTGGTTGCAGGAGGCCTGGCTATTGTGGGGTGGGTCTCTCAGTGATCACCCCACCCCTGAAGGGTGGCCTAGCATTTGAGTACTGGCACCTTTTTTGCTAGAAAAAATGCACTGCTTTTAACTGCAATCATCAGATGTAACTGAGTAAAAGTAGTAAAATTTGGCAAAATTATTGCTTCAGTAAAAGTAAAAGTAACAAATGTTATCCTGTACTTCTTTACAAGTAAAAGTAACAAAACTTTTACTTAAGTACAGTAACTAGTTACATTTACTTAGTTACTATACAACACTGACTATAGACCACCTCTAGGTAGGCTTCAGGGGTGGGTAGGGGCTCCAGGGAGGTGACGGAGCTATGGAATTTGTTCTGGGTGAGGGCCTTTGTTGCATGGAAGCAGCTTGAAAGGTTTTTGGGAGATCAGATCCAGGCAGGAGGAAAGATCTGAGGGTAGTTCAAAATGGGGACATGAGTATGGTGGTTGTGATCGGAGATGGGTGTCTTCAAAGCATGGAGGGAGGTTGTGTGATTGGAAGGGTTATCTCCATGGGGGGAGGATGTGATCAGGGGGATGTGATTCGGGGAGATATGTGATAAGAGGTGGATCGTTTCTGAAGGGGGATATGTGATGTGGGTAGCCAGTAAGATGTGGTAAGAAAGCAGCTTTTACTGCACCTTCCTTGCATTTGCCCTGCACTTGTTTGTGAAATAAGGAATACACGTGTGGATTTCAGTCCTGCCCTAGTCCCACCCAAAACACGCTGCCTTCCCATATACACATAGAAACCCGGTTTTTTTTCAATATCTGATTTTACACACGTATGATAGATAGATAGATAGATAGATAGATAGATCTGTAAGTACCGGATTTTACTTGCCAATATCATGAATAGAGCTTCTAAAATGAGGACCTTAATAAACATTAACCTACAAATTAAAGTGTGCATATGATTGACTTGCATACATTAAACAGGTCTAACATTAATATTTTTTAAAATGAATATGTGATATGAATAGAAAAAAAATCAGGGGAAAAGCTAAATTTTCCAAACACAAACTGAATTTGTTTTATCCCCTGTGCATATCTGTGCAGTCTTGTTTAAGCAGATAACTTTATCTGGACAATGCTGACTATTAGTACTATTTGTATAAATTTTGGCTTGGGCCCTGAACAGCTCTTTTCTTCCCACAGTTAACCAGATATATTATGGCCAGATTTGCCTGGCCAAACTTTGCACAGTATTTGGGCAAAGGGGTGTAGATTTTAACACCAAGGCATTTAGGTGTCCTTTTACCAAGCTGCGGTAAAAAGGGCCCTGCCCTAGTGGCAGGGGCTGTTTTTGCCACATGCTGAGGCCTTTTTTACTGCAGCAGGTAAAAAGACCAGAAAAAGACATGGCTGTGTAGTAAGCCATGCGGGGGGGGGGGGGGGGGGGGGGGGGGGGGGGGGAATTTACCGCCACCCATTGAGCTGACAGTATGGGTTCCTGCGCTAACCCAGCGACAACCGGGCAGCGATTACCGCTGGGTAACTCCCTGTGGAAATGTTTTAAAATATTTCTGCTAGCGCCAGAAATGCCACATGCTGTGGGTAGAACTGCCACCAGCACCCACGTTGGGCTGGCGATAACTCCAGATTGGCACATGGTAAGCCTGCGGTGGGCTTACCGCCACTAAGAAAAAGGGCCCTTTATATAGTTTTTGAAAGTTAAGTATTGATCCCCCTGAGTTCAAGAAGGTGGCAGCTCCTTGTGACTCTGGGCAAGTCACTTAACCCTCCATTGTCCCTGGTACAAAATAAGTACCTGAATATATGTAAACCGCTTTGAATGTAGTTGCAAAAAACCTCAGACAGGCGGTACATCACGTCTCATTTTCCTTTCCCCTTTTCAAATCATCCCTTGATCCTAGCATTTGAGCCCTGATTAGCAAGAAACACAGGGACACTTTTACGGCTTCCACCATCTGGTTTGATTTTCTTAGCCTTCCAACAGCACATTCTGTAGTTACTTCACAAGTTACAAGAACAATTTTATTTTCTCATGGGAACTATTGCTTAGACAGGAGTCACTGCAAGAGCAAGGAGCGTGGGATATTTAAGGTTCAGCTGGAAGTTTGCTGAGAACTATTTTGCTCTAATACTAGAAAAGTGCTCTAGAAATTTAAAATAAATGCAAAAGAATGTCTTATGTAAGTAGGTTATAATGGCTAAAGCATCTTTAATAGAAAAATAGAAAATATGTATAATTAAGAGATCTTTCTTTCACACTGAAATCTATAGGATGTTATTGCTACAATTTTAGAAATAGTATAAAATGCAATATATATATAGACAGGGCTTTTTTGTGCCTGTACGCACCGGTACAGTGTACCGGCACCTTTTTTTCCCCGGCAAGTCCTGCTCGCTCCCCTCTTCCCCACGACCCTCTTCTTTAGCGACTCGGCAGTGATTAAGAGAGGCTGCCAGTGTTGGGGCCTTCCCTCTGCGAGTCCTGCCTATGTGGAAACAGGAAGTTGAAACAAAGTAGGCAGGACTTGCAGAGGAAAGACCGCGACGCCGTCAGCCTCTCTTAATCACTGCACTGGTTGATGCTGGCTGGGGTCCGGACTCTCAAGCAGGAAGGCAGGCAGGCAGGGGAGAAGGAGGATGGGTGGGGGGAAGGAAGAATCACTGGACATGGATAGCAGGGGAGGATGGGGAAGGAGAATTGCTGGACGTGGATGAGAGGGGAGGGCAGGGGAGAGAGGAGAATCACTGGACATGGATGGGAAGGAAGGGGAGGGGGAGAGAGGAGAATCGCTGGACATGGATGGGAGGCGAGGGCAGGGAAGAGAGAATCACTGGACATGGATGGGAGGGGAATGCAGGGAAGAGAGGAGAATTGCTGGATAGGAGGGGAGGGCAAGGAAGAGAGAATCACTGGACATGGATAGGAGAGGAGGGCAGGGGAGAGAGGAGAATTGCTGCTCATGAATGAGAGGGGAGGGCAGGGGAGAGAGGAGAATCGCTGGACATGGATGGGAGGGGAGGGCAGGGAAGAGAGAATCGCTGGACATGGATGAGAGTGGAGGGCAGGGGAGAGAGGAGAATCGCTGGACATGGATAGGAGGAGAGGACAGGGGAGAAATGAGAATCGCTGGATATAGATAGGAAGGGAGGGAAGGCGAGAGTGGAGAATCGCTGGACATGGATGAGAGGGGAGGACAGAGAAGAGAGGAGAATTGTTGGACATGGATGGGAGGGGAGAGCAGGGGAGAGAAAATCGCTGAGCATGGATGGGAGGGGAGGGCAGGGAAGAGAGGAGAAATGCTGGAAATGGATGGAGAGGAGAGCAGGAGAGAGAGGAGGATTGCTGGACATGGATGGATGGAGGGGTGGACAGGGGAGAGAGGAGAAATGCTGGACTTGGATGGAGGAGAGGGGAGATAGAATTATTGCTGGATATGGATACAGGGGAGGGAAGACAGAGGAGAAGTGCTGGACATGGATGGAGGGGAGGAAAGAGAAAAGAAGAACATGTACATGGATGGAGATGAGGGAAAGGGAAGAGAGGAAAAAAACTGCACATAGATGGATAAAATAGGCAAAAGTTGGATCCACCTTATACCTTCTCCAGTCAATTCCATGGAGGACCCAGCTTTTACTTTTGGATGTAGGGCAAGAAATGAAGAAGAAAGGAGGAAAGTAAATAAATAAATGGAAAGGAAGCCCTGGAAACGGAGTTAAGAGAATAGATAGAGAGCAGCAGAATCAGAGACTGGGACTAACATGATCAGAAAAACAAAAGAGGGGCATAATCGAATGGGGTGCCCAAGTTTTCCTGAGGGCGTCCTCGCAGGATGTCCCCACAAAGGGGCAGGGAAACCTGTATTATTGAAACAAGATGGGCGTCCATCTTTCGTTTCAATAATATGGACAGGTCGGGGATGGCCAAATCTCAACATTTAGGTTGACCTTAGAGATGATCATCTCTAGAGATTGTCGTCCCCAGTTTTTGATGATAATGGAAACTGAGGACTCCCATCTCAAAAATGACCAAATCCAAGTCATTTGATCATGGGAGGAGCCAGCATTCATAGTGCACTGGTCCCCCTGACATGCTAGGACACCAATCGGGCACCCTAGAGGGCACTGCAGTGGACTAACTGATGCACTAACTGAACGGAAAAGGCATGTAGTGGTCACTAACCACCTCCCACCCCAGTGGCTTACCAAGGGGGGGCGGGGGGCGGTCCGCCCCGAGTGCACGCCACTGGGAAGGGGGTGCCACGTGCCTGTTGGCCAAGTCTGCTCGTTCCCTCCCTGCCGCTCCCTCTGCGCAGAACAGGGAGGGAACGAGTGGACTCAGCCAACAGACGCGTGGCACCACCCCAGCAGGTAAAAATACACCCGGGGGTGTAATGTTGCCGGTGGGGGGTGTAATTTTGCCAGGGGGGGCCCGCACTGCACCCGGGGGGGGGGGGGGGCGCATTGGCGATCCGCCCCAGGTGTCAGGCAGCCTAGGAACGCCACTGTCCCACCCTGAAAAAAACAACTTTAAAAGCTTTTGTCTTTTTAGACTGCGGGTGAAGGATGTCCTTTGCTATGCCTCTGTCCCTCCAGGATGTGGGTGTTTGTGAGAGGAATGTCCATGCCTGGATGTTTCTGTGAGAAGGATGTCCATGCCTGCTATGCCTCTGACAGTCCCTTTATTTATTTATTTGGATTTTTTAACACAAGTAGCAGCAGTGGAATTTGAACTGGCCACCTCTGAATTGCAAGACCACTGCTCTAACCACTAGGCCACTCCTCCCCTCCACTCCATCCCACTCTCTTGAAATTTGGCTGTCCCTGGGGGGGGGGGGGCAGTTGAGGACGTCCAAAATATTTGAAAGAAGGATGTCCAGGCCTTCATTATGCCTCCGCTGACACACACATACCTCCCCCCCCAGGGACCTGCATATTGCCCCCCCACAGGGATGGCCAACTTTCAAGGGCATGGAGTGGCAGAATGGCTAGAGCACTAGTCTTGCAATCCAGAGGTGGCCATTTCAAATCCCACTGCTGCTACTTGTGATTCAAAATCCAAATAAATAAAGGGGGTGTTGGAGGCATAGCAAAGGCATGGATGTCCTTCTCACAGAAACATCCACATTTTGGACGTCCTCAACTGCCATCACAGGGATAGAGGCATAGCGAAGGACATCTTTCACCCATACTCTAAAAAAAAAAAGACAAAAGTTTTTTAAGTTGTTTTTTTTTCGGGGTGGGAGGTGGTTAGTGACCACTGGGGGAGTCAGGGGAGGTCATCCCCGATTCCCTCCGGTGGTCACCTGGTCATTTAGGGCACATTTTTGTGGCTTGGTCGTAAAAAAAAAGGACCAAGTAAAGTCGGCCAAGTGTTCGTCAGGGATGCCCTTCTTTTTTCCATTATCGCTTGAGGACGCCCATCTGTTAGGCACGCCCCAGTCCCGCCTTTACTACGCCCCCGGGAACTTTGGTCATTCCCGTGATGGGAAGCAGTTGGGGATGCCCAAAATCGGCTTTCGATTATGCCAATTTGGGTGACCCTGAGAGAAGGACGCCCATCTCCCAATTTGTGTCGAAAGATGGGCGCCCTTCTTTATCAAAAATAAGCCTGAAAGTCACCAGACAACAAAGGTAGAAAAAATCATTTTATTTTCATTTTAGTGTTTGGAATATATCCAATTTGAGAATTTACATCTGCTGTCTTATTTTGCACTGGGTCTACTGGAGCTGTAACAGCTTACAAAAATTATTTATGTTTAACTCATTTTTATTGATGAAGAACAGAACGAATACCATACAAACAGCAGTTATACAAACAGTTCCATCTGCATCATATGCTTTACTATTAACCCCCTCAAGACCCCCCCCCCCCCCCAACCCTTCTTCTAACAGTCTACTTCTTCTGGAGTTATGCAAGCTCATGTAAAATAAGTCTGATGTATGAAGTGTACTAATAATGAATGATGAAAAGCTGACATTGCAAAGTAGCATCTTCTCTCAATTGAAAACCTAGTAACACCAAAGTTCCCAGACAGCATTATTTTTTCTCCTATACTGGTATAATATTTTCAATGATGCATGTTTATATGTGCCATGGTTGGTATAAGGAGTGCGGCTAATGTGGGTGTGGCTATTATACGAGCAGGGCCATAGGTGGTGACCCCGCCCATACCAGTACCTTTTTTCCTACAAAAAAAAGCACCATATATATATAGAGAGAGAGAGAGATGAAGATAGGTATAGATATAGACATAGATATAGATATATAAGAATTGATATGTTGCTAGTAAATTTACCTTACAATTTGTCCATGCAGAATCAGCAGCATTGATGCTGAAACCACTTCCTCAATTAAATATTTCCTTTTCATGCAATAAAGATTAAATTTTCTTATGCTTAGTCAGGGCCTGCACAAGTAGATTAGTTGCTTAAGTAGATTTTTTTCAGTCAGCCTAAAGTACCGGTTTACATTCCTAAAATGCAGAAACTTTCCTGCATAACACCCAGTCACACTGGGTGACCTTTCAGGGGCATGTACTAAGATGTAGGCATACACTTTACTTGGCATTTTCTGGGGTCGCTTCAATAGACAAGTTTCCAATAGGTACAGTACATTGCATTAAAATAAAGATGATTTTTTTTTCTGCTGATCTCACAATTAAACTCTGAGATTTGTTATCAGAAGTTGCAGTAAAACAGTAACAAACAGTAGCTGGGTTTCAAAAAGGTTTTGAAATGTTTCTGGATGAGAAGCCCATATACTGTTATTAACCAGGTAGACTTGGGGGAAAGCCACAGCTATCCCTGGGAAAAAAAACAAAATGGAATTTTGCTACATTTTTGGAATCTGATGGCTATTGTTGAAAACAAAATACCATGCTTGATGGACTTTTGATCTGACCTAGTATGCCAATTATATGTTCATTTGTTCAGTAAGAAAGCAATTTTATAAGTGGGTGCCTCTGTTTAGGCATCCCAATGCCACATAGTGAGAGCCTATGCTATAATGGCATCTAAGTGCCCAGAATCTCTTCTAGAATGGAAGTGTAACCTAGCATCAGCTATAAAACCTTTCCTTAAACTGATATGCATAAAGGGGGCACATAACTGGTGTGGAGGAGTAGAGGAGTAACCTAGTGATTAGTGCAGCAGACTCCAGTGGCGTTCCTGGGGGGGCTGGCACCTGGGGAGGATCGCCGATGCGCCCGGCCCCCCTGGATGCAGCGCCCCCCCCCCCCCGATGCAGTGCGGACCCCCCCCCCCCGGCGAAAGGACACCCCCGCGAAGGAACCCCCCCCCGGGTGCACGCTGCCAGGGGGGTGCCGTGCGCGCCTGTCCTCCGTTGTTCCATGCTTCTTCTCTGCCCCGGAACAGGAAGTAACCTGTTCCGGGGCAGAGAAGAAGCATGGAACAACGGAAGACAGGCGCGCGCGGCACCCCCCCAGCGGCGTGCACCCGGGGCGGACGCACCCACCGCCCCCCCTAGGAACGCCACTGGCGGACTCTGATCCTGGGGAACTGGGTTTAATTCCCACTGCAGCTCCTTGTGACTCTGGGCAAATCACTTAACCCTCCATTGTCCCAGGTACAAAAAAGTACCTGTACATAACATATGTAAACCACTTTGAATGTAGTTGGAAAAACCTCAGAAAGGCAGTATATAAGTCCCATTTCCATTCCCCCTTTATGCACATCAATGTAAGGAACCTAGTTACAGAATTGCCCTTTAAATTCTAAAAAAACCCCTGTTGTAGCCTTCAATGTTCCTAATAATGTCATGCATCTTTTAGTATTTCTCAGCTTGCCATTTTCTTGTAGGTAATAAAGGATGCATCCTGTTCACCTGGACATTAACCCCCGGATTCTATATGTGGTGCCTGTAAATCTGCGCAGAAACTGAGTGCATTCTATAACAATGCGCGTAACTTAATCGATTAGTTAATCAGCATTGTTAAATTGAATGTTAATCAATTGAAAGCACTAATTGACATTAATTGAGATTTACAAGCACAACTTGCTAAGTGTATTCTATAACATGGTGTGTCTAAATTCTAAGAAGCATAGTTGAAAAGGGGGTGTGGGTATGGGCGGGGGCACGAACGTTTCTAAAATCTATGCGTATTATTATAAAATACACCTGATCTGTGCCTATTTGGACATCGGGATTTATGCCAAGTAAAATGTGGCCTAAATGAATGTGATCAAATTTGGTCACATGGGGAGTCGCTCAGCGTATTCTACATGTCACGCAGAAATGTAAGTCTATTCTATGAAATTTAGGTGTATTTAGAGAATACGCCTAGGCATACTTTTTTTCCGCGTGGCTTTTTTAGGGACTCCCTTCTTTTTTCCATTATCGCTTGAGGACACCCATCTGTTAGGAAGCTAGCCCTAACTCCATTTCTTTATTTTACTTATCCCTCTGAAGTGCAATACAGCCATATCTATCATTCCACTGGGACCCTGTTTAACCAAATTTGGGTTATTTGAAAACCATATTTTGCTTGGTAGACCATCAGGCTTATTTTTGAAAGAGAAGGACGCCCATCTTTCAACACAAATCGGAAAATGGGCGTCCTTCTCACAGGGTCGTCCAAATCAGTATAATCAAAAGCTGATTTTGGATGTTCCCAACTACTTTCCATCACGGGGATGGCCAAAATTCATGGGGGCATGTTGGAGGCATAGTGAAGGCGGGTCTTGGGCGTGCCTAACACATGGATGTCCTCAACCCATAATGGAAAAAAAAGGGTGTCCCTGACGAGCACTTGGACGACTTTACCTGGTCTTGTTTTTCTTATGACCAAGGCACAAAAAGGTGCCCGAAATGAACAGATGACCACCAGAGAGAATCGGGGATGACCTGCCCTTACTCCCCCAGTGGTCACTAACCCCCTTCCACCCTCAAAAAATATCTTTAGAAATATTTTATGCCAGCCTCTATGCCAGCGTCAAATGTCATACTCAGGTCCATCACAGCAGTATGCAGGTCCCTGAAGCAGTTTTAGTGGGTGCAGTGCACTTCAGGCAGGTAGACCCAGGCCTATCCCCCCTACCTGTTACACTTGTGGTGGTAAATGTGAGCCCTCCAAAACCCACCACAAACCCACTGTACCCACATCTAGGTGCCCCCCTTCACCCATAAGGGCTATAGTAGTGGTGTTTAGTTGTGGGTAGTACGTTTCGGGGGAGGGTTTGGGGGGCTCAGCACACAAGGTAAGGGAGCTATGTACCTGGGAGCAATTTCTGAAGTCCACTACAGTGCCTCCTAGGGTGCCCGGTTGGTGTCCTGGCATGTCAGGGGGACCAGTGCACTATCAATGCTGGTTCCTCCCATGACCAAAGGGCTTGCATTTGGTCGTTTCTGAGATGGGCGTCCTTGGTTTCCATTATCACCGAAAATCAGAAACGACCAAGTCTAGGGATGACCATCTCTAAGGACAACCTAAATTTCAAGATTTGGGAGTCCCCAACTGTATTATCGGAATGAAAGATGGACGTCCATCTTGTTTCGATAATATGGGTTTCCCCGCCCCTCCATCAGGACATTTTGTGAGGATGTCCTCAGCAAAACTTGGGCGTCCCTTTCGATTATGCCCCTCCATAGCAAATGTTTCCTTACTCTTGCAGCAGCTGAAATTGTGTAAAAGGTGATTTGCTAAATTATGGTTCTTTTATGATATAGAAAAGCTCTTGGCTGAAAAGAAGAAATCCATGCAAAACTGGGAAAATATGTGGGGTCCTTGCATGCTCTAGATTTGTGAATCAGAGAGTGTGAGCCCTGATTGAGATATTTATTGTGCATTTATGGGGAGTGGGGGAAGGGGTGTTCTTTACACAAAATGTATGTCCTTCACCATCTGTAGGGCAGAAGAGATGGAGACAGAATAGGAAGTTGTTGGAGTAGAATACAATGGGGGAGCAGCATCCCAGAGAGTTTGCAATATATCCCAGTATTTCAGTTAACACTCTCTTTTAGTTGAATGATATGTAACTTGTGATGACACAGTTGATCATATTTTGATGTTAGCAGCAATTGTGTGGTTGACCTACTTTGACAGTACTTTCAGAAGCTTTACTTATAGGCTCCCAACTTTGCAGGTGGGGGAGGCTAAACATTTTCAAACTACAATCAAGCACCTTGTAAACAGCAGTTCGTAAAATTTCCATGAAAACACTTGACCGATAATCATCTTCCTACTGGAGGGCTAGGTACTAAATTATATTATATATGCTCCATTTGTAAACAATTATGAGTAACAAAACACTATGTGAGAAAGTGTATCATGCCTGTCTGTGTACATTGTTGTGTCTAGCTGTAAAAAATATAGTTTGTGGCTAGATGTCTTATTACGTTTCCTCAGCAAAGCAACCACTTCATGATTGACTGAGATCCCTTGACCTTTGCTTTTGTAAAAACAGTACAGTAGATGAAACTGAATTATGTTGTTATATTTTCTGAAAGTAGACGTGAGTGTCAGTTGTACCAAGGGTTTTTGTATATTGTGAGTCTGTGGGAACATTACTCACTACATCCAGCCCTAAATTATATATAACTCAGGGTTTGAATTGTTTTGTTTTGTTTTTTTTGTTAGTTTTTCTTTTTTTCAGAAAGTGGTTACCTACAATCTTCCCATGAACTGGAGCAAATATACTATAATTTCATGTACTATCTGACAATGCCAGTTGAAGGGGGTTATAGATTGTTGTGCTTACATCTTTGATTAGATTATTTAAAGTCAGAAAATGTACTTTCTGTTAGAACCCTTCATTGTAAAGATATGTTGATATTCAAAACACTGTAGTTATTTAATTACAGCAGTTAACCAGCTAAGGAACTATTTTTAAAACTTGTGGGTCAGCCAAAAGATAACATTTTGCTGAACATCTCAAATCTGGACAAATGTTACTTGTTTAAAAATAGATGGAGTCAGAAGCATGGCAGAAGTGAGTTTTTACTTTAGTGGTATAACAGTGATAGTCAACCTCTATCTGGTTAAAGTTATGCAGGTCCTAGCTGCAGTTATTACAAGCCTAAAATATATTAATAAGTTATGTAGATCTCTTTAAGTCACGGCTCTGAGATATCTTGAAATCTAATTGAAAATCTTCTTAAAGTTACTTGGGTAACTTATCTGGATACCTTTAAATAGATTAAGCTTCACCAAATGTTGGTCGTACTGTTTTCTTAAAGGGAGTCCCAGGATATTTGTCTATTTATTGCTTCATTTATTTATCTATTTTTTTATTTTCTTAAAATATTAGTAATTTGTCAATCACATACAATCCTAGACAGATCACAATAAACACCATAATAGTAATTTATTATACATGACTAGTGCAAAATGGTTCTCAAGCCAGTTATTACCTGCCTAAATAAACAAATATGTCATAGAACGTAAAAATGCATGAAATTTAAACCCTGCCATCTCTAGTTTTGCATTTGCTGAAGACTTCACAAGCAAAGTGATTAACATTGCTAATCAATTTGATAACTTAAAATTACCTGTAGAGAAGTCTTGTCCATTATCTGTTATTGATCAATAGTCCTATTTTTAGAACGCATCAGCTGACAAGCGAGTATGTTTTTTTTCTCATATTAATAACAGCTATTGAAAGTTGGATATTTGTAATCCATTGGTAGTAAAAACCTCAAGAGACTTTTCAGTGCCTTTATTTGCTAACATCACAAACAAATGTTTTGATGCAGGAATGGTTCCAACTGGATTGAAGAAAGCTGTACTTAAGCCCATCCTAAAAATTATATACGAATGTAGCAAAACAATTATAGGCCTAATTCCTTTTTACCTTTTTTGGCATAAGAAGGAAAAATAGTTCATGATCAGTTAATTGATTTAAAAAAAAAAAACCATTAAATCATGGAACCTAATCAGTTTGGTTCCAAAAAAATCATAATATGGAGACACTATCACTTTCCTTGTTTGATGTGGTCAGAACAGGCTTTGATAGAGGTCGATGCTTTTTTTTTTTTTATCGCATTGGACATCTCTGGTGCATTCGATACTATTGGCCACACTATTCTAATCAATACATTACAATCAATTGCCCTGAGTGGAGTTGTTCTGAGTTGGTTTTCTTCATTTCTGATCTGCCGAAGAAGGGCTACCTTCGAAAGCTAATCAAACAATACATTAAGTTAGTCCAATAAAAAAAGGTATCATCTTATTTTCTTTTCTATGTTTTAATTTATTCTGTTTCTATTGATTACCTTCATTTCTTCAAAATTCACAATTTTGTGTAATTCAGAATTTTGATAAATCTATGTTACTATTTCAACAGGAGCTCACCAGGGATTATGTTTGTCAATTGTTTTACTTAACATCCTTCTTTTACCGCTTTATAGATTGTTGAACTGTTTAAATGTACAGTTCAGAATATGTGTGGATGATATCTAGTTTCTGCTTCCAATCGATGAGTCTATTACAGTGACTCTTGAGAAACTAAGATTATATATGCAGTTAATATAACAATGAATGAAGGCCAATCATCTGACTATCGCCAAAAGCAGATTCTGATTTTGTCTGGCTATCTGTGTCCTGATATGCCAGACATATTTGTATTTCAGACTGATTCTATTCCTGTTGTTAACAAAATTTGTAATCTAGTGGTGATTATGGACTCATCATTGACCATGAAATTTCATATTCAGAAAATTATCAATGATGTTATATTCAAGTCTATTAGAGCAACATTCAGGTTCCTGAAGTAGTGTAGTGGTGGGTACAGAGCATGGTAGGCAGGTGGACCCAGGCCCATATTTCCCCCTACCTGTTCATATAGGTGCCCCTTCACCTATAAGGGCTATTGTAGTGGTATAAAGATGGGGTAGTATGTTTTGGGGTGGTCAACAGACAAGATAAGGGAGCAACGATGAGATGTGTACCTGGGAGCATTTATTTGAAGTCCAGTTCAGTGCCCCCTAGGGTGACCCATTGCTCTCCTGGGATGTCTGTGTGGCCAGTCTACTAAAACTGTTGGCTCCTCCTACATCCCAATGGTTTGAGTTTGTGCATTTTTCACTTGGACTTTTTTTTTTCAAAAATGGACCAAAGAGATAAACGCAGACAGCTCAAAAACATCTAGGAAATATCCATTTAAAAAAAAAAGAGAGAAACTTCCTGTTTTGAAAATGGCTCTATCCCCCCCTTGAATTTTGGATGTGTTTAGCAAAACATCCAAAGTTGGACTTAGACATCATATCAAAAATGCCCCTCTAAAAGATGTGCTAAAACAGCATAATTTTTGAACTGTCGGCCAAAGCATGGATGAGCAGGCTAAAAAGTCTATGACTTTGCCATGTTTATAGATAATCTCATTCCACTTGGGACATAAACATAAATAGTAATAACAAATAAAGCTGTACAATTCCAAGTGGCTGCTGAGAAAACAGCAAAAAAAACTCTGGGGAAGGTTTTTTTTTTTTTTTTTGCCTCACCCTGTATATATGTCAAAGGAACAGGACTATAACTTCTGCAGAATCAGCAAACACAACAAGGAACACAAAGGTCATCCAAGGGAAGAGGAACAACTGATAGTGCAAACATAATATGTTATTAAAGAAGAACCTGACTTGCCAAGTTTGTTTTTAATCTGTTTTGTCTTTTGTAGGCAGATTATTTGCAACTGTGTGTTTATTTTTGTTCCTATTGAAGAACCAATGGTAATTGTGTATATGTTGTTGTTGTTGTTATTATTATTATTATTATTATTTTTTTTTTTATGGCTTTATCTTTTGCATCTTTATTTTTATGCAAGATTTTAATTTATACTTTGTTATGTATTTATAGACCCTTGATGATGGCTACCACCAAAACATGGCCAAGTCAAATCCTTCTTCAATAAAATATTACATTGCACTATTGGTTATTCCTCTTCCCTTAGACCACCTTTGCTGCTCTTTGTGGTGTCACCCTAAGTGCTATTTTGTAAATACCCAACTATTGTGCACAGTGCGTATTTGCAAGGTGGATGTACACAGGGGCAGAGCATGGTTGAGACATAGGCAGGGCTCCCACTTATTTTATTTATTTATTTGACATTTATACCCCACATTATACTGTAGTCAATCGTTTCAATGTGGCTTTCAGTAAAGGTGTAAGGAGATGGATAGGAGACCTGATAGTTTGTGTCTAGCAATGTTTGGTGATTCAACTAGGTATTAGTTACATATTGATAACCTTTATATATTGATACATATTGCTAACGCTCATTTGGGTGAGGCATCCTGGTTGTTTGGGTTAGGGTTGTTTGGTTCACTGGTTTGTTTATTTGGTCTCTTTGTGGAAGTGTTTTTTTGAAGAGGAAGGCTTTTAGATGTTTCCAGAATTTTACAGTCATGCATTTTATATCTTTTGGTAGTGAGTTCCAGAGTTGTGTGCCTCACTAGGTAAAACTTGCTGCATACGAGGTTCCGTATTTGATTCCCTGATACAGTGGGAAGTGAAGAGTCAGATACTTACTGCTGTCTTGTGTTGAATCATTTACAGTATTTTGTAAGTTATAACTTATACTTACAACTGATAAAATACTATAAATTATGTCCATTCCTATTGCATTAAGCTGCCTACACTTATGCCAGCTCTATTTATTTAGATTTTGCTCACACCTTTTTCAGTAGTAGCTCAAGGTGAGTTACATTCAGGTATGCTGGATATTTCTCTGTCCAAGGGGGCTCACAATCTAAGTTTGTACCTGAAGCAATGGAGAGTTAAGGGACTTGCCCAAGATCACAAGGAGCAGCAGCAGGATTTGAACTGGCTACCTCCAGATTGCAAGACCAGTGCTCTAACCACTAGGCCACTTCTCCACTCTATGGCTGGTGTAAGTCTGGGTACCTAAATATTAGGCACACTGATATTGGGTTATGCTAGGATTCTATAAAGGAACCTAGGTTCTATTATTGTATAGGCTCCCTCTGACTACCCTCAGTGCACCTAAATGGAGGTACCCAGTTATAAAAGTGTCCCTTACATGTTCATGTAGCTTGGCCAGTAAAGGCAAACTTGATATGGGGCAATGGGTAGCAGTCCAAAATAGGTTTTTCATAGCAGAACAAACACTGGTCTGCTATAATGATGGAAGCAATATTTCTCAAGTCAGGGACAATACACAATCAGTTGAAAATATGCAGCAGTAAAAACTGCAATTGCAGTTCTAGGGTAGAAATAGTAGCATTCAATTCACATAAAATCGTAATGATTGCCTTACTTATTGGATAAAATACAACCCAATGAGCCCATAACACTGGTTTTGAAGTGTAGTAATATTACTCTCATCTGAAATGATAGTAGCCGAACAGGTACAAATGTTGTTAACTTTTGGTATAAAATTAGACAGCAAGTTGGACATTGAGGGGTCTTTTACTAAGGTGCGCTGAAAAATGGCCTGCGATAGTGTAGGCGCAGGTTTTGGGCGCGCGCAGAATCATTTTTCAGTGCACCTGTAAAAAAGGCCTTTTTTAACTTTTTTCCAAAAATGGATGTGCAGCAAATGAATATTGCCATGCGTCCATTTTGGGTCTGAGACCTTACCAGCAGCCATTGACCTAGCAGTAAGGTCTCATGCAGTAACCGGGCCGTAATGACTTATGTGCACCAAATGCAACTTGGTGCGTGTCCGATACGCGCCACATAAAGTAAAAATTATTTTTTGGCCGCATGTATTGGACGCGCGGCAAAAATGAAATTACTGCAAGAGCCAAGCGGTAACTCCATTTTGGCGTGCTTTGGAGTGCATAGATGCTTATGCGGCTTAGTAAAAGGGCCCCTGAAGGACAAGATCATTTCCAGTAAAGTGACCTTGAACCAGATTTTGCACACTGAGATAAGGCTCACAAGAATGATCCAACGTAGTCTGGAACCTTTGTGTATAGTACATCTGCTTAGCAAAACAATGAGTGATTTATACTGTTTCAAAAGAACAATAAAAGTGCCTTTATCAGATGAAACATGACAGCAACATAATTTTTGTTCAGCTTTACACGGCTCCCTCTTCTTCAGGGTAATCATATAAGAATGCCATGAGCTAATGTTCTCTATCTACAATCAGGGTCTCAAAGCTTGTGTTCCTTACATTAATCAAAGAATTTCAACCTTTAGTACTATGAAGTCTTATTTACCCTGAAGATAGTTTACAAGAGTATTATTATTGACTAACATAAAATATTATACCATAACTGGTCAACAGTTTAATCTATCTACACATGACACTAAAGGATATTAAAAGGTGTTCAGTTCACAGTACAGGTGTAATCAGCACCTATGTCAACTAGGCCAGAAGGGAAAAAGACTAGATCTGGCCCTTCTTTTGTTTAGGCTGAATCAATATTTGAGAAACCCCTATGAGGACACTGATACATTTTTTAAATTATTTATCACAGTTGAGGGCATGCCTTACTAAAATAGTGTTTGAGATAGCAATGTTAAAAGTATAAAGATAATATAACATTGCCTTATCCTTATATAATCAAATCCTCTTCCCCACAATCTCGACACACCAATACCAAATTATGGGAAATGATCCCTATACTCCAGTCCCAGTCCAACAAAATATCTGTAACCTTATCCCCAAAATGGCAAGTATAAAAGTCATTCATACCTATTAGGAGAGCAGTGTGAGATATATACATGTTAAAGTCCCCTAAAACTATTAATTGAAACTTAATATTCAAAGCTGCTAATTTTCAAGAAATGATGACAATTGAGTAGAACAACACACAGTCCCCATGCCTTACCTATCCTTGGAAATAACTCCAATTCAGAAACAAAGCTCACCTTAACACTTTTGAATTCCAACTTCTCTTTAGCTAAATTCAGTGCCTCTCTTCCTTTTCCAGGCACATGCAGTTAATAAAGGGCTCCTTTTACTAAGCAGCGGTAAGCCCAACATGGGCTTACTGCTCATTATAACGGAAGTACCACCAGGCTACCGCAGCAGTCCGGTGGTACTTCCCATCCCTAACGTGCCGTCATTTCTGGTGCTACAAAAATTTATTTATTTTTGTAGCGCTGGATTGTACCTGGCGGTAATCGGGCAGTAAGGGCTCTCCCCCCCCCCCGACCGAAATGGCCGTGCGGCAAGTGCTTTACTTGCCGCCCGGCATTTCCTGCAGGAAAGCGAGACCTTCCCTTTTACCAGCTGTGGTAAAAGGGGGCCTCAGAGCACGTATAAAACACGCGCTGATGCCAGCACCGGCCCCCTTTTGCAGCAGCTTGGTAAAAGGGCCCCGAAGTGTCTCATACACTACAAAGCTGGTGTAAGAATACTGAATCACTCTGTGAGAGCATGTTTCACTGAGGGCGGTATAGAAAGTTTAAATAAACCATAAACAGACGTTCAAATATTTGAAAGGTATTAATCCGCAAACAAACATTTTCCAGAGACGGGAAGGTGGTAGAACTAGAGGAAATGAATTGAGGTTGAAAGGGGGCTGACTCAGGAATAATGTCAGGAAGTATTTTTTCACAGAGAGGGTGGTAGATACCTAGAATGCCCTCCCACTGGAGCTGGTGTAGATGCAGATGGTAACGGAATTCAAAAATGCATGGGATAAGCCCAAAGGAATTCTGTCTAACACAGAAAAAAAAATAAGTAAAAATAAAATAGTCACAATTAATACCATTTATTAAATTTAGATATTAGGTATGTATCATATGACAAAGAATAAAGTGGTTGCTCAAAGCATATACTAACCACAATTGCTCAACTGCAAAACACTATGCACAACTTTGTGCAAAAACACACTCAGAACCTTACTGTACCATAAATATTATACTGGGCAGACCCTAATACACCTTAGAATAATGTCTGTACCTTTCTGCTACATTTTCTTGCTCTGGGGTAACTCAGGTGTCCATTTTCTTAAATCAAACTTATATCAAACTGTCCTATTATTTCTATAATCACAAGAAATTTACTTCCCTCCTCCATTTGGCAATTATGAATTTTTACATTTTGTAATACAGAAATATTTAACTGCACAAAATAGGTGCAACAAAACTAAGGTTTGTTTCAAGTTCTGCCAACCAGCTGTAGATCCCAAACTAGGAAACAATTCCACCGTTATCAAACGAATGTCCCTTCATCTCTCAAACCCCCATGAAAGAAAACTGAACTGGTCGCTTTCTGTGAAATTATTTATGTGTGCATGTGTGTGCTCTCCTCACTTTGTACAAATTTTATCCTTCGCCTGAACTGAGCCACCCATGTTGCGCTTTTCCTTCACTTCAAAAGCGGCTGACGCAAAATGAGGTCCCGCGACCTCTCGGGATTTTGGCGGGAGTAGGCATGGTGTACTCATGGGTGGCGGGCTGCAATACTCCATGTCCTTTGCCCTGCTAGATCGATGGGCACCTTCTCCGACCACCGTTCATCCACAACTGAGCCTGGAGCTTCAGCTTCGCACTGCACTGCTGGTGCACCTCCTCCAGCTACAGTCCGTCTGTTAATCATCTCTCTGCCACCCCTCTCCTCTCCCTCCAATCACTACCGATCAAGGGAGCAGTGGAGCACTCAGCAGGACTCGATGCCAGCCCAGAAGTGAGTCACGCAGCCCGTGCAGGGGAAGGAGAGTGAGTCACGCAGCCCATGCAGGGGAGGGAGAGAGCGAGGAGAAACCACTGCGGAGCGCTGTAAAAAAAAAAAAGAGAGCGGACTGGATGGGGAGGCTTAGCCTCCCCAAGCCTCTTATACCAGGCGCCTATGGTAGCAGTCGAATGAGCATTTGATAAACAAAAAAAATTGTAAAAAATTGAAACAATATGGGATTGTGGGCTAATTGAATGTAGTTCCATTATGATTTTTGACATTAAGTTTAAATAAGAATGATCAAACCAATCAGATATTTAAACAACAGATCCATTGATGTTAACGTCTTTTGAACAATCATTGAAATGTTCACACAGTTTCATTAAATTCATGAATGGTCAGAATGTGTTAAAATAAAGAATAAAAACAATGTTAATTCAACGTCATTCCAAAGATTCAACCGTAAATAAGACATGTTCTGAAAGAAAAAGAAGAATCATGACAATAAGCAGTGCTTTTTTTGTAGAAAAAAAGGTGCCGGTACTCATTGTGGGCGGGGTCACCACACATGGCACCGCCCCTATTATAGCCACACCCACATTAGCCACACCCCTTTTACCAGCCATGGCGCATATAAACAGACATCATTGAAAATATTATACTAGTATAGGAGAAAAAATAATGTGATTTTTTTTCATTATAAATAATTTCTGTAAGCTCTTACAGCTCCGGTATACCCAGTGCAAAATAAGACAAATTCCAAACACTAAAATGAAAATAAAATGATTTTTTCTACCTTTGTTGTCTGGTGACTTTGTTTTTCTATCCATATTGGTCCCAGTCTCTGATTCTGCTGCTCTCTATCTGTTCTCTTAACTCCGTTTCCAGGGCTTTCTTTCCATTTATTTCTTTACTTTCCTCCTTTCTTCTTCTTTTGTTGCCCTGCATCCATAAGTAAAAGCTGGGTCCTCCTCCATGGAATTGACTGGAGGAGGTATAACATGGATCCAGCTTTTGCCTATTTTCTCCATCCATGTGCAGTTTTTCTCCTCTTCCCTTTCCCTCATCTCCATCCATGTGCATCTTCTTTTTTCTTTCCTCCCCTCCATTCATGTCCAGCACTTCTCCTCTCTCTTCCCCTCCATCCATGTCCAGCATTTCTCATCTCTCTTCCCTCCTCTATATCCATATAAAGCAATAATTCTCTCTCCCCTCTCCTCCATCCAAGTCAGCATTTCTCCTCTCTCCTAGCCAACTCCTCCATCCATGTCCAGCAATTCTCCTCTATCTCCTGCTCTCCTCTCCATCCATTTCTAGCATTTCTCCTCTCTCTCCTCTCATCCATGTCCAGCAATTCTCTCTTCCCTGTCCAGCGATTCTCCTCTCTCCCCTCCATGTCCAGCAATTCTCTCTTCCCTGTCCTCCCCTCCCCGTCCAGCAATTCTCCTCTCTCCCCTCCATGTCCAGCAATTCTATCTTGCCTGCCCTCCCCTCCATGATCAGCAATTATCTCATCCCTGCCCTCCCATCAATGTCCAGCAATTCTCTCTCCCCTGCCCTTCCCTCCCATCCCATGTCCAGCAATTCTCTCTCCCCTGCCCTTCCCTCCCATGTCCAGCAATTCTCTCTCCCCTGCCCTTCACATGTCCAGCAATTCTCTCTCCCTTGCCCTTCCCTCCCAGCCCATCCAATGTCCAGCAATTCTCTCTCCCCTGCCCTTCCCATGTCCAGCAATTCTCTCTCCCTTGCCCTTCCCTCCCATCCCATTGATTTCCAGCAATTCTCTCTCCCCTGCCCTTCCCTCCCATCCCATTGATTTCCAGCAATTCTCTCTCCCCTGCCCTTCCCTCCCATCCCATGTCCAATTCTCTCTCCCCTGCCCTTCCCATGTCCAGCAATTCTCTCTCCCCTGCCCTTCCCTCCCATCCCATGTCCAGCAATTCTCTCTCCCCTGCCCTTCCCTCCCATCCCATTGATTTCCATCAATTCTCTCTCCCCTGCCCTTCCCTCCCATCCCATGTCCAGCAATTCTCTCTACCCTGCCCTTCCCATGTCCAGCAATTCTCTCTCCCTTGCCCTTCCCTCCCATCCCATCCTATGTCCAGCAATTCTCTCTCCCCTGCCCTTCCCTTCCATTATTTCCAGCGATTCTCCGCCTCTCCCCTGCCCTCCCATCGACATGCAGCGATTTTTCTGTCCCTCCCCTGCCCTCACCTCTCTCATATCCAGCAATTCTTCGTCCCTCAGCGTCCTCCTTCACTGCCTGCCAGCCAGCGTCGGACTCAGAAGCGAACGGTGCAGGCAGCGATTGGCTGGCAGCGTCGTAGCTTCCCTTTGCATGTCCCGCCTACAACTTCCTGTTTACGCATAGGCGGGACTTGCAGAGGGAAGCTACGACGCTGCCAGCCAATCGCTGCCTGCACCGTTCGCTTCTGAGTCCGACTGGCTGGCAGGCAGTGAAGGAGGACCCTGGGGGACGAAGAATCGCTGGATATGAGAGAGGTGAGGGCAGGGGAGGGACGGAAAAATCGCTGCACGTCGATGGGAGGGCAGGAGAGAGGTGGAGAATCGCTGGAAGTAATGGGAGGGGAGGGGAGAGGAGGAGGAGAAAAAGGTGCCGGTACGCCGTACCGTTGCGTACCGGCACAAAAAAAGCACTGACAATAAGTAATAATGAAGATTGACGCAAATCAGAACCAATAAATTTGAAATGACATTGTGATGTTCTGATTGTTCTACCGTACAATCTAAAGGATATAAATACCGCGATGTCCTAGATATCCGGTGTTTGAAGCTCTGTTGAGCCAACTGCCAACAGGTTAAAAAGTGAGTAAAAAAGACTGTTGATTCTTATTATTGTGGAAGGAATATAAAGATTATATATTAGAGATAAGACGAAAAACGTTGTAAAGCTGCCAGTCTTGTTTCCTCATCAATAATGTGACATTTATCATTTAGTTATACTTGGAGGGGCATAATCGAACGGCGCCAGCCAAATAGATGGCCGGCCATCTTCGAGGCCGGCTCTGCAAAGGGACGGAGCCAACCGTATTTTCAAAATAGGGTTGGGGCCGGTTAAATCTCAACATTTAGGTCAAATGTTAAGATCGCTGGGTTTAGAGATGGCCGGCTTCGGTTTTCAGCCATAATAGAAACTGGGCCCGGCCATCTGAAACCCAGCGAAATGCAAGGCATTTGGTCGTGGGAGGAGCCAGCATTTGTAGTGCACTGGCCCCCCTGACATGCCAGGACACCAACCGGGCACCCTAGGGGGTACTTCTAGAAATAAAAAAATAAAAATAGCTCCCAGGTGCATAGCTCCCTTACCTTGGGTACTGAGACCCCAAATCCCCCCCAAACCCACTCCCCACAACTGTACACCACTACCATAGCCCTAAGGGGTGAAGGGGGGCACCTACATGTAGGTACAGTAGGTTTTGGGGGGGTTGTAGGGCTCACATTTACCACCACAAGTGTAACAGGTGGGGGGGATGGATCTGGGTCCACATGCCTGAAGTGCCCTGCACCCACTAAAAACTGCTCCAGGGACCTGCATACTGCTGTCATGGAGCTGGGTATGACATTTGAGGCTGGCATAGAGGCTGGCAAAAAATGTATTTAAATTTTTTGGGGGTAGGAGGGGTTTGGTGACCACTGGGGAGTAAGGGGAGGTGATCCCCGATTCCCTCCGGTGGTCATCTGGTCAGTTCGGGCACATTTTTGAGGCTTGGTCGTGAACAAAATGGGCCCAAGTAAAGTCAGCCAAGTGCTCGTCAGGAGCAACCTTCTTTTTTCCATTATCGGCCGAGGCTGGCCATCTATTAACCATGCCCCCGTCCTGCCTTCAGTACACTGCTTTGGCCGGCCCTGTGATGGAAAGCAGTTGAAGCCGGCCAAAATCGTCTTTTGATTATACCAATTTGGCCGGCATTAGGAGAAGGCCAGCCATCTCCCGATTTGTGTCGGAAGATGGCCTGTCTTCTCCTTTGAAAATAAGCAGGAAAGACACCTTTTTGGACTTCTCACATACAGTAGGTTGGTACCCTGTTATAAAATCAGGCTTATCAAGCAAAACCTAAGAACAAGACTTGAGGATCCCCATAAATGGGACTGAGAACCACTGTCCCAATTCTGTGTAAGGTCAAGCAATGAACGTTAAGGTTACTCACATGTTTCAGTTCATTAGCAAATAACAGAACACACAGTGGATGTGAGCACTGAGAACCAACCCTTCTCAGTATGAGGGATCACCACTTCAGATTATGCTTAGGTTTTATTTTTTTTTCTTACATTTTCAAACCATTAATTTCTAATGAAAAGTTACATTCTTGTTTTTCAGTCCTTATCTAAAGAGGGACGGATTCATTTATTTAGTAACAACTGTTAAAATTAAGAAGGAATTAGCAAGTGAGAAAAGATATAGCCAGAAAAGATGAATAATTCTGGACAAAAGTGACATGCTTGTAGTTTTTGAATCCTTTCAGAGGATGAACAAAACTAATATAGTAGGTGAATTGAAATCTCAGCCATTTCTTCAGCCTTTGAGGCCACGGAATGTCGTGTCCTGCAATATATTTCCTGTTGGTCATTCAAAAGGTATTGAAACCTTGAAAGGAAGATTAGGAAATGGTGAAAGAAAACGAATCAGTTGCCTAGGGCCTCTGTTTCAGAAATTCAAGGGTGTTTTTTTTTATTTTTTTCTACAGAATCTTCCTGTCTTTAATGGCAGTACAGTTTTATTAAGCCACATGATAGGTTTTCAGCAGCTCTCTGCTGCCTTTTTATTCATGCAATAGGCCCTGGGGATTTGTGAAGCTTCAGGCTTTACTTTGTGCCTTGGACCAGTCAAGATTAGTAAATATATTGAAAGGGCTTATGGTACATTTTAAAGGAGCTATCATATATAATATAAATTCATACTCTGCTTTTTAAAGATGTATTAATTATCTTTCCAAAAGTATATGATAACGCATGTAAATATCATTTCTAATTCACTCTATGGGACCATTTCATAAAATTAAAACGGAAATGCATTTTTCTCTGGTTCATTTGGCCTCATATTTGAACCAGAAGTCTATCTCTAGTTAGTGTTAAAGAATAATATTGGTTGATGGCCATCAATGAATTTTTTAATTCACTCTGGCAGGCATTGTCCCCGAGCTACCTTTGATTTCTAGGCTACAGGCTCAGAGATCAAGGACAGAAACCAGAGGTACGGTTTGCATGCACTTCACTAAATAAGTTTGGGAAATTCTGATACGTAGCAATTTCTCAAACTCACAGGAAAAAAAATCAGCATATTTAAATAAATAGGCAGCAGCTGACTTGGCTGTCTGCGACTGGGATATAGATGACAGTAGGACAGTGTCAATGAAAAAAAAACATGTTGCCAGTTTGTAATCAAGAGGGTCTAGCCTGCTTTTTAACACTCTGGGGCCCTTTTACTAAGCCAACGTGTGCCAATTTGTATCTACCAACCGTCTACCACGTGGCCCAGGCGGTAATTTCATTTTTTACGCACGCCCACTATGCACCCTGGAAAATTTCCGGTAATCGGTGGTAGTAATTGGCATTGAATGCGTGCTGACGATTACTGCTCAGTTAACGCATGAGATCTTACCATTAATCAATGGGTGGTGGTAAGGTCTCAGGCCCAAAATGGACGCGCGCCAATTTTCATATTGCTGCACACCCATTTTCAGCCAAAAAAGGCCTTTTTTGCAGGTGCTCTGAAAAATGGACCTGCGCACGCCTACACCATCGTAGACCATTTTTCGGTGCAACTTAGTAAAACGACCTCTCTTTTTTTAATCTTGCAGGAATGTAACAAGAGGTATACAAGACCTTCATCTAGCACCCTGCTGTTTATCAGCTTCCACCATTTTTTAAGGTGAAATACTGGATACTTCTTGCTGATTGATGTATTGCCTTGCTAATAATTTTTGACTTTCTCTCCATAGCTTCCTGTCTTTGGTTTGGAAATATTTGTGTTTGGATCTGTTTTTTATATCATCAGTTAGAGAACAACCCTTATTCCGACAACAGGGACTCTGGCGCCACTCAAATGGTTTGTGCATTTCATTTTTCTTGGGATTTGCAGTCAGAGTTCATGGGCCTCTTTCACCATTTCCAAGAGGCTGAGTTGAAATTGCTAGTATCCACATCTCGCTTGACAGACACAACAATCGCACTGCAACATAATAAATGCTTGCAGATGAAGGTCTGCACGGTCTCCATCTGACTGTCTCCATCAAGGTGGCTAGAGTTGAATCTGGCACTCTGCACATGTTCCTCTTCTTCATGATTAAATACTGGTATACTTTATTTCTGACTCTCCCTGCCAAATCTGGGGCATATGTATATATGGACCCTATATTCAGCAAGTGGCAATCAGCATTTTGCTGACTGCTTCCAGCATTAAACCCAGAAATTCAATGTTAGGCCATGGCTGGGTATTGGCATTGCATTCAGCACTTAACCGGCTATGGGTTGCCATAAAGACAATCCCAAAAAACAACAAGGCAGATGATAAGCAAACTCCAAGATGGAAATAAAAAAAGGAGATCAATAATAGATACACACAAATTTTTATTCGTTGAATAGCAAAATATATTAATTAGGTTTTATACGTCTGTATATGTTTTATTTTTGCCTATTGGTTTCTTTATTGCATTTCATCTTGATTTGTCATGGTACTGTTATCCACACGTTGTATTTTAATTTTTTTATTTTATTCTGTATTATGTTTGTTTTAAAATTTATATTTTGTATATTTATTATCTTGTAGCCCCTGACACAGCCCCTTTGGGTGAAACACAGCTAGTGTCGGGTGATATACTAAGTTTGCTATTCAACGAATAAAAGTTTGTGTGTATCTGTTATTGATCTGCTCTTTTTCATTACCATAAAGATAGGGCTGCCTTTTATGTGGTCCTATTTATACAGTTAACCTGGCCTGTTAAGTTCTGAATATCATCACTTAACTGACCAAGTGCTTACTCTGCCCCCAGAACACCCCTAAAATAGCTAATTTCGAGTTCAGCACTAATTGTATATTTTCAGCAACACTAACTGGTTAACTGCCACTGAAAATGATCGGTTAGCCCCGGACAGACGATTTAACCAGCCAAGAGCCATTTCTAGACAGTTAAATCACGTTAGATATTGATTCCATTAATATATATATATATAGAGAGAGAGAGAGAGAAAGACAAAGATGTTTTATTGTGTGTTGTGGCGGACCTCACGTGTCACCTAGATAGGATTCTAGATAGTGCTGGGGAGGAGTCCGCTGTCTTGGTACATCTGGGTACCAATGACATAGGAAAATGTGGGAGAGAGGTTCTGGAAGCAAAATTTAGGCTCTTAGGTAGAAAGCTGAAATCCAGATCCTCCAGGGTAGCATTTTCTGAAATGCTACCTGTGCCACGCGCAGGGCCCAAGAGACAGGCAGAGCTCCAGAGTCTCAATGCGTGGATGAGACGATGGTGCAGGGAGGAGGGCTTTAGATTTGTTAGGAACTGGGCAACATTCTGGGGAAGGGGGAGCCTATTCCGAAAGGATGGGCTCCATCTTAACCAGAGTGGGACCAGGCTGCTGGCATCGGCGTTTAAGAAGGAGATAGAGCAGCTTTTAAACTAGAAATGGGGGGAAGGCCGACAGTCGCTCAAAAGAGCATGGTTCGGGATAAGGTATCATTCAAAGATATCACCATAACAGGGAAGATAGAGTATCCTGATAGTGAGGTTGCAAAAGAGATTGTAGTAGATCGGGTATCTTTAAATAACAATAAAAATCAGACAAAAGATTGCCAATTAATACTGTCAAGTACTAAGCATGATGTACTTAGGAACAACAAACATAGTTTGAAATGTCTATATGCGAATGCCAGGAGCCTAAGAAATAAGATGGGGGAGTTAGAATATATTGCACTAAATGAAAAATTAGATATAATAGGCATCTCTGAGACTTGGTGGAAGGAGGATAACCAGTGGGACACTGTCATACCGGGGTACAAATTATATCGTAGTGATAGGGTGAATCGGATTGGTGGAGGGGTAGCATTGTATATTAACGAGAGCCTTGAATCAAATAGATTGAAAATTCTGCAGGAAGCAAAACACTCCTTGGAATCACTGTGGATTGAAATTCCATGTGCAAAGGGGAAAAGGATAGTGATAGGAGTGTACTACCGTCCGCCTGGCCAGGACGAACAGACGGATGCGGAAATGTTAAAGGAAATCAGGGACGCAAACAAACTGGGCAACACAATAATAATGGGGGATTTCAATTACCCGCATATAGACTGGGTTAATGTAACATCTGTACACGCAAGGGACATAAGATTTCTTGATGAAATCAAGGACAGCTTCATGGAACAGCTAGTTCAGGAGCCGACAAGAGAAGGAAAAATACTAGACTTAGTCCTTAGTGGTGCTCATGATCTAGTGCAGGGGGTAACGATACGAGGGCCGCTTGATAACAGTGATCATAATATGATCGGTTTTGATATTGGCATTGAAGGAAGTGAAACTAGGAAATCAAGTACGCTAGCGTTTAACTATAGAAAAGGTGATTACGACAAAATGAGAAAAATGGTGAAAAAAAGACTGAAAGGAGCAGCTCGCAGAGTAAAAAACTTGCATCAGGCGTGGATGCTGTTTAAAAACACCATCCTGGAGGTTCAGGACAAATATATTCCACGTATTAGAAAAAAGGGAAAAAAGACTAAACGTCAGCCGGCGTGGCTAAACAGTAAGATAAAGGAAATCATTAGAGCCAAAAAACAATCCTTCAGAAAGTGGAGAAGAGAACCAACTGAAAGTAACAGGATAGATCATAAGGAATGCCAAGCCAAATGCAAAGCGGAGATAAGGAGGGCAAAAAAGGACTTTGAGAAGAAATTAGCGTTGGAAGCAAAAATACATAGTAAAAACTTTTTTAGATACATTAAAAGCAGGAAACCGGCCAAAGAGTCGGTTGGGCCGCTGGACGAAAATGGTGTTAAAGGGGCGATCAAGGAGGACAAAGCCGTAGCGGAGAAATTAAATGAATTCTTTGCTTCGGTCTTCACCGAGGAGGATTTGGGGGGGACACCGGTGCCGGAAAGAATATTTGAAGCGGGGGAGTCGGAGAAACTAAACAAATTCTCTGTAACCTTGGAGGATGTAATGGGTCAGTTCAGCAAGCTGAAGAGTAGTAAATCACCGGGACCTGATGGTATTCATCCCAGAGTATTAATAGAACTAAAAAATGAACTTGCGGAGCTACTGTTAGAAATATGCAATCTGTCCCTAAAATCGAGTGTAATACCGGAAGACTGGAGGATAGCCAATGTTACTCCGATTTTTAAGAAAGGTTCCAGAGGAGATCCGGGAAATTATAGACCGGTGAGTCTGACGTCGGTGCCGGGCAAGATGGTGGAGGCTATTATTAAGAATAAAATTGCAGAGCATATACAAAAACATGGACTGATGAGACAAAGTCAGCACGGATTTAGTGAAGGGAAGTCTTGCCTCACCAATCTAATGCATTTTTTTGAGGGGGTAAGCAAACATGTGGACAATGGGGAGCCGGTTGATATTGTATATCTGGATTTTCAGAAGGCGTTTGACAAAGTGCCGCACGAAAGACTCCTGAAGAAATTGCAGAGTCATGGAATCGGAGGTAGGGTATTATTATGGATTAAGAACTGGTTGAAAGATAGGAAGCAGAGAGTAGGATTGCGTGGCCAGTATTCTCAGTGGAGGAGGGTAGTTAGTGGGGTCCCGCAGGGGTCTGTGCTGGGTCCGTTGCTTTTTAATGTATTTATAAATGACCTAGAGATGGGAATAACTAGTGAGGTAATTAAATTCGCCGATGACACAAAATTATTCAGGGTCGTCAAGTCGCAGGAGGAATGTGAACGATTACAGGAGGACCTTGCGAGACTGGGAGAATGGGCGTGCAAGTGGCAGATGAAGTTCAATGTTGACAAGTGCAAAGTGATGCATGTGGGTAAGAGGAACCCGAATTATAGCTACGTCTTGCAAGGTTCCGCGTTAGGAGTTACGGATCAAGAAAGGGATCTGGGTGTCGTCGTCGATGATACGCTGAAACCTTCTGCTCAGTGTGCTGCTGCGGCTAGGAAAGCGAATAGAATGTTGGGTGTTATTAGGAAGGGTATGGAGTCCAGGTGTGCGGATGTTATAATGCCGTTGTATCGCTCCATGGTGCGACCGCACCTGGAGTATTGTGTTCAGTACTGGTCTCCGTATCTCAAAAAAGATATAGTAGAACTGGAAAAGGTACAGCGAAGGGCGACGAAAATGATAGTGGGGATGGGACGACTTTCCTATGAAGAGAGGCTGAGAAGGCTAGGGCTTTTCAGCTTGGAGAAGAGACGGCTGAGGGGAGATATGATAGAAGTGTATAAAATAATGAGTGGAATGGATCGGGTGGATGTGAAGCGACTGTTCACGCTATCCAAAAATACTAGGACTAGAGGGCATGAGTTGAAGCTACAGTGTGGTAAATTTAAAACGAATCGGAGAAAATTTTTCTTCACCCAACGTGTAATTAGACTCTGGAATTCATTGCCGGAGAACGTGGTACGGGCGGTTAGCTTGACGGAGTTTAAAAAGGGGTTAGATAGATTCCTAAAGGACAAGTCCATAGACCGCTATTAAATGGACTGGAAAAATTCCTCATTTTTAGGTATAACTTGTCTGGAATGTTTTTACGTTTGGGGAGCGTGCCAGGTGCCCTTGACCTGGATTGGCCACTGTCGGTGACAGGATGCTGGGCTAGATGGACCTTTGGTCTTTCCCAGTATGGCACTACTTATGTACTTATGTACTTATGTACATTGTAAGTAGCATACTATACCATAATACAAACTCAAACAAATTCAACCTAGAAACCACACAAATGTCTAAAGTCGATCGAAGGATACGCACAAACATGTCTAATGACACAGCTATCACATAAACTTGCAGTTCTTTTTCAGTTACCATGTTCTAAAAAAGCACATACATTTGCTCTAACTGTAATGACTTTCTCTTCTGTTTCTTGTAATGATATCCACCTTTGTTTTTTAATGTAGCAGTTTTCTGGTTATTCGAGTTTCAATGAAAAATGTCTTTCTAACTGGATTTATCCTCCTCCTAGAACTTAAAGGTTAAGCAGACTATAAATGTCAAAATTAAATTAAATTAACTAATATGTACTGTTATTTGAATTTTTTTCTGCTGAAATTGTCTATATTGCCTATGTTCAGCTTGTTCTTGCTCTACACTGCCTTGGATAAATTTCTTCAAAAAGGGGATTAAAAAAGAAATAAATACATAAATGACATAGGAAATTAAATAAAATATTTTTTTTTGCCTGCACATCCCTAATGAATATGCATGAGATAGATCTGTATCCAGTGGAGGCAATCCTGCTTATAATCGAACGAGAAAAACGCCCAAGTTCCGACCTAAATCGGGAGATGGCCGTTTATCTCACAAAAACGAATAAAGCGGTATAATCGAAAGCCGATTTTTGGACGTTTTCAACTGCACTCCGTCGCGGATGCGGACAAAGTTGATGGGGCGTGTCAGAGGTGTGGCGAAGGCGGAACTGGGGCGTGGTTATCTGCCGAACAAAGATGGGCGCATTTCACCGATAATGGGAAAAAAGTATGCGTTTTTAGCTAGAATTTAGGACACTTTTCCTGGACCCTGTTTTTTCACGAATAAGGCCCCAAAAAGTGCCCTAAATGACCAGATGACCACTGGAGGGAATCGGGGATGACCTCCCCTGACTCCCCCAGTGGTCACTAACCCCCTCCCACCACAAAAAAATGATGTTTCACAACTTTTTATTTTCACCCTCAAATGTCATACCCAGCTCCCTGGCAGCAGTATGCAGGTCACTGGAGGAGTTGTTAGGGGGTGCAGTGGACTTCAGGCAGGTGGACCCAGGCCCATCCCCCCTACCTGTTACAATTGTGCTGCTTAATGCTTATTAGTCGTCCAACCCCCCCAAACCCACTGTACCCACATGTAGGTGCCCCCCTTCACCCCTTAGGGCTATAGTAATGGTGTAGATTTGTGGGCAGTGGGTTTTGAGGGGGATTTGGGGGGCTCAACACACAAGGGAAGGGTGCTATGCACCTGGGAGCTCTTTTACCTGTTTTTTTGTTTTTGTAAAAGTGCCCCCTAGGGTGCCCGGTTGATGTCCTGGCATGTGAGGGGGACCAGTGCACTACGAATCCTGGCCCCTCCCACGAATAAATGTCTTGGATTTATTCGTTTTTGAGCTGGGCGCTTTCATTTTCCATTATCGCTGAAAAACAAAAACGTCCAGCTCACACATTGTTGAATAAAACATGGGCGTCTATTTTTTCCCAAAATACGGTTCGGTCCACCCCTTCACGGACCCGTTCTCGGAGATAAATGCCCATGGAGATAGGCGTTTTCATTCAATTATGCCCCTCCATGTATACTAATCTATCTCGTGCATATTGATTGTAAATATTTTGAAACCCTGCCTGGCTGGGGATCCCCCAGGACAGAATTGGGAACTATTGCTATAGAAATTGTCCAGATTTTCAGGACAGATGTGTGTAAAAATGCTCAATCAATTATCATTCTGGACATCCCAAAACCAGGCCTGGTTATGGTACAACCAATTTGTAATTCAAAGCACATTTAAACTTTGATGTGAATGTATTTGTTCTTTCCTCAACAGACCTTTCCTGAAAATGTGTACACAACTAGGATAGATATATGTTAGAATTATGCTGGTTCTACATATTATCACATAATCTTCTTTTCTGGCATCAAAAGCTAGTGTTAGGCCAATGAGCTTGGTATCAGAAGCAGAGGATTAGGACTTAAGGTGAAGATAAGCAGCAAGATCACAGGAGTCCCAGGGGGAAATGGTCTATTTTCATGTAATTATCCACAGTAACACGAAACAAGAGCAGAATAGAAATAAAAAGCAAAAGCAAAGAGATATCAAAATAATATTTTGAAGAATGTTGATAATACTGCTCTTATAAATCATTTCCCCAGCTTTGTCAGTAAAACATTTTTATATTTACTATTGTTTTGGGGCCATTCTATTGCAACAGGTGAAAATCATTGCCTTTATCACTTCAATTCTTCTCCCTCTTTTATCTTCTCCTTCTCTTCTCTCAGCCTTCTCCTCTGCCCTTCTCTCCTCTCAACCCCTTTCTCACCTCTCTTCCAGCTCCCCTTCCCTTCCATCTCTCCCTACTTCCATCCCTCACTGTTCTGTTCCCTTCTCACTCACTCTCTTCCTTTCCCTCCTCTAACTCCCCTCTTTTGCTTTTCCTTTCTCTTTCCCTGCTTAGCCCCCTATCTTCCCTTTCCTTTCCCTATTATCTTAGTTCTCTCTCTCTCTCTCTCTCTCTCATTACCTCCTGTCCCTTCTCAAGTCTCAATCTCCTCCTTCTCTATCCCTTTCCATTTCTTCTTTTCACTTTTTCTCATCTCCCCCTCTTTGCTAACATTTCCTCTGAATGTGGGGAAACATGCAGCTCTTTCATGATAGTCTCTGATGAGTAAAATAACAGCACTACAGCGAGGGAGAGTAGATAAAATTGAGAGCATTTGGGCATCATATATCGAATAGAAGGGGGCTTGAAGTCAACTGCAGGTTATTGAGCTTACTCCAAGTGGCATGTATGCCTATCTTCTGAGGAGAGGGAGGGGTGAGGGTTAGTAGATAGCTAACTTTGGTATGGGATTGTTGTTGTTTGAATGAGATGCTGATAATTATTTTTGGAAAAATCCGTAAAAGAAAAAATGAAAAAGAAAATGTCTGGATCCTTGGTATTCCTGAGTGGGCTGAGGGTTTGGATGTCTCCTCCCTTTTATCAACTTGTTTGCCAATGTTTATGGACACTGAATTCACTCCTACTCTGGAGACTGAGCAGACTCATCGCACTCCATCAAGGCCTCAACCTAATGCCAAATATCCCAGGCCTATAGTAGCGAGGATAATCAGATACCCAGATTCCCAGAAGGAATGGATCTATGGAATCTTAGCAGAGATTGGGTGGCGATGCCGGTAATTGGAGAGTAAAATCAATGCTGGGCAGACTTCTACAGTCTGTGCCTTGATCGTGGCTGAATAGATATGGATGGGCTGGAGTGTAAATTTTATGGGGCTTAGACGTTAGCTTCAGAACGTTTAGTACAAGAACAGTTCTGGACGGACTTTTACGGTCTGTGCCCTGAGAAAGGCAGGGACAAATCAAACTTGGATATACATTTAAAGTAGCACATACCATGTAAAATGAGTTTATCTTGTTGGGCAGACGTTTTCTGGCACCATTTACTATTATTATTACATTTGTACCCCTCGCTTTCCCACTTAGAGCAGGTTCAATGCGGCTTACATAATAATAATATAGATTACAGAGTATTGATAAAGAAAATTATAAGATAGTTATGGCAGAATAATAAAAGAGATAGGTATGTTGGGAAGGGTATGGGTGAAGGGGGTAGGAGAGGTATGAGCAAGGGGTAGGTGAGCATTGGAGGAGAGGTAGAGGAGGCAGGAGGGGGATGGGACACGGGGTAAGCATAGGGAAATTTGGTGGGAGATGTAGTCTGGGTCATTGTCGTTGTCTCCTGGATATGTGTTGGATAGTTGGGTTCAATGGATTAGTTTGGGTCATTTCGGTAGGCTTGCTTGAACAGATGGGTTTATAATGATTTCCAGAAGGATAGATAGTCGCTGATTGATCGGATGGGTCTGGGGAGGGCATTCCAGAGTTGGCTGCCTAAGAAGGAGAAGTTAGATCCATAATAGGTTTTGTACTTGAGTCCTTTGCAATTGGGATAATGTAGGTTGAGGTAAGTTCGCAAAGTTTCAGATATGTTTCTGGTGGGAAGGTCAATTAGATTGAGCATATAGCTCAGAGATTCACTGTGGATAATCTTGTTGATTAATGTGTGGACCTTGAAGTTGATTCATTCTCTGATAGGGAGCCAGTGAAGTTTTTCACGAAGAAGTGTTGTGCATTCAAATTGTGATTTGCCAAAAATGAGTCTTGCTGCTGTATTTTGGGCAGTCTGAAGTTTTTTCAGGATATGGGTCTTGCAGCCTAAGAAAATAATATTACATTAGTCAGCGTGTTACTGTGTGCCTTACAAGTGATTTATGTGGCTTAAAGCAAGTCATCCCTATTGCATCTGGAAAGTAAAATTTTAATCGTACCTGATCGGGCTGCTTCAGCAATAAAAAGGAAAACTTTCCTTACTCTCAGGCAGGATTGAAAAGAGTTCGGTGTCCAGTTTGGTTTGTTGTATCCTGCCAAAATGAGAGTCACATACCACAACCATACCATCACCTACAATGACCCAGAGCTTCTCTGAGATTGGTTCAGAAAACCAATACGGGTTGATTATTTTTCCTAGTTTCTAAATGTCCGTGTTTTCTGTAATCTGCTCTTCTTTCCATTATTAAGAAAGTGCACAACACTTAACTTGTTTGATATATTTTAATTCATGCTGGTTCTTCCACATGCATGATCCACATCTGCTTACAGTCTTACTGTGTTTCTTTTTCTCACAACAACGGTGAGATACAATTGATCTATTTGCTGTTCTACTTAATTAAATCGTGTTGATAGTTGCAATATATATGCTAATCTGCAATGTCTTCATATATTTGTAATAGGTGAGATGTTCTTTATATTTATCTAATCAGCAATCTGTCATGTGCTTCTGGCTGCCTCATGACTGTGTCGTCCCTGGTTAGTCACATTCATCCTTTCTTAGTCTTCAGGGACTATATTACCTGCAAATACCTGATTGTTCATCATATATTTTGTGTCTTCAACTGCTATGTTTTCATAGATACCCTCAGGTTATCTTATGAATATACATTTATTTTCTCTTAAGGAATATTTATATCAATGTAAATACTGCCATATTACTGATTTTTTAATTTTAATATGCCCAGTTTAAAAGTGGCTTCTTGGAACATTAATGGTCTCAATCATCCTATAAAAAGACGTGAAGTAATGGACTATGTTTTAAAGAAAAAAAAGTTGACATCCTATTTCTACAAGAAATCCATTAAAATGTTGATGACTGCAAAAGAACATAATGAAATTTTAGTGGGATAACCAACATAATTTTCCCTTCACATTCTAAGGAAAGAGGACTGTCCTTTTTCATTAATAACTATCTAAATGCTACTGTTATTCAACAATCTATGGACTCTGATGTGAGATGGGTCATTGCTATTCTACAAGTGGGCAATGTTAAACTTTCCATTATGAATATTTATGCTCCTAACATTGACTCTGTTTCTTCTCTCTCATCCATTCATGATACTCTTATGGAATATGGTAACTCACCAATTATTCTTGGAGGTGACTTCAATCTCCCTTTGGACTACATTTGCATTCCTATTCCTTGATGCATGCCCGTTCCTTACCGATTTGCTAAGGGAATCGGTAAGGGAAGGGCTCTAACGATTAGTGCATCTAGCCCTCAGTTTTTCCCAGTCCAAGCAGGTAGCTTATGTCAAACTTGTGTCCAGAATCTTTGAGCATTAGGGCAATGCTACCACATATGTTCAAGAGAACCTTCTTATGCACATTTTCTCTAATATTTGCCTGACCCCCTATCATCTGCCTTCTGTCCCCACTATGGGGTCCAATTTGCCCTATACAAAAGTTGAAATTGATATCAGTTTGGTGGTGAAATGTTCTTAGTTTAGTTTATACAACTCAGATGAATTCCTAAATACCGAAAACCCTGTGTCACTATCTTAAAAGGAAAAATAGGGGAAATCAGATTTAGTGAGATTTAGAAGAAGGGCATCTCTCTTTTCTCTGTTTACTTTGAAGCCCGATAGTCTCCCACATTTGTTTAGGGCCTGTAGTAAAAAGGCTACGAGCACTGTAGTTGAGTCATAAAAATTAAAATGTCATCCACATATAATAATATTTTGTGGGCAACTCCCTTTATCATGATCGGTTCCATAGCCCGTGATTGATGAATACTAGCGGCCAGGGGTTCTATTACTATAGCAAACAGCAGAGGTGACATAGGGCACCCCAGTCTAGTTCCTCTAAACAGTAGAAATTCCTCTGATTTTTTTTATCCCATGTACTACTATGGAACTTCTACATATAGGGATCTCACCCAATGACTATAAGTTCCCCCTAATCCCATGACCTCCATGATATCAAAAAGATATGACCATTTGTTCTGGTCAAATGTCTTTTCAGCATCAATGGCCACACAAAGGGCTGTTTCCTTCCTCCATTCAATCATGTCAATCTGATTAATTGCCCTGTTTGGTCATGATGTATTAAGTTAGGAAGAATGTACTCTAACCTATTTGTGAGACTTTTAGCAAAGATTTTCATATCATTATTCAGTAGAGGAATTGGTCGGCAACTTGCACAAAGAGAAGGACATTTCCCTGGCTTGAGAAGAACAATCACATTATCCCTATACATGGACTTTGGGAGAACAGAGCTCTCCATCAATTCATTGAACACCTGAGCTAGCGAAGCAGTGGCGTAGCCACAGGTGGGCCTGGGTGGGCCAGGGCCCACCCACTTAGGGCTCAGGCCCACCCAACATTAGCACACGTTTAGCGGTAGCTGGTGGGGAATCCCAAGCTCTGCCAGCTGAAGTCTTTCCCCTGATGGTAACGAAAACACTACTCTTCACAATACCGGCATCTGCGCATGCTCAGTTTTCAGTGCATGCCTGCTGCAGACTGCCAAGGTGGAGAGAAGCATTTTCCCCACCTGCTGAGATATTTTTTGGTGGTGATTGGGGGGTGGGGGGGAGAACACTTGGTACCCACCCACTTCTTGCCTACGCCCCTGTAGCAAAGGTGATACCAATGAATCCATAATTTTGTCATACTCCGTTGGGAAGCCATCCTCCCCATGTGATTTACCAGAGGGCAACTGGGCAATAACTTGGGACACTTCCAGACTAGTTATAGGGGAATTTAGTTTCAAAGATTCTACTGCAGTTACCTTCAGGAGCTGAATCTTCAAAAGGAACTACCTAATTTCCTCTATGGGGCACTGAAGTTCTAATGTATACAGAGACTGATAAAAACTTATTGAACTCATATATCTGAATGAGAGGTTTTGTTGACACCCTGTGAAGTTATAATTTGATTCACCCATCTTTCACTTTATTTCTTTTTGACCTGCCATGCTAACAACTTCCCAGATCTATTTCCAAATTCCATAAAGTCACGTTTCAATTTTCTCATCAGAAACTCAACTTTCTCAGTATCCAACACAGCCAGCTAACCAATTTGTTTTAGGTGGCTTTTAATTAATTTTGAAAGGTGTCTTTCTTACATCTTTTGCAAAGCATCTAGGTTTTCTAACAGAACCTGCCGCTTAGCTACTTTCAATTTGTGGACCCTGGAGGACTCCTGAATCAAAATACCCCTCATGTAGATTTTCCCCGCATCCCATAACACTCTGTCATATCCTCAGTGGTATTGAGCTCAAGATACTCCTTCCATTTGGCCCTTGTCAACTCCTGAGTGACAGTATTGTTTAGTAAGTTGACATTCACTCTCCATGATTCCCTTTTGCTACCTCCATTAGCAATATGGATGGTACCTGTAATTGCAGCATGATCTGAAATACAGATAGGTATATCATAATATCCTCCCATTTCCTCACACCCCTCCTATCCACCCCGAAATAGTCAGTTTGGGAGTAGGTGCTGTACTTCCCTGAATAATAAGTGTACTGTCATTCAGTGGGGTGGGGTGATGGATTTTCCATACATCTTCCAGGAGCTGGTTAATAAGAAATTTTTAACAATGTTACCTTCCTGTAACTCCTCCCTATTTCTCCTAGCTGACCTATCTAACTTGCCTAGAGTAACATTCATATCACCTCCACCTACGAGGTCTCCTACTGCATGTCTAGACACTAGTTTACACACATCTGAAAAAGTGCCCACCGGTGCATACAAATTTAGAAAGGTAAATTCCCAGGTATCATTTCTCCCAGAGCCAGACATATCCCCTCCTGAAGTATATTCAGTAAAAGGAAGTTGCTTATGCAACAATATGGCCACCCCTTGCTTCTTTGACCACCTAGAAGAAAAATATACTTTTCCACACCTTCCCATCTGAAGCTTTGCCATTTCCACAGGGACCAACTTGACTTCCTGTAGGAGTGCAATGTCCACTTTAAGGTCCCATAGGTGATTCAATAGATGCTGTTGCTTAATAGGGCTACTGAACCCACCTACATTCCAAGTGGCTAGTTTACAACCACCCACCACTGAACTAATTTAATCCACCTCCATAGTTCCTTTCCTCTATATCCAATATCCCCATTAAACCCTCCACCACTATCCAAATGCCCTCCTCATAATTTCTATTGCCTTTTCCCCTCCTCTCCTCCACCGCCCCCTCCCTCCTTTTCCTCTGCCCCTCCCTCCCATGCACCTCTCCTTTTTCCACAACATAATCAGGACTTCCTTTTCCTCTTGCCTCCCTCCCCACCCCCCATCAACCAAGAATATAGCACCAACTCCCTCCTGTAATGCTGCTATTTCCCCAACCAGCAATAAACCTTACATCATCTATCATGGAAACATACAAAAAAGAATAGAAAATGCAAGATCTATCCTATCAACCTTTCCAAAAGTCCTTATCCAAATATTCCAACTCCGCAACTGTGGTCAATCAGCTTAGGTTCTCCCCTCTCCTGGTAGAAAAGCCAATTCAGACTGGTTCATCCTGAACTCCAGTTTCTCAGAGGGAGGGGCAGATTCCATGTCTTCCACTGCACTTTCCATCTGTGAACCTGTGGTGCAAGAGATTGGTGAAACAATACCCTCCCAAGTCGTGGAATGATTCTGTGGCCTGGCCTTATCCTGTAGCAATGGCCCTTTGGCCCAAGGCCACCGAGAGGGGGGGCAAGATTCCCCAGGTCCAGCTCCAAGGAGGGCCTGGTGCTACTGCCGCATTGGTAAAGCTTCCCAGTGCTGGTGCAGGTAGATGAGCAGGCAGAAGAAGGTTGCATTAATTTGTCTCCTTCTTGTGGGTTATTGCGTTAATGTCTTGTCTTCTCTGCCGCTGCAGGTCATTCTTCCTGCCTTGCTCATCCCGCCTCCTCCTGACTGTGACTATTTTCTGTTTCCACTGGCACCGAGGCAGGAAGGATCTTCGGCATAAAAGAAGAATCAGAGTTAATGCATTAATGCAATAATCCAGTCCCAGCCAACACATAGCAAGAGCGCAGCAGGAGAGAAGACAGACAACTGGTCCGAGGGGGAGCACTGCAGATGCTGAGGTAGGGTTATGTTTGATAGATACAAATACTTTGGTTGGTGTAGGAAGCAGAGGGGCCTTAAGATTGCTTGCCCCAGGCCTGGCTTTGTCTCTGCTTTGGCCTTCCCTTTAAGTAACAATAAGGTAACTCTCCATTTGTTACTATTGAGCAGGGCTGTGATCTGTTTCTTCTCAATAGCCCCTGTATACAAGGATTTAGGAGCAATAGATTGCCTTCTCTCTGTCCCCTTCCAAACAGGCAATCCATTTTGCTCGTTAGCATATTCTAATGACTTCAAAAAGCCCTCAATTTCTATTATAGAACTTAGAAACCATGTTTTTCCATCTTGAAAAATAACCAGCTTCACCAGGTACCAGATACCCACTTGTACCCCACGGGCCACCAAAGCCTGTTTATAGGGCTAAAGTTGATTCCTTCTCTGTATCGTCTCCACATTCAAGTCTGGGTAGATATGGAGATCACAATTCTCATAGTTAGTGACTTTCTGCTTCCTCGCTGCTCTCAGAATGTAATCCACCTCCTGAAATTGGAGCAGCTTAACTATGAAAGTCCATGGGGAAGGTTTCTATCTGGCTTAGGCTGAAGTTCCCTATGCGCTCTCTCGATCTTGAATAGGGGCTGAGCTGGGGAATCAGAAAAGCACTGACTTAGTAGTTTTTTCACAAATTGTAAAGGTTCTTCCTTTTCTATGCCCTCCGGTATGCCAAAAATCTGCAAATTGGACCTTTTGTGGCGATTTTCTAAGCCCTCCATCCACCTTTTCGAAGATTCAATTTTCTCACTCTCCTTCTCCTGCGTGACCTCCACTGAGTGCAGTCACCCCTCCACACACTCTACCTGCTCTGATTGCGCTGCAGTGCTGGCATCTATCTTTTTCACCACCAGGTCTGTGATATCCAGTTTTGCTGCCCTCAGCTCCTGCAGAACAAATACTAATACAGCTGCGGGGGGAGCTGCCCGACCTCATAATTATATAAGTAATGCCACACTGGGAAAAGACCAAGGGTCCATCGAGCCCAGCATCCTGTCCATGACAGCGGCCAATCCAGGCCAAGGGCACCTGGCAAGCTTCCCAAACGTACAAACATTCTATTCATGTTATTCCCGGAATTGTGGATTTTTCCCAAGTCCATTTAGTAGCGGTTTATGGACTTGTCCTTTAGGAAACCGTCTAACTCCCTTTTTAAACTCTGCCAAGCTAACCGCCTTCACCACGTTCTCCGGCAACGAATTCCAGAGTTTAATTACGTGTTGGGTGAAGAAATGTTTCTCCGATTTGTTTTAAATTTACTACACTGTAGTAGTTTTGGAAAGCGTGAACAGACGCTTCACGTCCACCTGTTCCACTCCACTCATTATTTTATATACTTCTATCATGTCTCCCCTCAGCCGTCTCTTCTCCAAGCTGAAAAGCCCTAGCCTCCTTAGTCTTTCTTCATAGGGAAGTCGTCCCATCCCCGCTATCATTTTAGTCGCCCTTCGCTGCACCTTTTCCAATTCCAATATATCTTTCTTGAGATGCGGCGACCAGAATTGAACACAATACTCAAGGTGCGGTCGCACCATGGAGCGATATAATGGCATTATAACATCCTCACACCTGTTTTCCATACCTTTCCTAATAATACCCAAATACAAAACCTACTACGCTTCCAACTTTTCCGTGATGAGCAGTCAACTCTGGAACGCCATACCAAGACTCATTAGAACAACCAACAAACTTCTACCCTTCCGAAAGTTGCTGAAAACATACCTGTTCAAACGAGCCTATTCGAACGACCCAACCTAATCTAATTACCTAAACCACATCTCTAAACCGAACCACTAGCATTAACCACACCTCATCCTGTCCCCATAACCCTTCATCTTCTCATTCTCTATAATATTTGTATATCTGTAAAATGATGTATACATATCTTATGATATCTCTGATACACCTTATTCCCTTTTAGTGTAAGCCGCACTGAACCTATGTCATCTCTGTTACACTTTGTTCCCATTTATTGTAAGCCGCACTGAGCCTGCCATCAAGCGGGAAAGAGCACGGTATAAATGCTACAAATAAATAAATAAATAATACCCAACATTCTATTCGCTTTCAGAGCCGCAGCAGCACACTGAGCAGAAGGTTTCAGTGTATTATCGACGACCTCAGGGCACTTCTGGAAGGGCTGAGGTTTCTAATAGCGCCTTGCCGGAGTACATCTCTTTAATTATAGGAGTGCTCTTCACCTTAAGTAGTCGAGGCATCTCTCATTTCCAGATTGCAAACCGGTCCCCTTCACAGAAGCCTACCCCACAGCGATCACAAGCAGCACACGTAAATCAGAGGCAAGCAAGGAGGGATACGGAGTGCTGTTACATGCATCTGCTCTGCATGGAGGCTCAACCTGAAATCTGTATTTGATAAATGTTTATATAATATTGCACTGTCTTCTCTATTTACTACATATCTATGATGTGTCAAAATAAATGTGATATCTCACCATTAACCATTGGAGGATAGGTGATCATATTTGTTCAATTGCTTTCTAATGAACTTCACATTTCCCAAGGGAGCTAATCAATTTAGTAATATCTCATTTGGTTTTTTTGTACAAACTATGATACGTTGACCTCACATTTGGTAGCAGAATGAAGGGCTTCATTCATTATTTGAAGTGATAGAGTGGAAATGAAGCAGTTTTGATTTTCAGCTTTTCTGAGCAATAAAGGGAAGCCTGTTGGAATCCGAGACTGATCTGTCTGAAGCTCTTTCTCAGAGGATTCTATTCTCATTTTAAGAAGTAAATCCCCCACGTGCTTATTTTCATTCTTATACTACCTATCAGGGTATCTGACAGGATTCTCCCACTTAATCCAACATATCCTCTGCCTTCTGTAGCTTTTCCTCATTGAACTTTTTTATATCCTATTTTCCCAGGTCTTGCCATTACTTTTTCAATAAAATTCATTTCTTCCTTCTACATCAGATGTTAAAATGGTTTTCTTTCTTTCAGCTTTTAGGTGTAGCACACATGAAGCTAATAATGTTGAATCTTTTTCCTTATATTATATTTTAATTTGTCTTTATCACAAGCTTTCATATTATCTATGTCAACAACCTTGTGTCTTTTTTGTAGGTTCTGTAAGTACAACTTCATGGCTCTTCTAATCTGTGTGCATAAATTTGCAACTCCGCCTTGAAGCTCTGTTACCTTAAGGTGGTGCCAAAGTACACTTGTACTAGCGTAGAGAATGACATGGGGACCTGCAGTAACTGCAGGAATAGGGACGGGGACAAAGCCAGTGAGGACAGGGACAAACTTTGTCCTCGTGTCACTTTCTAGCCTGTTAATGAACTGAACTGTTATTTATGTTTGATTAATGCAGACAACAATATTTTTATTTTTTGGAAAAACAAGCAAACATGCTGGCCACAGCTAGCACAATTTGCATGGGGGATCCTGTACATCCTGCTACCAGCGCATCTTCTAAGAAGACGTCTTCTATTGCAGGAAGGACCATGGAAGACAGGAGAGCTAGACTGAATCCTGAGATTGTTGATGACTTCTTATTCATCCACAGATTAAAAAAATCGTAACAGTGCTTATGTCATTCTCTAGAGCTGATGGCTTAGTGCATGGCTTCCTATAGCAAGCAAAACACCACATTTCTGCACGCCGATGCAGTAAACAAATTATTTGCAAATGTGATCTGTGAAAATCTTGTGTACCACCTGGGGAGACCACACCAGACCAATGTGCACACTTCTGCATCTAAGGGCTATTAGTGCTGTGTGCTTGTCAGCAGTGGCATACCAAGGGGGGGGGCGGGGGTGGTCCACCCCGGGTGCACGCCACTGGGGGGGTGCTGCACGCCTGTTGGCCGAGTCCGCTCATTCCCTCCCTGCTGCTCCCTCTGCGCGGAACAGGTTACTTCCTGTTCTGGGGCAGAGGGAGCAGCAGGGAGGGAACGAGCGGACTCGGCCAACAGGGGCGCAGCATCCCCCCAGCGGGTAAAAATGCACCCGGGGGGAGGGTGTAATTTCGCCTGGGGGGGGGGTGTTGCACCCAGGAGGGCACATCGGCGATCTCCCCCGGGTGTCAGGCAGCCTAGGAACGCCACTGCATGTCAAAGCTGAAAAACGTGCATCAGCACCCATCTGTGCATGTGCTGGAATGCTGTTCTATGCACCAAACTTTACTAATGCTGATGATACTTTGAAACTCTTTGCTCAGTGTGCTGCAGTGGCAAAGAAAGCAAATAGAATGTTAGGTATTATTAGGAAAGGAATGGAAAACAAAATGAGGACATTATAATGCCTTTGTATTGCTCCATGGTGCGACTGCATCTCGAATATTGTGTTCAATTCTGGTCACCGCATCTAAACAAGATATAGTGGAATTAGAAAAGGTACAGAGAAGGGCGACGAAAATGATAAAGGGATGGGACAACTTCTCTATGAGGAAAGGCTAAAGCAGCTAGGGCTCTTCAATTTGGAGAAAAGATGGCTGAGATATGATAGAGGTCTATAAAATAATGAGTGGAGTGGAAAGGGTCGATGTGAATCGATTATTTACTCTTTCCAAAAATACTAGAACTAGGGGCATGCAATGAAGCTACAAAATAGTACATTTAAAATGAATCATAGAAAATATTTCTTCACTCAATGTGTAATTAAATTCTGGAATTCGTTGCCAGAGAATGTAGTAACAGCAGTTAGCTTAGCGGGGTTTAAAAAAGGTTTGGCTGGCTTCCTAAAGGAAAAGTCCATAGACTGTTATTAAAATGAACTTGGGGGAAAAATCCACTGCTTTTTTCTAGAATAAGCAGCATTAAATGTATTGCACTGTTTTGGGATCTTGCCAGGTACTTGTGACCTGGATTGGCCACTATTAGAATCAGGATGCTGGGCTTGATGGACCTTCGGTCTGTCCCAGCCAGGCAATACTTATGTACTTATGTAACAGCATTCCAGTGCACAGTCCTAGTTGCCCTGAGTCCAGAACCAGCTCTTCCAGCATACCTCCTTGTTCTATTTCTGTATTTTTTTCTTACCCATGCTCTCCTGGAGGCCAAGAAAAAAGTTGTGAATCCTGTATGCTCATAGCAAAAAGAAGAAAACGGTGTTAATCCTCAGTCCTCACAGACACTACCACAGAAGAACCAGATAACCCTGTTGTGCACCTCTTCAAATTCAGTATTAGAGAACTGGTGTTGTGCTCAGTCTTTGAGTCTTCTGTGCACTTTTCTGCATTGGCATGGAATAACTAAGAGATTCATTACAATTGATTTTACTACATTGTGTGCCAGTGTCTTAACACAAGGGTTTGCACAAGATTAACTGCAGAAAGTTGTTTGCTAAAGCTGATGTAACCCAGCCTAAAGCCTGAGCACACTTTATTGAATTGGCCCCTGTGAGGCCCAATATAGTAAAACACATTATGATTCGCAAAATTTAATTATGCATTTGAAAATATCAACTTGCATGCATTTTGCAAATTTAATGCACACTAGTTGCTGGTTTGATGCGTGAAGTCAAACTTTTCTTCCACAAATAGCTATTTATTGCCTGTAGTTTTATTTTATACATATTTTAATGCAAATGAATAGCTAATGAGGGACTGTGATGCCAATTATGCAAAGCAGCTCATTAGCTCTGAGTGGATACTGAAGATGCATGTCAAAATACAATTTTGAGGAAGTGTAGTTAGCATGTTTGTAAAATAGTCAGTAGTAAAAACATATATGCTATTTTGCTTCTGGACTTATTTGCATAAAAGTCCTTGTAACAATATAATGCGCATTAGTTATTAAAGTGCACATGAAGTTTAATGCGCCTTAGTACATTTTTATTTGTGCTAAATTACTGTTTCTTATTAGAGTCATTGTACCTTTCCTAATTCAACAGTTTGTGAAATGCACAACTCAGTTCTCATCCAATGCAATGCTCAAAAGAATAATAATTAATTAGTAAAGTACGTTCTTCCTTTGCAAGTTCACTAAGGCCTCATTTTTGCAAACCCTTAGCATCCACTAACTCCATTATTATGTGCTAGGCGTTAGTACAAGGGGCCCTGTGTATATGTGTATTGTCAAGTGAATTCAAATAGATGCTGGGGTTTTATTTTTTAAAGGTCTCCATGAGTAAACAGTTGTGTTTGCATGCGTAGTCTGTATACACATGTAAAAGGCAGTTTCAGAAAGCTGGCATTTACATGAGGAGATCCACCTCACACAGAGATTTCAAGGAGATGTTTTTTTTTTTTTTTGTTCCATTTGTACCCCACGCTTTCCCACTCATGGCAGACTCAATGCAGTTTACATATATTCAGGTACTTATTTGTACCTGGGGCAATAGAGGGTTAAGTGATTTGCCCAGAGTCACAAGGAGCTGCCTGTGCCTGAAGCGGGAATCGAACTCAGTTGTATCAAAGGTTTCAAAGGTAATCAGCGATGGGTTTCAATAGTTGATACAGTTCTACCTTTAGGAGCTACTCTTAAATTTGAAGAAAAATCAAGAGTATTAGGAATCAAGTTTCAAGTTTATTATTCCTTTACTATCCCACCCTATGGAAGACCTTCTGGGTGGCTTACAATCTAAAAAAAAAAAAACAAGGAGAAACAAGAAAGTAGAATTGGGTTTAGACATGACTTTCAGGATAGGAGGTAGAACTGCAATACTTGGATGAGGGAGGGGGTGGGGAAAACAAGAGGGAATGCCCCAAGTATCTTCAAGATTCTCCCAGGAAACCACCAGACATGCATAAGAGATTTAGTGGTATGCATCATGGAAAAGATGGGTCTTTAGGTCTGTTTTAACTTTCTCAAGTGATGTCTGTAAGCGAAGAGAGATGGGGAGACCGTTCCAAAGTTGGGGCCCTTGTATGCTAAAAATAGCGTGTCTAGTGTGTTCATGGGTTGTTTCTCGGTGACTGGGTACTACTAATTGATTGTGTTGTGCAAATCATAATGTATGTGCTTGGCAATAAGGAAGAGATAGAGGGATTGTTCTGCTTGCAAATTTTTAAAAACGAGCAGTAGAATTTTATAGGTAATATGATAGGTGACAGGGAGCCAGTGAGCCTCTACAAGATATAGGATGACATGATCATATTTGTGTGGGTTAGAAAGTAGACGGATAGCAGTGTATTGAATACTCTGTAGGCAGTGAATATCATTGACCCATAGGCCTTTGTAGAGGGAATTGCAGTAATCTAGTTGGGAAATATGAATGAACCAGTATATTCAATGTCGTTGGGAAAATCAGAGAGTGGATAGAACAAATAAGTTGCAGTTTGTAAAAAGTGCATCTAACGACCTGAGAGATTTGAATACCAGATAAATGAACTAGTTAGAAAGTTCTTTTTTGTACTGTCAGAACAGAAACGAAGAGAGGGTTCAAAGCACAAAACAAAGTCCAGATAGCAAAAAAATACCAGGAGCCTTCATCCAATGGATCAATGATATATGATGCAAAATTAAAGGTTTTTGCCCCACTTTTTTGTACTGTGCCATTTGAGGTCCATTAGATCTTCTCCGAGTCCTATATATTTCAGAACTATTGCTCAGGCTGTTTTATTACCACATTTAGGTTATTGTAACTCACTGTATTGTTCACTTACTCTGCAGCTTAGAAAGAAACCCAATTGCTTCAGAACACCTCCACAAGATTGATATTTGGTGTAGGGAGATACTCTGAAGTTTCTCCATTACTAAATGAACTGCACTGGCTTAGGATTGATAGCCACATTTATTTTAAGCTTGCGTACTTGATTTACAAAAGTTTCTATGGGTTAAACTCTGAAACTGTGGGTCAGCCTCTAATTTTTCTAAATAATAGATCTCATTTGAGAAGTGGGAAGCGATTGTCACTAGACTTTCTATCTATGAAGAATGTTAACTGTACATTTATTAGGGAGCGTTCTTTTGATTTCCAAAGTATTAGGTACCGGAACAGTACATCAGTTCAACTTTGTCAAATCGCTCCGTATATTATATTCATAAAAACTCTTAATATCTATTTGTTTTTTTAGACAAAGATTGAGATTTATATATGTGAATGTATAGACTTTGTGATATGTGTTGTAAATTCCTTCTAAAGTGAAGCTTCTTAGTTGTAATCTGCTTTGTAGCGTTAGCTAAAGGTGGAATAGAAGTCTGTAAATACAATATAATTACCGGGTCAGACCATCAAAGTGGTGTGTGTGAAGAGGGGGATGTGCCTTGGGTGGGACAACAATCTACATATATGTTCCCCATTTTTCAAAGGTAATACATGTTTGTGGAGAAAAAAAACTTCCCCGACAGGTTTTACACTAGCTGAAAGACATGCTTAGAATTTTAAAACAGGCTCATTTCAGCCAGGGCTTTACAGAAAGGTTAATGAAGTAATTCCCCGTAAAACACCATCTACATGTGGAAATTGTGAAATTTGCTGCTTTTATGTGGAAGTGCCAACCCTTCCACGAAGAAGCTACTAGGTTTGTGCTGCTTATTTTCCTGTGTCTATTAGTAAAATGGCTGCTCCAACTGTACATGCTGGCAAATATTCATGCAGAAACTTTTGTAAAATACTGTCAGAATTGAGTAAGTCCAGGCAGACATGAATCACTTGTTTACTGCTTCCAAAAGTACAAGCACTAGGGGACACACAATGAAGCTACTATGTAGTACATTTAAAACTAATTGGAGAAAATATTTCTTTCTCAATGTGTAATTAAGCTCTGGAATTCGTTCCCATAGAATGTGGTAAAAGTGGTTAGTATAGCAGTGTTTAAAAAAGGTTTGGACAAGTTTCTAAAAGACAAATCCATAAACCATTATTAAGATGGACTTAGAAATAAGCAGCATAAATTCTGTTTTACTCTTTTGGGATCTTGCCAGGTACTTGTGACCCGGATTGGGCACTGTTGGAAACAAGATACTGTGCTTGATGTATATTCAGTTTGCCTCATTATGGCAATACTTAGGTACTGGTGTACTCTCGACCTGGACATATGAATTCCAAACTCAACATTCTATATAATATGGGTCTCTTCGTCACTTTAAACTAATGTGATGTAAGGAAAATAAAAGTGATGATTTAAGAGTTTTCAATAGAAAAAAAATAATTCATGGGGTAGTTACCAAGTGCAGTACATCAATAATGCACATGATTTGCCCTTTAACACGATAGTATTGAAATGGAAGTATGCAAATACATGCAAACCATCTGATTACTATATAAATTTAATAATACAAGCTGTGTTAATCCTGGAAAAATACGATCAGCAAAATGCTGGGGGCATTTTTCCATTCCCAGGAGCAATAGGCTGCAAAGCTGCTGCCCGATGCTCCCTAGAGGCACCTTAAAGGGGGCTTAGCAGACCCCTGGCTCCCCCTTCAGTGTGGATTTCCATGTTTTCTCTGCTCCTTCTAAAACTTATGACATTTTACAGCTTATTCTTTCCAGAAAACATAATCTTCTGCTTCTGAGATCACATGAATTTCCATAACAACTGACTTCCATGTCAATAAAGAGGATTATATGAGGATCAGTACTAGGAATAGGTCTTTAAGTGAAAAACATCTCTCTTTCAAATGTTTTTTAAATGAAAATGAAAAAACTCAAAATGTTGACATTACAACATGAACTTTGCCTTGATATCACATTTTTTTCTTTTTCTTAAATCAGCAGTTATTTAAAATTCTCTTGGGGGGAGGGGGTGCAGCAGCAGCAGCAAATACCTTGCTAGGGCCTTCAATGCAGCAGGGATATCCCAAAGAGTGTGGAAGTAAGAAGTGGCAGTGTCTGATGTCATCTGCCACTGCTACAAGATCCATAAGAGCAATGCAGGCAAGCCTCATGCTGGGAACAACAGCGCATACCTTGTTAGAGTACCCAGTAGAGAAGGTAGCCCAGACAGCATGGAAGTGAAAGGCAGTGGTTGTTTGATATCCGTACTATGGAACTTCCTAAAACCAGACTGAAACTCAGAAAGAGCCCCCTGCTTCTCAACAAAATCAAGCAGTTGTGTTAAAACCATCTTTTCTAAAACTTTAGATACAAATGGCAAATTAGACACTATTTACAATTTAAACTATATGAAAAACTTAAGATCTTTGCTAATGAGAAGTATTTGTGATAATCAACTCATTAGGTTTTTTGAGTGAACGGTGTTCAAACTATTAAACAAGCTTTAAACAGTGCTCTTGAGCCCACTTAATGCCCTTGCCTGCCAGTGTGGCAGCTTTAAACACATCTCCCTGGTCCTTTATTGTCTTTATTGGAGTGGTATTATTACCTATGGCCCCCTTACTCCTTCCGAGTCTTTTCCCTTATCCATCCCCACCAGGTCCTTCAGATCTTACCCTCCTGATGGAGCACTCAGGACTGGTGGCTGATGGATGTTCTGAAGGGGCTAAAGTCAGTCTCGCTTGGCCAGCCTTTGCTGCTGAGTTCCAAGTACCAGTTGCACTCACAGGAGCCTCTACAGGGCTCTGAGTGTTGATTGCACTCCCAGGAGCCTCCACCTTCTTCAGGCTCCGAATGCCAATTGCACTCCCAGGAGCCACCACCAGAGCACTGAGAACTAATTGTGTTCCCAGGAGCGTCTCTGCCACTGGGCCGTGGACACTGGCCATGCCTCCATAGGCCTCTGCCCCGAGCATGCTCCTACTACTACTAATACTATTTAGCATTTCTATAGCGCTACAAGGCATACGCAGCACTGCACAAACATAGAAGAAAGACAGTCCCTGCTCAAAGAGCTTACAATCTAATAGACAAAAAAAAAATAAATAAAGTAATCAAATCAAATCAATTAATGTGAAGGAAGAGAGGAGGGTAGGTGGAGGCGAGTGGTTACAAGTGGTTACGAGTCAAAAGCAATGTTAAAGAGGTGGGCTTTCAGTCTAGATTTAAAGGTGGCCAAGGATGGGGCAAGACGTAGGGGCTCAGGAAGTTTATTCCAGGCGTAGGGTGCAGGGAGACAGAAGGCGCGAAGTCTGGAGTTGGCAGTAGCGGAGAAGGGAACAGATAAGAAGGATTTATCCATGGAGCGGAGTGCACGGGAAGGGGTGTAGGGAAGGACGAGTGTGGAGAGATACTGGGGAGCAGCAGAGTGAGTGCATTTATAGGCTAGTAGAAGAAGTTTGAACAGGATGCGAAAACGGATAGGGAGCCAGTGAAGCGACTTGAGGAGAGGGGTAGTATGAGTAAAGCGACCCTGGTGGAAGACAAGATGGGCAGCAGAGTTTTGAACCGATTGGAGAGGGGAGAGGTGACTAAGTGGGAGGCCAGCAAGAAGCAGATTGCAGTAGTCTAAACGAGAGGTGACAAGGGTGTGGATGAGGGTTTTGGTAGAGTGCTCTTAACAGCCTTTCTTCAGCCCTAAGCGTGCTCCCAAGAGCTTCCCTGCCCTAAAGGTGCTCCCAAGGGCAGCTCTGTTGCTGTCTTCAGAAGAAGCCTCCAGGGGTCCCCTTTCCTGTCAAGTCTGCAGCTCCTAGCTCTTAAGAGTCTGTGGCCTGCAGTTCCAGGGTTTCCCCCAATAGAGAGGAGTCTCCCTCTCAGCCAAAAGACCAAGAGCCAGAGATCTTAATCAGCATCCCTGTATTAGAGAAAGGCATTCCTATGGGTCTGAATCTCCAAGGAAGTCATAACCACACTGCTCTCTTATATTCTGGTGAGGACTTTTCCCTGACCCCTTATCCAGTTTCAGTTGCCTTTACTTAGTGTGTGAGCATTATTAATCCCAACTTTATCAATTTTAATGGACAATCCTCTCCAATGTGTATAAATAATCATTTAGTCTGTTTCCTTACAGTGAACAATTAACATATCCAGCTCCCTGTTCTGTTCACTGAATATATCAAAATGTTATTTTTCAGAAGCCTGCTCGCAGAATAGAATGTCTGTTATAAGGAAACCCTCACTGCTAATCAGTGAGGGTGATAACATTTGCTGAGTCAGAAGCAGCCAAGTTAGAATGATGAGGGGTGGGGAGAGGGGAAAGAGAAGGTAGGGGGTGAGTTAATTGGAGGCTGGCATGGCAGCAACAAAGGGAAAGAAAAGGGGATTGGATGAAGGAAAAGAAAAAGGATTGGTTACAAAGAAAAGGACAGGATAGGAGGAATTGGCGCTGGAAAAAGGGATTGTTAGTTAGGTAGGAGGGAGGGAGGGTGATTAGAAGGTAGTTGAAGGACCCGTCCCAGCCCACCCCCTTTTTTGGTGGGAGTTGGAATTTTGGGGGGTTGAGTTTTTGGAGAAGTTTGGGAGGGGAATGGGGGAGTGGGGGGTAGTACTTGGGAGGATCGGTAGCAGCTTTTAATAGGAAAGGGGGTGCCTGGATGAAGGGTGCTACAGGCACCAGAAGCAGTTAAAATGAATATTGTGAAAGTTATGAAATGGAAAAGAACTCATGGGCGGAACTGCCATGAGCAAGATGTGACTTGACGGCACCGTAACTCATATGGGGGGGGATGGGGGGTAAGGTGGGGGAAGGTAAGCCAGTTTTGTGACTGAATGGCTTAACAGTATTAAACCGCTATAAGAATTTAACCGGGATATTGATTGATATGTTACTAAATGGTTGTTAAGTGAAAGGAGTTATTTATGATTATTTGGAAATAAAGCTGCAGCCAAATTTTATTCCAAAGAAAACGTTGTTTGGTATTATTTATATAATTAAGAATTTATTAAGGCTGGCTGAGGTGCGAATGTCAATGTTATGCTTACTTTCTCTCTCAGACAATTTACTTCAGCCAGAGAGAATGATCTGGTTTACCCAAAGATTTCCTCTTTTCCTTCTGTTTCTGGAAACCCCCTTTCTTTAGGGGTGGGGTGGGATGTTTCAGTTGTTTTGATGTTTTTTGTTGTTTTTTTTTTTAAGATTTGCACTGTAAGATCTTGGATCTGATACCAGTGTGGAAGAGGGGAAGGGATGAAGGAAACACATTCCTTCAATTAGAGCAATCATGGATCTTCCAGCTGCAAAATAGAACTGATGAACAATGCTTTTTTGGATTGGTTTCTTCTTCTTCCTTTTCCTTTTTTTTTTTTGGATTAACAGTTTCATCTTCTTTGCAAGTACATTGGCTGAATTGATTTGAAAGTTTGTAGAAGTTTGTCACCATCTTTGCCCATGAAGCAGAGAAACAAGGAGATTCTGAATTTGCCTCTGATACAATGAAACTTGCAAAACAAAAACCTCTGGGGTCCTTTTACTAAGCCATGGTAAAAAGTGGCCTGCGGTAGCGTGGGCGCTTGTTTCGGGTGCGTGTTGAGCCATTTTTTACTGTGGCTGGGAAGAAAGGGCTTTTCTTTAATGGGCTGGAAAATTGGCTTGCGCTGAAATTAAAACTAGCGTGCACCTATTTACGGCCTGAGCCCTTACCGCCACCCATTGACTTAGCGGTAAGGGCTCATGCGCTACCTACTTGGTAACCATGCAGCGCACGCCAACTGCTGATTACCACCGGGAACGCCCCCCACAGTACAAAATAGAGAAATATTGTGTACCATGGGATTCAGCACACGCCAAACTCAGAATTACCACCAGGTGCATATGCTGGCCTGGTGGTAGTGCCAATTTGGTGCATGCTACCCATACATTAGCCCTCCAGTGCCTTAGTAAAAGGGCCCTTAAGTGAAGTGACATTGAACAGCTAAGTGCTTTATTATTGAAAAAAACTTTATGATTTTTAGAATTTGATGCTAACACCTTTGGGAAATGAGAGGTTTTTTAGACATACGAAAGAGAACATAGCTCAATGATTGTCATGTTTTATTGGGCTTATATCTGAGGTATTTTTCTCCTCTTCGATATATTTTTGTACAATTAATATCTAGAAAATTGCTGGTTACGTATTTTTACAGTGTTTTATAATTTTTCGTCTTCTTGTTAACATTTGCAATAAAATTTACCTCCATATTTATATCATTTATTTTTGTTACATTTGTACCCCATGATTTCCAACTCATGGCAGGCTCAATGCAGCTTACATATTGTATACAGGTATTTATTTGTACCTGGGGCAATGGAGGGTTAAGTGACTTGCCCAGAGTCACAAGGAGCTGCCTGTGCCTGAAGTGGGAATTGAACTCAGTTCCTCAGGACCAAAGTCCACCACCCTAACCACTAGGCCACTTCTCCATAAGTAAACCCCACTAAAAGTTCATTAAAGCTGTCATGCTTGGTGCTTCAGTTCTCCAGTGTCACCTGTCCAACTATAGGTGAAATTGCGATTCTAGATGAGTCATGATGCTCTTTCATATTTAACCACTATCGAGCATGACAGAGAATAATATTACAGACTTATGGAACTATGCACTGATATATATATATATATATATATATATATATATATATATATATATATATATATATATATATATATATATATATATATAAACAGTACAGGTTCAATAACATAAATGTAATAATCCTGAAAGGAAGTATATTCTTTCAGAGAAACCAGTGGAGATAATAAAATCAAAAGGATATAATAAAGCTTGCAGGCAGAAAGAATCAAACGTTATGATGAGTGTGGCAATCACCACACTGATTAAGCTGAGAGCTTTAAAAACATTATTTTGGGGCCATTATTGCTCAAGGAAGTTACTAGAAATCTCAGTTTGGAGAAAAGGCAGCTGAGAGGAGATATGATAGAGGTCTATAAAATAATGAGTGGAGTTGAATGGGTAGATGTGATGCATCTGTTTATGCTTTCCAAAAATACTAGGTCTAGGGGGCATGCGAAGTAGCTACAATGTAGTAAATTTAAAACAAATCAGAGAAAAGTTTTCTTCACTCAACGTGTAATTAAACTCTGGAATTCGTTGCCAGAGAATGTGGTAAAGGCAGTTAGCTTAGTGGAGTTTAAAAAAAGGTTTGGATGGCTTCCTAAAGGAAAAGTCCATAGACCATTATTAAATGGACTTGGGGAAATCCACTGCTTATTTCTGGGATAAAAGCAACATAAAATGTATTGAACTTTTTGGGGATCTTGCCAGGTATTTGTGACCTGGATTGGCCACTGTTGGAAACAGGATGCTGGGCTTGATGGACCTTTGGTCTTTCCCAGTATGGCACTACTTATGTACTTATATACATGTGGAGGGGCATTGTCGATATGACATTCAAATGGTGAAATAAACGTTTATCGGAAAACATCTAAAAATGCAAGTCCATAATGGAAGAAAGAACTAAACATTTTCTGATATCTGAAAATAGAAAGAGGACGCTCTGCAAACATCATAGACGTTCAGAGATAAACATCTTCACCAATTGGAAATACACTATGCAAAGTGTGCAACGGCATTACTGGTCCCCACAACAAGAAAACGTTTGTGGCAACAGCAGGATATTCCTTCCATATGCAAGATGTATATACAGTATATACCTATGAACGTGGAGGAATGTTCATATGTGTATATAGTCATGTCTCTGTGCAGGAAGCCAAATTTCAGTATGCGAGAGAGAGAGAGAGAGAGTTCCTGGTCCTCCTGTGCCTCAGGCAGAGGAGAGAAATTTTTAAACACCACCACCAACTGCCCCCCCCCCCCTCCACAATGTCTCCATGAGGGCATGGAGATCCATCAGAGGCACTATGATGGGAACATTGGCAGCAGCTCACTAAAGTATATTGAGAAACCCAAAGGCACACCTGCTTTACCCCACTGCCCATCCCCACCTCCCAGCAACAGTGTATATGCTCCACAGAAAGGCTACCATGTGCCTATGTAATGCTTACCTAACTCCTCTGCTCCCCCCCTCCCAAATTTGGCTGTAGCCATCTGTCACAGGCTATGTGAGGAGCATTGCACAACATGTTGTAAAAAATAGTAATGTATGAGATGCCAAGAAGGTCCATCATCTGAACCCTACCTCAAGGATTTTGCAGGCACTTTGGTATCCAACAGGACCTTGAGTCACTCCGGTGCCAGTACAGGCGCAACTGCAGAGGAGACCTTGCCCTGATCGGGCACATGAGATAGTGCCTCAGTGCCTGTTATAAGCATTGTTCCCTCTAAGGTGAGCACATGAGCGATCGCTCATACAAATCGGGAGCGTTGCTCAGTTAAGATCTATGTGCGCTCACTTCAGAGCAGTGCAGGCAATCCTCATGCTGGGAACAACAGCGCATACCTTGTTAGAGTACCCAGTAGAGAAGGTAGCCCAGACAGCATGGAAGTGAAAGGCAGTGGTTTGATATCCATGTGCAGCAAACAGTTTCTGTACTATGAAGCAAAATGGCCACAGCCAAATCTGAATAGATTTCCACATCGGTGTCCTCCCACTGCAGCATTCCACCTTTGTGACAGGTGGCCTGCAACACACGCTTTTTGTCCAGATATCCTTGGAAGCAAATAATTATATCCCAGGGCCGATTGCCCCCACAGGGTCCCACTGTATGATGTGCCCTCTCCAACACTGAGGATGTCAAAGGAGTGGTATCCCCCTCTTGACACAATGCCTGCTTTATAAGAACGCCAACCACCTCCATGCACCATGACTCCACGACCGTCTCCGGGACACCTCAGAGGCGGATGTTACAGCTCATTGAACAATTTTCAAGGTCCTCCATCTTAAGTGTTGCGGACTCAGCCTGATGCTCCAGCTGTTCTACATGTTATTATACGCACAAGACCTGGCGAGATCCCATCTACAGCATGCAACTGAATTAAGTCCTCTCCATGTATCTCCAATTGGGTCTCCCTTCTTCCACACTATGCCCAATATCCCCAATATCACACTTCAAATCCAAAGTTTCTTGTAGTTTGGACCTCACGGAAGTGAGATCCAATTTAAGTTCCTGAAACCATTCTCTCATTTCTGCCTGAAGGAAATAAGGCTCGGTATCCTGTCGGGCCGACAAAGTTTGTGATCCTGCATCACTGGCGACCATTTTGCCCTTATGGTGCACACTGCAGCTGGACAAGCACTTGAGTATGCTTTAATATCTGTCTGGTGCTTCTGTGAAGACATCAGCAGCAGCATGGTAAGCACACACACACACCACTCGCAACAACTAGCAACTCAGGGCACCAAGAGGAGAAAGAAACCACATAGTTTAAAGCAAGGGGCTCCAGAAAAGGACACTCAAGCTGCCATCAGTTTGAGTGACATCACTTCCTCCGATGGGTTATATTTCTTCAGTAAGTCCAATAGATATAATGGACCTTCTAATCGAACAGCATTAAATACCAAACATATTAATTTAAAGAAGATATATTGTTCAATTAGTAACCAATGTTATTCTGCCAACAGTGGTATAACATGATCTGTAGATTTTTTTTTGTTTTTCATAGCCAAGCTGTCGTAGTCTGTGGCAAGACTTCATGAATGTAGCCCACAGATTAACTTCAAAGAGCTTGCATGCCAAAAAGAATAGCAAAAACTGTACCATCCTGCTGTGCAAAGTTGGTAGACATTTATCCTAAATGACTCATTAAAGACTTTAATGAGGAATTATTGCAGATCATTAACATTTTTTTTAGATTTATTATTGTAGACAGGGAACGGTTCCTAAGATCTAGGAACAAAGAGTAGTAGGACCAGTTTTAAAAGCTTGAATATAGAAGCTACAGTGTGCAAATTATAGAAAAACAGCAAACGAGCCATTCCTTGCCAAATTATTGGATAGGGTGTGTGCAATCAGATTTTATACGATTTGGAAAATAACAAAAAATTGGATGTTTGCCAGTCTGAGTTTAAGAAAGAACACAGTATGGATCCACATTGATGGTGCTGACTCATTTAGCCAAAGGAAGAGAAGTAGTAATAGTGCTACTACATCTTTCTGCTGCCTTCTTGGGGAATCTTCAGTTGTGGCAGGAAAGATGTTGGAATTTGAGTTTGGAAGGAAATATATTGGAATGGATGACTTCCTATCTGAATGACTGGAAGTGGTGGAAGTGAAAGGGGCATTTTCCTGATCTCATCAGTTGATAGTGGAAGGCCTACAGGGTTCATCCCTATCCTCTCTTTGCTTTTCAACATTTTTTTTATAGCTGTTAGGAACTTTTAAAAGGAATTTTGAGATGGAATGTCACTGTTATGCAGATGATATTCAAATTATAACCCTTTGGATAGGAAGGGGATATGGATGGGTTTAGAGGGGCATAATAGTGTGTGGATGCAATAGTCCAATGGTTTAAGGAGAGTAGGTTGATGCTGAATCCCGGGAAAAAACTGAATTTTTATTAGATGGAAACATATAGCGAAAAATGAGATCTTGGATTTGGACAACAATACTGTCCAAGGAGATAGAAAGGAAAAAGTTAAGATTTTTGGAGTGATCCTTTCAGAACACTGGCAAAGGAAGATCAGTAGTGGCAAAAAAGGGCTTATTTTAAAATTAAAATGGTGAGCATGAAATTCCTTTCCCCAAGTCCATAAACTACAATCATGGGTCCCATTTTGCAATATATTTTTTTAATTACTGTGTGGTACCATACAGTGGGGAAAATATAAATAGTGGACTGTATTCTGAGGCACTTATCCAGGTAGGTGTAGCTACTACTCAGGTAAGAATCAATCACTGATTTTCAGCAGGATTATATGGATAATGTCACTGAAAATCATTACTGTCTGCTCCAGCATTATCTGAATAGTGTGAGGCAGCCTAAATGAACAGTGATCCTCAAATGTCAATCAATGAACCTCTTCAAAACTGAGCGCCCATTTCTCTGAAAACAATAATAACCAGAGTTTTGTGCCTTGCTATTTTTAAAATATCCCAATATTTGTCAGGATTTCTGAAAACATCAAATCTTCAATTTTTTTTTTAATTCTATAGCTGGCCAAGTCCCATTGCCACTTTACTCTGTGTCCTATGTCCTTTGCCAATGGTCTCTTCAGACTTCTCTGAGAAAGAGATGCAAACATTCTGCACAAGAAATGACTAAATAGCAAGAATCTCCAGGTAAATGAAACTTGATATTGTTACCTGGCATCATGTCATAGTGGATAGCTGCAATAAACTTTGCAAATCCTGCAAACGCTTATGCAGCCCTAGGACAGTATTATGCTTCAAAGTAATAGTTTATATTACCATTAATTGGTGAAAATAATTGCTTTATTAATGATTCTTCAGGGAGGAAAAGTATCCATTAACAATGAATCATTTTAAAAATCTCATTGCCTGCTTTCTTTAAACAAATTAAGCCTACATAAGAAGGTGTTTAATCTTCAAATTAAATTGCATGGTGTAAGGTAATAGTTGAGTTGCACGTTTCACACTCCCCATTCTTTCTAGTCCTCTGTTCTATGTCTATTATCCAGCAGAGGGGGAATTTGTTCTTAAAGACAAATGTTTTAAGGAAATTCAATGTGTTTGTAATGTTCATACATTTTTATTGAATGGAGCTCAACATTTTGTTACATTTGGATTTGGATTTTAGATGTCTTACTCGTTTTTTTCTATATCCAAGCTCAAGGTGAGTTGCAGTCAGGTGCTTGTGTTATTTTGCATGTCCAGATGGTCTCAGAATCAAGTTATGCCTATGACAATGGAGGGTGAGGTGACTTGCCTGAGGTCACATGAAGGCCCATTTCAGATAGGTCATTGAGAGAGGAATTGAGACTGTCAGGTCAGGGTGTATCCAATTTCCTGAGTATTTTATGAAAGGCTCTGCCCACTTCACCCCCCCCCCCCACCCCAGCTCTTACCAGGGATTTTCCTGGTGTCTACTAAGGGGCAAGAACAATTCCCACATGCTCCCACCCAATCAGAATTCAGATTCCAAAGGGTGCATCTGACCCCCTAGTGTCAATGTTGCAGTACTACTATTGGGGGTAAAGTTGCCAAATATGGTACAGTTACCACTAGCATACCCAATAACACAGAACCCCTTGACAACTCCTAAACAGGAGGTGGTGAGTTATTTTTTTTTTAATGAATGCTCCCTAATGCTAACATTAGCACATGGCTATATATTCAAACAATAGAAAAAAAAAGCCCTTTTTGATGACTGTGATGACTTTGATGTGCTTAGCACATGGAAAAGGCCCAGGTAAGGATGCATTCAGCCCATTTCTTAGCACAGCTTAATAAAAGAGCCCCCTATTGGTAAAATAGCATGTCTTAACAGTAGCTCACATTAGTAATTCCTTCCAATATGGTACAGTGATATTTGGATGAAAATTAGAAAATGTTTACAGTATACATTATCCTTTCATTCAATCATCTTGCACACACAGTTTTGTTCTTAGCATGCAAATGTATGCATGCAGGTTATACAATAGTAAACAAAGGAAGTGAGACAACAAAAAAGACGAGGATTCCAAGAGATGAATATGGAACCTTTAATCTTGTTAGCAAATATGATTGTTTAACATATAACAAACTTGACACGGCTGTGTTTCGGCACATGTGCCTGCGTCAGGAATCAAAGTACCTGTCACAATCACTGGTGCAGTATTGTTCTGCGTATATGTAACAGCCGCCGCTAGACAGCAAAAAAAATATATGAGCATTTCTACTTCGGGAGAAATCCGGCAGTGTTTTGAATGCGGATTTCTCCTGCTGTTGACCTTCTCACATATTTTGTGCTGTCTAGCATGCTGTAACCACAAGTGTAACAGCGTGTGGCGCTGCCCAATTACTGCCAGGTTAGCACCACGCTAGAAATTATAGAATTATTTTCTAGTGCCGGAAATGGCGCATGGTCAAGGCGAAACTACCGCCGGTGGCCGCGTTGGACCGGCAGTAGTTTCAGGTTGCCACATGGCAATCTTTTAGTAAAAGGGCCACTTTATGTGGCACGTTTTAGAGGTGTTCCCACTATTTTTATTGCAGGTCACGTGTTAATGCTTTCATTAGCTGGCAGTCACAACTCGGGGCTATTTACCACCTCCTATTTAGGAGGTGGCAAGTGGTCCCGCTTTAAGTTTGCATTAGCCAGCTAGCACAATGCAAGTACAACATGCTAGCTAGCTAATGCTTCCATGTCCACTATCTGCCCATGGCACCCCCCCCCCCCCACCCGAAGGAAGTAGTTCTGAAAAATGCAGCAAAATGCAATTTAATGCATGGAAATAGGCAAACTACTGCAGTAGCAATTTTCACACATTAACTGCATGTTTAAGGCTTGATGCCTTTAGTAAAAGGGTCCTATGTCAATTTACACACCTTGCAATTTTTCATCAGTGACCTAAGAAAATAGTTCTTTATAGAAAGAATTAGAGTAAGAATTTCATGAATATCAGCTTCAGTTAGTTTAATCCCGGGAGAAAACAACAGTTCTTCCATGCTTTCAGTGCATAGTAATACAAGCAGGAAATCATTGCTTAATCCCCTCTTTTATGAAAAAAACTTTTTGTCTGGAAGCACCCCTGAAATAAACTCTGCTTCTAGAAAGAAAAAAAGACACCTTCAGGCAGTTTTTTTCCCCCTGAAAGATTAGGGATTTTATTTTCAATGCCCACAGACAGTTCAATGAGACAAACTATTTACACAAAAAGCATAAGTACAAAAAATATAATACAATTTATACATGATCGGGAATTTTTTTTTTTTTTACTGATAAAGTTTTGTGAAAAAAAAATGCATCACACTTGAAAAGGCATCCAATGGCTGCCTACTGTGAAATGGACACAACATTACATGAGCAAGTGTACTGTTAATGAAAATGGACAGACAGACTCAGCAAAACTTTAGATGCACATATGAGCAGAAACGAAAATGAAAGACAATAATTAAAGACATATCTATGGAAACAGGCCATTGAAGAATTGTCCACCCTCTATGTGCATTTCTCAACAACATGTGTGCATTTACCCATGGATTGTGGAGGTGGTCCTCAGGGCCAGGGATTGAACTACATGCATGATTTTGTGGCAAAACATTACACACAGAGAAAAAAATGCACAAATCTCTGTGCATAAGCTTTCCTGGAGCATTAATCAAAGCAAATCTATCAACACAAATTTTTGCTTTGATACTTGTGCCAAGTCCTGCTGGCAAAGGGGCCTATGGAGTGTGCACCAATTTTGGATTATTTACAGTGAATAATCCTGTATCACTCAACACAAGCCTTAGGTATGCATTTGAGATGTCTGGATTATTACTTTGGGTAGAAAAGCACAAGAATGACCATAGCATTATGGGGTCGTCTTACAAAGCAGTGGTAGATCTACTGCCACTTTGCCATGTGCCAAATCAGGACTACTGCCGAGCTACCGCAGGAGCACGGTTGTATTTCCCACCCCCAGCATGCGCCATTTCCGGTGTGTCAAAAAATATATATTTTTTTGCAGTGCCGAGGCTTACATGGCAGTAATTAGGCAGCACCGTGCTAAATGGTGATAAGGGCTCCCCCTGGAAATGGCTGCACACTGATCCCTGTGATTAGTGCAGGGCCAATTCTTTTTTGGGGCCCAAAACAACCTTTTACCCGCTGTGGTAAAAAGGGGCCTTGGCATGCGGCAAATCCATACGTCAACGCCAATGCAGGCCCCTTACCACAGCTTAGTAAAGGGACCCTATGTGACTTCATAAGAGTTCAGGATATCAGAGGCAGTAACCAATGACTCAGAAGCTTTAGTAACATTTGAAGACATTACTGTGTGCCCTGGTTCCAATGAAATGTCAATCATGGTTTAATTTAAAGCAAGGTCTGCTTATTAGAATGGTTCTAAAACAGTTCAGACAGGCATAAATAGATGATAAAGTGTGCATTAAGAGATCCCATCACACCTTCTGGATGCTGAGGTTACCTGATCATTAGATGGGCATTTTTAAATAGAAATATCAAACTGAAATATACATGCACATGTGAGCAGATATGTGCATAAATGTCATTATTCCACCTAAATGCTATACTGCAAATACCAACTTCACTCACATAGAGCATATTTGCAAATAGCGTACACAGGGGAAGAGCATGGGCAGGACATAGGCAGGGCTCTCATTTACATGCATGTTCCTGCCACATTTAGGTGCCTGTACGTACAGCAGCTCTATGACTGGCATAAATGCAGACACCTAGATGCTAGGCACGCTGATACCGGATTATGTACCTATATTCCGTTATAGAATAGGCTTCTACTGCATGGCCTCTGAGTGACTACATAGAGCTCAATGACAGAAGTACTCCCATAGAAGGTAACTCTAAAAAAAGGTGCCTGTTTAGAGCCTATTCTATAAAAGTATGTGCCTAATTTGCTTTATGGAATACTAGCAAAACAGACCAAGGTATTTGCTGGCATGAACATTGGGAGCATTAATTTAATAAACCTACATGTTTATCAAGCAACATCACTCACAGTTTCATGTCATTTAATAAAATGCATATCCCACCAATCTTGTAACATATTTATGCATTTGCTGCCACTTAACCAGTTGAATGTTGTATCTCACAGAGGTAAGCACAACTAACCACTCGATCACTGCTAGAGACTCCAGGTCCAAACAGCAGAGAGCTATCACTTATTTCTGCCTTGGAGTAGGTGTAAATATAGCCCAGAAAATACCTTCTCTGAATCTGTGCATCCCACAGCAATTCTACATGTAAATAGTCACATTCTACAATCGTTTACACATGTATGCAACTGATAAGTGTAAACGCCACTATGTAGATGCAGCATTGCAATGCAAGATTTCTAAAATGAATTCCAAAGTTATCCAATTAATATTAAACAGCAAATTGTAACCAATGACTGAATGTTGACCTCCTAGTGTCCGGGCTTACGATTCATATTATCAGTATCTCAAAATGTGCACAGGTTATCCCCCCTGTCCAAGTACTGACTCAGTGATGGATGTGCTGAGTTATAGGCGGGAAAATCCCTGGTGGTTTATGATGAAGGCTCATGACCCTATTGCCCAGTAGAGGCTGGTCCCAACTGAGCTGAAATTCAGAGGCCAGGGGAAACTGCTGTGTAAAAGTTAGAGCTGTACCGAATAGCATATTTTACTATTCGGCCAAATACAAATAAAGAGAAATATTATTCGGCCGAATACAAGTAATGGGCACTGAGCTGTAACATAAGAAATAATTTTTAAAAAGCAATGTGAAATCAGAGATCAAGTGTTTATTTCAGTAGGATTTAGCACAGTACAGCCTCAGATTATTTGCATTCGAATTTAAATCACTATTCGGCTAAATATGAAGAATGTACTTGGGGCTGAATCGAATTGAATTTGAATATTCAGTACAGCCCTAGTAAAAACAAAGCAAAGCAAAGCAAAACAAAACAAAAAACCAACAACAGGAAGTCAGGCACTCCTTTGAAAGCTTCTGTGCCCATGAATTGAGTTTTATGGAAAAGAAGCACTAGGAAAACATAGCCTTATTAACACATTGCAGAATGCTGTTGAAGTAAGTGGCCAATGCACAAGGAAGTCTTTACATAATACTGGAACTTCCTGTGGGTGGCTGATTGTCATTTTTATCATCTGCATTTTTTTCCACTGGCAATGCTGCTGCAACCTTGTATCAGAGTTTTGGCTGAGAGTTTTTCTTTAATAAATAGGAATGCGATTTTGCAGTGGAGCCAAACTTTATGACTCTACTAGTCTGGGGGTAATTCCATAAAGTGGGTACCAACATTAGATACCACATATGCATGTTAATGACTAGAACAATGGCATATATACATGTGTAAACATATACATGGAAATGCCAATATTCCAGCTGCACACCGAGGATCATTTTCAAAGCACATAGACGTTCAAAGTTATATAGGTTCCTATGTAACTCTGTAAGTCTTTGTGCTTTGAAAATTAGCAAAACTATCTAGCACACTCATTTCAATACAGGCATGAACTGAATTCACATCTACAATTGATATGAAAAGTGAAATATTTTCTCCAGTTTTACCTCCCTGTTTACAAATCCACACTAGCGGCTGCCGCTCAGCAATGCCGACACAGCCCATTCAAAGTGAATGGGCCGTGTCAGCACTACCACACCAGCAGCTGCTAGCGCAGCTTTGTAAACAGGGGGATTAATTTGAATCTCTTTGGGATTCTAGCTGATGGCAAGATCTGTATCAAACTTTGCCATGACAAAACTCAAAGTGAAGTTACAATATTCAAATTCAGTCTAATTTGGCACATATTTATGTCCCCACAGCTTCTCAAGGAAACCAAAATTGTCTCATTTTTATTAAAACAGGATGGGCATGAAGGGCTAATAGGTGTTCCTTATTTTCTTACCATTCCAAAAAACATAGAGTGGTTTGTATTCAAAATCACTTATGTGGCTGGTATTTGGGCTGAAAAAAAGAAATCTAGGCCAATTTTGGATATACTAATTGTTATACAGGTAAAACTATTCATCTGGGGTATTCTGGGGGCAACACTACTTACATAGTAACACAGTAAGTGACGGCAGATAAAGACCTGAATGGTCCATCCAGTCTGCCTAATAGTCACATTCTTTCTCAACTCTACCTGATCTTTCTTTGTTGTTTCCAGGATATAGACCATAGAAGTTTGCCTGGCTCTGTCCTTATATTCCTTCAGTTGCTAAGGGGGTAAACAGCCCCTTACAAAACAACCCCACAGATTATTCATGTAAAAGTACACACCATGACCAGAAGGTGCTTACTTTTATGTCATTCAAGTGTAGGTTCTAGGCCAGAATTTGGGTGCAGAGTGAGTGAAGTCATCATTTATTTACTTATGTGGTTTTTGTTTTTAAATAAAAGAAGTATATATGCACATGTATGCTTATTCCAAGCAAGTATAAATGTCTGTGGCTTCTTTTTTGACATGATTTCCGGTGATTTGGTTAGATAATTTTATAAGGGCACCTGTGTGTCTTTATAAAATAGGATAAAGGATATATGAGTCTACTTGACCTTCACATATAGGCAGTCTGTTAAAAAATTACCCTCCACGTGCATAAATTATACATCTAGAGTAGCCTGCACAAACAACACAAACATAGGGCCTCTTTGATCAAGCCACACGAGTGGTTCCCAGTGCAGCAATCCTGACAAAGTCTGAATGAGCTCCATCAGCATTGCTGCACAGGAACTGCTAGAGCAGCTTTATTTTTGTCTATTAGATTGTAAGCTCTTTGAGCAGGGACTGTCTTTCTTCTATGTTTGTGCAGTGCTGCGTATGCCTTCTAGCGCTATAGAAATGCTAAATAGTAGTAGTAGTAGTAGCTTGGTAAAAGAGGCCCTTAGATGGTTCAAGTTATATGTGAAATACTGACGTCATAAAACCAAGTTACTTTGCTATAGCAGGTGTTCTCCATGGACAGCGGGATCCAAATCCTTACAGCATCGGTGACATTACTGATGGAGTCCAATGTGTGAAATGGTACTTTGGCTTAGAGATTCAAGAAGCTTTTAAGAAGGGTCACCACCACACTTGTGTGCCACTTCCCACCTGTCACTGTCACGCGGGACCACGCTAATCATTTTTTTAAAGCTTATAAGAACACAACTTTACAATGAGGTGGGAGGGTTATGTGAGTACTTATATCCTGGTGTCAATTCAGAACACTTCTTATGGGTATTTAACTTGATTTTCTTTGAGAAGAAGCAGGATAGCAAGTCTTCACAATATTTAATTCCCTAGCTTTTATTTTTATTTTAAGGAAAAAATTCTGAGACTAAAAGAAACTTGCCTAAGGGATTCTAAGATTCTGGAGGACTGTCTGGCCAAATCTATTGTCACATTGAAAGTCCTGTTTTAAATAGTAGAGAGATGCAAATGTGTGAACAGATGTCAGTGTCAGAGCTCTGTAGTTCTCCATGGAGTCTAACCTCAAGTAGGCTACCAATGCCACCATAGCTCAGACATTCTGAGATGAGACATGACTTTCAAGAATTAGATCTGCTTGAATATAAATGAAAGAAATGCAGTCTGCTAGCCAATTAGCAAGTGTGCATTTGCTAAAAGCAGCTCCTATCCTGTTAGGGTCTAAAGAAACATAAAGCTGGATGGACTTTCTAAGGGCTTTAGTCTACTCCATATAGAAGCCCAAGGTTGCAGTGTACTTTCACATTTGTGGGTGTTTGGTCTGGGAAAAAATATTGGCAGGAAGATTGACTAGTTAAGATGGAAATCCAACATTAGCTTTGGAAAGAAACTTTGAATGAGCAAACAGAACTATTCTGTTTTAAGTGGATCAGTTACTAGAGCCCAGAGCACAATAATTCTGAGAGCTGAAGTGCCTGCCACCATAAATTAGCACTTCCAGGCTAGGTACTTCAGATGATAGATGCCGAGTTCTTTTAACCTTTTTTGTCTTTCATCAGCTGTGCTAATACAAGCTTAAAGTCCCATGGCACTGTGGGAGACTTCACGGAATGCTTCAATAAAAACAAGCCTGGCATAAAGCAAACAACGAAAGGATGTATAGAGATGGATTTACCTTCTACATGTGATGATAAACACCAGTTGCATTTAGGTGTACCCTGAGCTGGTTTTGACACCAGACTCTGGAAGTTGTAGAAGGTATTCAAAGTTTTTGTGTGCAACAGGAACAAGGATCTAGGACTTTTACATCACACTAAATGGCACATCCTCTTCCATTTAAAACTGTATGATCTCCTAGTTGAATCTCTCCTGGAAGCCAGAAGGACATTGTCTAGCAGATTCAGTGAAGTCAAAGTTAACCTCTCAACATCCAAGTTGTGAGGTCTGGGGACTCAATGTTGGGATGCACCATCATTCCCCGAGTCCACATGATCAGTTAGAGAAGGCTCTATCCTAATGGGACATCATATAGAAAGCTCCAGAAGAGAGAATCAGACTTGTTTTGGCCAGTAAGGGGATTTGAATCATGATTTTCTGATTTCATTTGAGTTTCAGGAGAATTCTCATTATGAGAGGTGTGGGAGAATACAAATACAGAATCCTTCTTTCCAATTTAAAATGAAGGCATCTGAGGCCAGTTTGCAGTGTGTTCTTATACTGAAGCAGAACTGAGGCATGGCAAAAGATCTTGTAAGCAACCTCCATCCAAGGTATGTGGCTCTGAGAGTCATTCAGTTAGGAGGAAGAATCATTTTCCTCCCTGCTTGTTGAAGCAGAGCATGGCTATCTGATTGTGGGTCCATTATTAAAATAATTTTGCAGGCCAATCAATCCTTGAAAGCCTTTAGAGCTTCCCATACTGCTTTAAATTCCAGAAAATGTATCTTTCTGGAATTTCTCCTGGGAGGACCACATTCCTTCATTGTGAAACCCATCTACATAAGCCGCTCAGCCCATGTTGGATGCATCTGTCATTAACACTATTTGAATTGGAGGAATTTGGAAGAGGACACTCTTTGCTAGACTGAATTGATTTGCTCACCAGAACAGTGGAGGAGCCATATTTGAGACAGTGAGAGCAAATACAGAACACTGAATTGTGAGCACAACATGCCAAAAAACACAGTGAGATTAACCATCCACTGAAGAAGCTGCAGCAAAACTACTACTACTACTACTTAACATTTCTAGAGCGCTACTAGGGTTACGCAGCACTGTACAAATTAACAATTAAGGACGGTCCCTGCTCGGAAGAGCTTACAATCTAAAGGACGAAGTGTCAAGTTGGGGTAGATAAGTTTTCTGAGAAGAGGTGTAGTGATTAGGAGCCGAAGGTGACATTGAAGAGGTGGGCTTTGAGCATTGATTTGAAGATGGGTAGGGAGGGGGCACGGCGTATGGGCTCAGGGAGTTTGTTCCAGGCATGGGGTGAGGCAAGATAGAAGGGACAGAGCCTGGAGTTGGAGGTGGTGGAGAAGGGTACTGAAAGGAGGGATTTGTCTTGAGAGCGGAGGTTACGGGTAGGGACGTAAGGGGAGATGAGAGTAGAGAGGTACGGAGGGGCCGCAGATCGAGTGCATTTATAGGTGAGTAAGAGAAGCTTGAACTGTATGCGGTATCTGATTGGGAGCCAGTGAAGTGACTTGAGGAGAGGGGTGATATGAGTATATTGGTTAAGGCGGAAGATAAGACGTGCGGCAGAGTTCTGGATGGACTGAAGGGGGAGTAGATGGCTATGTGGGAGGCCGGTCAGGAGTAGGTTGCAGTAGTCAAGGCGACAGGTAATAAGAGAGAGGCCTCTGTTGGGATTGCAGTGCTGTGAAAGATAAGTGCTCGTGATAGTGTTTTTTAAGGT